>NC_041389.1:292102198-292132784 GCF_002162155.2 Triticum dicoccoides
TAAGTCCCTTTGTGATGTGTGGTTTGGACCTGTTGATACACTGCCTATGTTGTGGGCTTTATTAATTTATAAAGTCGGACGCTCCTAGCGTCTCCGTTCTAGAAAAAGAAAACTTCAGCCTACAAACCAAACATAACCAACATATTTGGTTCCGCGACCAAGATCTTCTTCCCCATTTCATCTCACATAGGAGTGTACGTTTTGGAGCGTGCAACCTCTTTTATGGAAAAAGAACATCCATTCAAACAAATTTGCATATCAAAAGCAGCTACGCCGACGAAGGTTATCACAGATCACCGTGACGCCAAACAGAGCCTATGCCCACCAAAGGTATGTTCCACAGTTGCAGGGTGCACCTTATGCAAATCCTGAATTTTAGCTCATGCAGCAAATCACTGGAACTCAACAACCAGCACAAACACAGAGGACACCAAAAGGCTTCATGATTACGAATCGAGTCAAACCGAACAGTTGCGACGATCCCTTGCCATGGCAAGTCCCAAACCAAACCAACTAGATCACACAAGTACTCCGGTACTCATAAACACTGGCCATTAAACTGACACGATGTCTTACTGCAGCAGTTTCTCCTTAAATAGGCAATGGACAGAATATTAGGAACTCTGGAGTTCATGCAAGGCTCCATGCCATATGATGCGTCTAAAAGGTGGATCCATTCCATCCAAAGTCTGAGCGCTGCATGGTAAAGAAAAAAGATCAATTAGAGTTCACATAATTAGCATCTACTAGCATAGAAAGGAAGCCACTGTGGAAGCTAACACGACGACTACGAGTTCAAACGACAGATGGACATTTACATGATCTACTCTTGATGCAAAGCATGCAAACATTGAGCATGTTCTTGTGCAGGATGGGCCTAACAAACAGCAGAAATGCAATGAGAACATGATGATGTCTGATGAAGACCCATGAATGAGCAGTCGACGACAAATAATGTCTGCTTGCCTTTGAATCGTGGAACTTGAGGTAGAAGCGGGACTTGGGGATGGACAGCTTTGACTCCAGGATGGAAGCAATGCCGGCACTCAGCTTCTTGTTCACATCAGCGTTCAGCCCTCCGATGGAAACCAGCTCGCCGTAGGCTGCAGGCTCCTGGGTACCTCCAAATGCCATGGGCACTGAACCCTTGAGAACAACCATAACATACTGTCGGAAGCACTCAAGTTAGTATCTGAATGAAAAAGGCGGTGAGGAAGAACTTTGGTATACCACTACTTGGTCAGCTGAAAAACAGAAAACTGTCACAGCCTAAGTTTTCAGCAGTTCAAGTGTCTGACATTGCATCATATCATATCATATCTCCAAATCTCCAGAGCAACTCGGTACTCTTCATTTTGATCTTAAATATGTCTGATATAACAACAAAAGTAACTATTGGAGCCATTTCTTACTAATACTAATTTATTGCTATACTTAAAAACAACTAATCTAAGTACAATTAGCTTTCCAAAATAATACCCCAGTATATTTAGAACAGAAAAACTTGAGAAACAAGGAAATGGCCTGCATTTCTGTAAAAACATACGCAAATAAAGTTCTTAAAGGTGGTAGGTGTGATATTTGTGGCATAGGGAAGCGCCTAGAGTAAAACATGAGCTGTCCAGATTTACAAAAGATTAATGGTACTGCGCATATTCTATAATTTTCTGATATATGGGGTTCTGAATTAGTAATTATAGAAGAACACGCAGAAAACAGCCATATCTTGTACCTCTACATAGGAAAGAAAAGCAGAGTAAGTCAACATGTATTTCTGGAAAGACTTGCAGATATTGCCTCCCAAAGCAAAATCTCTAAAGCAAAATAAACTGTGAAAACAGCATGTTCACTCCAGCCTTGCCATAGACAATAATCATAGCCTCCTAATCAATTCCTCTGTTACCACAATGACAAAGAAAAATGGGAAATATGAAGGTTTCAAAATTCTTTTGAGAGAAAGCTACACATAAGCTTCATGGTACTCTTGAAGTTTTCTAGACATCGTACACTATGTTTACAGAGAAATTTGTAATGGTTAGATGTCGGCCATGTTTGTTATCTGATTTGTTGTTGCACGAAAGATAGGTTGATTATATTTCACCTCTTTACCAAGTAACATGTATTTCAAGTTTCAGCATATTCATGTCACAGCAAGTAACAGCACGTCAAACACCCTTGCAACCTTGAAGAACATATCCAAAACGAGAAGACAACGACTTGACCACCAAACAGCAACAAACTGAACCTTGGTTCCATTCGGGTTTAGTCCAAGCTTTCAATTTTCAGCGTGCATGCTAATTGATAAACAACATGAACTACAAAGTTTACTTGGTTCAACAAACGAACAGATGACCATAAGAAGCACAGTCCTAAACTGGACATAACCCCAGATCAGAACCTCGAACTTGCTCCACGCATGAAAATGCCATACAAACCTACAGATCAAAACACCGTATCCGCAATTTCAGCAGTCGCGGGAGAAAGATCTTCCAGGGAAAAGCAAACATGAATAATTGGCCAGAGGAAGGGGAACAAACCCCCAGCATCGAATCGATCCCCCAAAACCCTAACAGATTGAAGGGCCAGACCTAAGAGACGGACGGAATCCAGGGGACGGCCACGCCTATATGGATCGGCAAGGAGATACTGTCGCCGCGACAAGAGGGAAGGTAGCCTAGGCAAGATGTTGAGGAAAGGGGGGAGATGGGGTAAGGAGCGTACGGCCTCCGGCTTGCCGATGATGGTTGCGACGGTGCTGGAGGCGTCGGCGAGGACGGCGGAGGTGTCCACCCCCTCCAGGTTCACGTTCGTCGACACGTTCAGGCAAGGCATCTTCCTCCTCCGCTTCTTCCTTCTTCTTCTCCCCTGTCTGCGCCTTGGTGGATGGGTGGGGAAGTGTGTAATGGAGAGTTGGAGAACTTACTCGACCTTGGCGAGGAAGGACAAAACCCTGACCACTCGTTCCTAGACCGGTCGACCCTATGTGTGTGTGTCAAAAAATAAAAGATTTTTTTTGATTAAATAGGATAATTAATGTCTACTTAAACCTAAACGTCTTACATTTTTTTAATAAAATATTGCCAACGATGATTTTTTTTTTACATACGCAACGTACTAAATGTGTGACAACATTTTTACTAAGGAAAATTTTTGTTTTTACCACTCTATCTTTTGCCAATTTTTCATATATCGCTCTAGATTATGTCATTCCTCTTTTGTCACTATTAGCTTTTAACAATTATCACAATTGCCATTTCGTGGCAAAATCAAAATTTCAGAGTGACAATTGTGATACATTTTCAAATGCTAAGAGTGACAAAAATGAAATGTGAAAAATCTAGAGTGGCATAAATTGGCAAAAATTAGAGTGCAAAAACAAAATGCTCCCTTCTACTAACCTGTTCTTTTGAAACAAGCTTGTGACACAAACACTTTCTTTTCGTGCCTGAAGATACCGGGCATGCTAACAGGTCAAGGAGATAGCTGCCCCTCCCTTCCTGAGGCGCTCCTGCGGGCGCCCCCGGGAGGAACCCTAGGGCCGCCTCCCCTGCCCCCCTCGCCTCACCCTCCTCCCTCGCCACCGCCGGGGGGCATTGCCGGCCTAAGGCCGCGTGGTGCTGGCGGCGGCGGGGCTGCTCCCTCCCACGCAGATGGGGGCCGTCGCGGGGCGTCCCTCCTCTGCTCGGTGGTGGCGGCCGTCGGGCCGGCCCTGCCTCAGCTCCCCCTGCCCCTGGCGTTCTGGTGGCCGGCGACGCCGCTTCCTTCCTCTCCGGTGCAACCTGTGGGGATCCGGCCCCCTAGATCGTGCTGGTGGCGGATCTGGCCCCCGGCCCAGATCCGGACGGTGTGGTGGTTGGTGGTGGCACTGGAGGCTGGCAGTCGTGTTTAGGTGGTTGGCGGTGGCAGTGGAGGTCGACGGTCGTGTTTAGGTGGTTGGCGGTGGCAGTGGAGGCCGGCGGCCGTGTTTAGGTGGTGGCGGTGGCAATGGAGGTCGGCGGCCGTGTTTAGGTGGTGGCGTTGTAGCTGGGGTCCATCTACTCCGGTGGGGTGGGGGTGCTCCGACTGGACCTGGCCAGGGCGCGGTGGCTGATACGTCTCCAACGTATCTATAATTTTTTATTGTTCCATGCTATTATATTACCCGTTTTGGATGTTTATGGGCTTTACTTTACACTTTTATATCATTTTGGGACTAACCTACTAACCGGAGGCCATCCCGAATTGCTGTTTTTTTTTTCTTATTTCAGTGTTTCGAAGAAAAAGAATATCAAACGGAGTCCAAACGGAATGAAACCTTCGGGAGCGATCTTTTTGGAACAAACGCAATCCAGGAGACTTGGAGTGGACGTCAAGAAGCAGCCGAGGCGGCCACGAGGCAGGAGGGCACGCCCTAGGGGGGTGGGCGCGCCCCCCACCCTCGTGGGCCCCTCGTGGCTCCCCTGACCGAACTCCTTCGCCTATATATACCTCCATACCCTGAAAACATCCAGGAGCACCACAAACACCTATTTCCACCGCCGCAACCTTCTATATCCGCAAGATCCCATCTTGGAGCCTTTATCGCTGCACCGCCGGAGGGGGAATCGACCACGGAGGGCTTCTACACCAACACCATAGCCTCTCCGATGAGTTGTGAGTAGTTTACCACAGACCTCCGGGTCCATAGTTATTAGCTAGATGGTTTCTTCTCTCTCTTTGAATCTCAATACAATGTTCTCCTCGATCTTCTTGGAGACCTACTCGATGTAACTCTTTTTGCGGTGTGTTTGTCGAGATCCGATGAATTGTGGGTTTATGATCAAGTTTATCTACGAGAAATATTTGAATCTCCTCTGAATTCTTTTATGTATGATTTATTATCTTTGTAAGTATATTTGAATTATCAGTTTAGTTTGGCCTACTAGATTGAGCTTTTTTGCAATGGAAGAAGTGCTTAGCTTTGGGTTCAATCTTGTGGTATCCTTTCCCAGTGACAGCAGGGACAACAAGGCACGTATTGTATTGTTGCCATCGAGGAAAGATGGGGTTTATATCATATTGTTTTAGTTTATCCCTCTACATCATGTCATCTTGCCTAATGCGTTACTCTGTTCTTATGAACTTAATACTCTAGATGCATGCTGGATAGCGGTCGGTGTCTGGAGTAATAGTAGTAGATGCAGGTAGGAGTCAGTCTACTTGTCGCGGAAGTGATGCCTAGATAATCTCATAACTATGCACTTTTCTATCAATTGCTCGACAGTAATTTGTTCACCCACCGTAATACTTGTGCTATCTTGAGAGAAGCCACTAGTGAAACCTATGGCCCCCGGGTCTATCTTTTATCATATAAGTTTCTGGTCTACTTTATTTGCAATCTTTACTTTTCAATCTATATCATAAAAATACCAAAAATATTTATCTTATCTTATTATCTCTATCAGATCTCACTTTTGCAAGTGGTCGTGAAGGGATTGACAACCCCTTTATCGAGTTGGTTGCGAGGTTCTTGTTTGTTTGTGTAGGTGCGAGGGACTTGTGAGGAGCCTTCTACTGGATTGATACCTTGGTTCTCAAAAACTGAGGGAAATACTTACGCTACTTTGCTGCATCACCCTTTCCTCCTCAAGGAAAAACCAACGTAGTGCTCAAGAGGTAGCAGTGGCGCTGGTGTTGTGGTGGTGGTGGTGCGTGTCTGTTTTGCCGACGTTTGGTGGGCGGGCGGTGTGGGTTGGGGCAGCGGCCCGGCGTGGTTGTTGCTCCGGCTGTGGGCGTTGATGCCGTGGTGGGTCCGCTCTCTCGGTGTGGAGGCTTCCATTCATCGTACCAGCATCACGGCAGCTCGGCGGGCCGGCTGGGACGGCGGCTGGCTTTTCGGTGTCGGCTTGTTTGTAGGCGGCCCGTTTCGACCTTTGGTCCTCTCCTCATCGTCCAGTTGCTACCTTCATCGAAGGTTTGGCCCTCCCCCGACAATGGTCCATAGCCCGTCTCACGCCCGGCAGCAGGACCGACCTCGTATCGCGCCCGGAAGCAGGAACGACCTCGCCTCGCACCCGGTGTCGATGTCAAAACTGGCAGATCTCGGGTGGGGGGCCAAGCTGTGTGTTTGAGGATCAGTAGTAACAATGGAGAAGGGACACAATGTTTAACCAGGTTCGGGCCCTCTTAATGGAGGTAAAACCCTACTCCTGCTTGATTATATTCGAGGGTATAGGAGTTACAAGAGTTGATCTACCACGAGATCGATTTGGCTAACCCTAGATAGCTAGCCTAGCAATGTTGTGATCCTGCCTCCGATCTACCCTCCAGTTTATATAGACATCGTGATGCGGAGCATCCCACGATCATCCCCATGGACGTACCTACATATCCCACGACACCACTTGGACCAATGACAAGAGCTCGAGCAAAGGCAATCGAAGATAGGATGAACTCGCTCCTCTTCGAACTACCACTTTCTACCTATGCGACATGGCTACTACCTCATGCGGAGACCCTATGTGTGATCAGGTATTTGGAGGGAAGCCATGGACCAGCTGCACCCAACAGACAAGACGGCGAGGACACCAAGTTTAATGAACAAGAAGAAGGACCGCTCAAAACTCCCAGTCATCGGACGACCGACGCCTCTCGAACGTCCGACGCCTGGAGGCTCCAACCAGCTAGCCAAGTCCCAGCCTTCGCACGCTACAGTGGCCGGACGACCAACGCCAACCGGACGTCCGACACCTCCCAGCGCCTGGATGACCGAGCCTCTCCGGACGACCGGCACCACCACACCCGAGCCAAAACATCGGAAGAATGGAGACTTTCAGACGACCGGACGATCGACCCCGACTGGACGATCGACAAGTCCTGACCAGAGCCGAAACATTGGACGCCCGACCGGCACCAGACGTTCGGACCCTCGCGAGCCTTCGGACGACCGGTGACCGTCGGACGTCCGACGCCTGTGTGACCGCCCGTGTGTTGTGCCAAAGCCATTTACCCTTTCTTCCACTTAGACTATAAATATACCTCCTCCTCCCTCTTTCTAGGGTTAGCATTGTGATATCTCATTTGTGAGATAGAGCCTCGCTCATCCATCCGGATCTGCTCCTCCGAGAGAGACCGTGCCTCCACAGAGAAGATCCACTTGGATTCAAGACCCCTAACGGGAAGAACTCAAAACCTCCTCACGGAGAAGAACCGGTTACCCTATGTATCGTCCCTTGATGGATTCGGATCGTGTATCTCTTTGTGTTTCGAGGATCTAGCATATGTGTGACCATCTCTTGTTGGTTGAGTGATTTCTCTTGTGTTTCCCCTCGTTTTCCCCTCGTGTTCTTCGTGTTCTTGGTAGGATTCCCTCCAAATGTGAAAGATCAGGCACCTAGGGTTCTACCCTACATCATCTTTGGTATCATGAGCCACGTTGATCATGTTTTTGGAGCCCCTACTCTTTGTTTTCTAGCTTGATTTTGTTGTTTTTTGTCCTAATCCGAAAATCCCCACCAAAAATAGCCCCAATTTTTTTTCTGTGATTTGTTGGTGTGATGAAGTTTTGTTGGATTTGAACCATGGATTTGCTTTGCCACGTGTGGATCTAGCTTTCCCCCATCATCTCCACCTTTTCCATCCACAAATTCGCTCGGATTTGACCATTTTAGCCATCCCCATCTCGATTTCCCGAGTTCATCCCGTGCCCGAAATAGCCCAGGCACCGGACGTTTGACCGTCACCTGACGTCCAACGACTTCTGGTCGTCCGACCATCCCTAACGAAACTGAATATTTTCAGTTCGGTTTTCCCCACCATTCCACTGCCACTTCTGCATACGCACTTGCGTGCCACCACCGCTTTCCACAACCACCGTCGCTCACCCGTTTCGCACTCCGACAAGTTTTGACACGTTTTGGTCTTTGAGTTTTGAGTTGCGGTTTCCGTTTCCTAATGTGTTTCGGCTACTTAAGGACGGTTCGACAACGACAACACCGCCGCTCATATTCGTCATCGCCAACAACCGTTCTTGCTTACACATGACTACCTCAACGGTAACCTCCATATCATCTTGGTATCATGATATCTTTTCATGGTACATTCCTTGCCATTGCATTTATAACCACCATAGCCTTACTTTTTGCGTTGCTTTCCCATCGAGACTAGCCTTTGAGTATTGCCGGCAATGTGACTTGTGCACATTAGTGATCATACTCTCCATAGCATACATACCACATCATAGTGGTGCATTGTTGGGGAACGTTGCAGAAAATAAAACTTTTCCTACGGTTTCACCAAGATCCATCTATGAGTTCATCTAAGCAATGAGTGAAAGGAGAGATGCATCTACATACCACTTTGTAGATCGCGAGCGGAAGCGTTCAAAAGAACGGGGTTGAGGTAGTCGTTCTCGTCGTGATCCTATCACCGGAGATCCTAGCGCCAAACGGACGACACCTCCGCGTTCAACACACGTACGGTCAGTGTGACGTCTCCTTCGTCTTGATACAGCAAGGGGGAAGGAGAGGTTGATGATGATCCAGCAGCACGACGGCGTGGTGGTGGATGCAGCAGAACTCCGGCAGGGCTTCGCCAAGCTGCTGCGGGAGGAGGACGAGGTGTAGCAGGGGGAGGGAGGCGCCAAGACTTGGGTGCGGCTGCCCTCCCCCCTGCCCTCCTTTATATAGGCCACCAGGGGGGGCGCCGGCCCTGGGAGATGCAATCTCCCAAGGGGGCGGCGGCCAGGGGGGGTGGAGTGCCCCCCAAGGCAAGTGGTGTGCCCCCCCCACCTAGGGTTTCCAACCCTAGGCGCAGGGGGGGCCCAAGGGGGGCGCACCAGCTCACTAGGGGCTGGTTCCCCTCCCACTTCAGCCCACGGGGCCCTCCGGGATAGGTGGCCCCACCCGGTGAACCCCCGGGACCCTTCTAGTGGTCCCGGTACAATACCGGGTGACCCCGAAACTTTCCTGATGGCCGAAATAGCACTTCCTATATAGTTTTCTTTACCTCCGGACCATTCCGGAACTCCTCGTGACGTACGGGATCTCATCCGGGACTCCGAACAACATTCGGTTTGCTGCATACTCATATTCATACAACCCTAGCGTCATCGAACCTTAAGTGTGTAGACCCTACGGGTTCGGGAGACATGCAGACATGACCGAGACAGCTCTCTGGTCAATAACCAACAGCGGGATCTGGATACCCATGTTGGCTCCCACATACTCCTCGATGATCTCATCGGATGAACCACGATGTCGAGGATTCAAGCAACCCCGTATACTATTCCCTTTGTCAGACGATATGTTACTTGCCCGAGACTCGATCGTCGGTATCCCAATACCTCGTTCAGTCTCGTTACCGGCAAGTCACTTTACTCGTACCGTAATGCATGATCCCGTGACCAGACACTTGGTCACTTTGAGCTCATTATAATGATGCACTACCGAGTGGGCCCAGTGATACCTCTCCGTAACACGGAGTGACAAATCCCAGTCTCGATCCGTGTCAACCCAACAGACACTTTCGGAGATACCTGTAGTGCACCTTTATAGTCACCCAGTTACGTTGTGACGTTTGGTACACCCAAAGCACTCCTACGATATCCAGGAGTTACATGATCTCATGGTCTAAGGAAGAGATACTTGACATTGGAAAAGCTCTAGCAAAACGAACTACACGATCTTGTGCTATGCTTAGGATTGGGTCTTGTCCATCACATCATTCTCCTAATGATGTGATCCCGTTGTCAACGACATCTAATGTCCATAGTCAGGAAACCATGACTATCTGTTGATCAACGAGCTAGTCAACTAGAGGCTTACTAGGGACGTATTGTGGTCTATGTATTCACACATGTATTACCATTTCCGGATAATACAATTATAGCATGAATAAAAGACAATTATCATGAACAAGGAAATATAATAATAATCCTTTTATTATTGCCTCTAGGGCATATTTCCAACAGTCTCCCACTTGCACTAGAGTCAGTAATCTAGTTACATTGTGATGAATCGAACACCCATAGAGTTCTGGTGTTGATCATGTTTTGCTCGTGAGAGAGGTTTAGTCAACGGATCTGCGACATTCAGATCCGTATATACTTTGCAAATATCTATGTCTCCATCGAACATTTTCACGAATGGAGTTGAAGCGACGCTTGATGTGCCTGGTCTTCTTGTGAAACCTGGGCTCCTTGGCAAGGGCAATAACTCCAGTGTTGTCACAGAAGATTTTGATCGGCCCCGAGGCATTGGGTATGACTCCTAGGTCGGTGATGAACTCCTTCACCCAAATTGCTTCATGCGCTGCCTCCAAGGCTGCCATGTACTCCGCTTCACATGTAGATCCCGCCACGATGCTCTGCTTGCAGCTGCACCAGCTTACTGCTCCACCATTCAACATATACACGTATCCGGTTTGTGACTTAGAGTCATCCAGATCTGTGTCGAAGCTAGCGTCGACGTAACCCTTTATGACGAGCTCTTCGTCACCTCCATAAACGAGAAACATGTCCTTTGTCCTTTTCAGGTACTTCAGGATATTCTTGACCGCTGTCCAGTGTTCCTTGCCAGGATTACTTTGGTACCTTCCTACCAAACTTACGCCAAGGTTTACATCAGGTCTGGTACACAGCATGGCATACATAATAGATCCTATGGCTGAGGCATAGGGGATGACACTCATCTCTTCTTTATCTTTTGCCGTGGTCGGGCATTGAGCCAAGCTCAATCTCACATCTTGCAATACAGGCAAGAACCCTTTCTTGGACTGATCCATTTTGAACTTCTTCAAAATCTTATCAAGGTATGTGCTTTGTGAAAGACCTATGAGGCGTCTCGATCTATCCCTATAGATTTTGATGCCTAATATGTAAGTAGCTTCTCCAAGGTCCTTCATTGAAAAAAACTTATTCAAGTAGGCCTTAATGCTGTCCAAGAATTCTATATCATTTCCCATCAAAAGTATGTCATCTACATATAATATGAGAAATGCTACAGAGCTCCCACTCACTTTCTTGTAAACGCAGGCTTCTCCATAAGTCTGCATAAACCCAAACGCTTTGATCATCTCATCAAAGCGAATGTTCCAACTACGAGATGCTTGCACCAGCCCATAAATGGATCGCTGGAGCTTGCACACTTTGTTAGCATTCTTAGGATCGACAAAACCTTCCGGCTGCATCATATACAACTCTTCCTTAAGATAACCGTTAAGGAATGCCGTTTTGACGTCCATCTGCCATATCTCATAATCATAGTATGCGGCAATTGCTAACATGATTCAGACGGACTTAAGCTTCGCTACGAGAGAGAAAGTCTCATCGTAGTCAATCCCTTGAACTTGCCGATAACCCTTAGCGACAAGTCGAGCTTTATAGATGGTGACATTACCATCCGCGTCCGTCTTCTTCTTAAAGATCCATTTGTTTTCTATCGCTCGCCGATCATCGAGCAAGTCAGTCAAAGTCTATACTTTGTTTTCATACATGGATTCTATCTCGGATTGCATGGCTTCTAGCCATTTGTTGGAATCTGGGCCCGCCATCGCTTCTTCATAGTTCGAAGGTTCACCGTTGTCTAACAACATGATTTCCAGGACAGGGTTGCCATACCACTCTGGTGTGGAACGTGTCCTTGTGGACCTACGAAGTTCAGTAGCGACTTGATCAGAAGTACCTTGATCATCATCATTAATTTCCTCTCCAATCGGTGTAGGCACCACAGGAACGTTTTCCTGAGCTGCACTACTTTCCGGTTCAAGAGGTAGTACTTCATCGAGTTCTACTTTCCTCCCACTTACTCCTTTCGAGAGAAACTCTTTTTCCAGAAAGGATCCGTTCTTGTTAACAAAGATCTTTCCCTCGGATCTTAAGTAGAAGGTATACCCAATGGTTTCCTTAGGGTATCCTATGAAGACGCATTTTTCCGACTTGGGTTCGAGCTTTTCAGGTTGAAGTTTCTTGACATAAGCATCGCATCCCCAAACTTTTAGAAACGACAGCTTAGGTTTCTTTCCAAACCATAATTCATACGGTGTCGTCTCAACGGATTTAGACGGTGCCCTATTTAAAGTGAATGTAGCTGTCTCTAGAGCGTATCCCCAAAATCATAGCGGTAAATCGGTAAGAGACATCATAGATCGCACCATATCCAATAGAGTGCGATTACGATGTTCGGACACACCGTTACGCTGAGGTGTTCTAGGCGGCGTGAGTTGTGAAACGATTCCACATTTTCTTAAGTGTGTACCAAATTCGTGACTTAAATATCCTCCTCCACGATCCGATCGTAAGAATTTTATCTTTCGGTCACGTTGATTCTCTACTTCATTCTGAAATTCCTTGAACTTTTCAAAGGTCTCAGACTTGTGTTTCATCAAGTAGACATACCCATATCTACTCAAGTCATCAGTGAGAGTGAGAACATAACGATATCCTCCGCGAGCCTCAACGCTCATTGGACCACACACATCAGTATGTATGATTTCCAATAAGTTGGTTGCTCGCTCCATTGTTCCGGAGAACGAGGTCTTGGTCATTTTGCCCATGAGGCATGGTTCGCATGTGTCAAATGATTCATAATCTAGAGACTCTAAAAGTCCATCAGCATGGAGATTCTTCATGCGCTTGACACCAATGTGACCAAGGCGGCAGTGCCACAAGTATGTGGGACTATCATTATCAACTTTACATCTTTTGGTATTCACACTATGAATATGTGTGACATTACGTTCGAGATTCATTAAGAATAAACCATTGACCATCGGGGCATGACCATAAAACATATCTCTCATATAAATAGAACAACCATTATTCTCGGATTTAAATGAGTAGCCATCTCATATCAAACGAGATCCAGATACAATGTTCATGCTCAAACTTGGCACTAAATAACAATTATTGAGGTTTAAAACTAATCCCATAGGTAAATGTAGAGGTAGCGTGCCGACGGTGATCACATCGACCTTGGAACCATTCCCGACGCGCATCGTCACCTCGTCCTTCGCCAGTCTCCGCTTATTCCGCATCTCCTGCTGTGAGTTACAAATGTGAGCAACGGCACCGGTATCAAATACCCAGGAGTTACTACGAGTACTGGTAAGGTACACATCAATTACATGTATATCAAATATACCTTTAGTGTTGCCTGCCTTCTTGTCCGCTAAGTATTTGGGGCAGTTCCGCTTCCAGTGACCCTTCCCTTTGCAATAAAAGCACTCAGTCTCAGGCTTGGGTCCATTGTTTGACTTCTTCCCGGCAACTGGCTTACCGAGCGCGGCAACATCTTTGCCGTCCTTCTTGAAGTTCTTCTTAGCCTTGCCCTTCTTGAACTTAGTGGTCTTATTGACCATCAACACTTGATGTTCTTTCTTGATTTCAACCTTTGCTGACTTCAGCATTGAAAACACCTCAGGAATGGTCTTCACCATCCCCTGCATATTGTAGTTCAGCACAAAGCTCTTGTAGCTTGGTGGGAGCGACTGAAGGATTCTGTCAATGTCCGCCTCGTCCGGGAGGTTGATCTCCAGCTAGGACAGGCAGTTGTGCAACCCAGACATTTTGAGTATGTGCTCACTGACAGAACTGTTTTCCTCCATCTTACAACTATAGAACTTGTCGGACACTTCATATCTCTCGACCCGGGCATGAGCTTGGAAAACCATTTTCAGCTCCTCGAACATCTCATATGCTCCGTGTTTCTCAAAACGCTTTTGGAGCCCCGGTTCTAAGCTGTAAAGCATGCCGCACTGAACGAGGGAGTAATCATCAGCACGTGATTGCCAAGTGTTCATAACGTCTTGGTTCTCTGGGATGGGTGCTTCACCTAGCGGTGCATCTAGGACATAATCTTTCTTGGCTGCTATGAGGATGATCCTCAGGTTCCGGACCCAGTCCGAATAGTTGCTGCCATCATCTTTCAGCTTGGTTTTCTCTAGGATTGCATTGAAGTTCATGTTGACATGAATGTTGGCCATTTGATCTACAAGACATATTTTGCAAAAGTTTTAGACTAAGTTCATGATAATTAAGTTCATCTAATCAAATTATTTAATGAACTCCCACTCAGATTAGACATCCCTCTAGTCATCTAAGTGTTACACGATCCGAGTCGACTAGGCCGTGTCCGATCATCACATGAGACGGACTAGTCATCATCGGTGAACATCTCCATGTTGATCGTATCTTCCATACGACTCATGTTTGACCTTTTGGTCTCTGTGTTCCGAGGCCATGTCTGTACATGCTAGGCTCGTCAAGTTAACCCTAAGTGTTCTGCATGTGTAAATCTGTCTTACACCCGTTGTATGTGAACGTAAGGATCTATCACACCCGATCATCACGTGGTGCTTCGAAACGACGAACTTTAGCAACGGTGCAGAGTTAGGGGGAACACTTTCTTGAAATTATTATAAGGGATCATCTTATTTACTACCGCCGTTCTAAGTAAACAAGATGCATAAAACATAATAAACATCACATGCAATTATATAGTAGTGACATGATATGGCCAATATCATATAGCTCCTTCGATCTCCATCTTCGGGGCTCCATGATCATCTTCGTCACCGGCATGACACCATGATCTCCATCATCATGATCTCCATCATTGTGTCTTCATGAAGTTGTCACGCCAACGACTACTTCTACTTCTAAGGCTAACGCGTTTAGCAATAAAGTAAAGTAATTTACATGGCGTTCTTCAATGACACGCAGGTCATACAAAAAATAAAGACAACTCCTATGGCTCCTGCCGGTTGTCATACTCATCGACATGCAAGTCGTGATTCCTATTACAAGAACATGATCTCATACATCACAATATATCATTCATCATTCATCACAACTTCTGGCCATATCACATCACATGACAATTGCTGCAAAAACAAGTTAGACGTCCTCTAATTGTTGTTACATCTTTTACGTGGCTGCAATTGGGTTATAGCAAGAACGTTTTCTTACCTACGAATAACCACAACGTGATTTTGTCAACTTCTATTTACCCTTCATAAGGACCCTTTTCATCTAATCCGCTCCAACTAAAGTAGGAGAGACAAACACCCGCTAGCCACCTTATGCAACTAGTGCATGTTAGTCGATGGAACCTGTCTCACATAAGCGTACGTGTAAGGTCGGTCCGGGGCGCTTCATCCCACAATACCGCTGAAGCAAGAAAAGACTAGTAGCGGCAAGCAAGTTGACAAGATCTACGCCCACAACAAAATTGTGTTCTACTCGTGCAATAGAGAACTACGCATAGACCTAGCTCATGATGCCACTGTTGGGGAACGTTGCAGAAAATAAAATTTTTCCTACGGTTTCACCAAGATCCATCTATGAGTTCATCTAAGCAACGAGTGAAAGGAGATATGCATCTACATACCACTTTGTAGATCGCGAGCGGAAGCGTTCAAAAGAACGGGGTTGAGGTAGTCGTTCTCGTCGTGATCCTATCACCGGAGATCCTAGCGCCGAACGGACGGCACCTCCGCGTTCAACACACGTACGGTCAGCGTGACGTCTCCTCCGTCTTGATCCAGCAAGGGGGAAGGAGAGGTTGATGATGATCCAGCAGCACGACGGCGTGGTGGTGGATGCAGCAGAACTCCGGCAGGGCTTCACCAAGCTGCTGCGGGAGGAGGACGAGGTGTAGCAGGGGGAGGGAGGCGCCAAGACTTGGGTGCGGCTGCCCTCCCTCTGCCCTCCTTTATATAGGCCCCCATGAGGGGCGCCGGCCCTGGGAGATGCAATCTCCAAAGGGGGCGGCGGCCAGGGTGGGTGGAGTGCCCCCTAAGGCAAGTGGTGCGCCCCCCCCCCCACCTAGGGTTTCCAACCCTAGGCGCAGGGGGGCCCCAAGGGGGGGCGCACCAGCCCACTAGGGGCTGGTTCTCCTCCCACTTCAGCTCACGGGGCCCTCCGGGATAGGTGGCCCCACCCAATGGACCCCCGGGACCCTTCCGGTGGTCCCGGTACAATACCGGGTGATCCCGAAACTTTCCCGATGGCCGAAACAACACTTCCTATATAGTTTTCTTTACCTTCGAACCATTCTGGAACTCCTCATGACGTCCAGGATCTCATCCGGGACTCCGAACAACATTCGGTTTGCTGCATACTCATATTCATACAACCCTAGCGTCACCGAACCTTAAGTGTGTAGACCCTACGGGTTCGGGAGACATGCAAACATGACCGAGACAGCTCTCTGGTCAATAACCAACAGCGGGATCTGGATACCCATGTTGGCTCCCACATACTCCTCGATGATCTCATCGGATGAACCACGATGTCGAGGATTCAAGCAACCCCGTATACTATTCCCTTTGTCAGACGGTATGTTACTTGCCCGAGACTCGATCGTCGGTATCCCAATACCTCATTCAGTCTTGTTACCGGCAAGTCACTTTACTCGTACCGTAATGCATGATCCCGTGACCAAACACTTAGTCACTTTGAGCTCATTATGATGATGCACTACCGAGTGGGCCCAGTGATACCTCTCCGTAACACGGAGTGACAAATCCCAGTCTCGATCCGTGTCAACCCAACAGACACTTTCGGAGATACCTGTAGTGCACCTTTATAGTCACCCAGTTACGTTGTGACGTTTGGTACACCCAAAGCACTCCTACGGTATCCGGGAGTTACATGATCTCATGGTCTAAGGAAGAGATACTTGACATTGGAAAAGCTCTAGCAAAACGAACTACACGATCTTGTGCTATGCTTAGGATTGGGTCTTGTCCATCACATCATTCTCCTAATGATGTGATCCCGTTGTCAACGACATCTAATGTCCATAGTCAGGAAACCATGACTATCTGTTGATCAACGAGCTAGTCAACTAGAGGCTTACTAGGGATGTATTGTGGTCTATGTATTCACACGTGTATTACGATTTCCGGATAATACAATTATAGCATGAATAAAATACAATTATCATGAACAAGGAAATATAATAATAATCCTTTTATTAATGTCTCTAGGGCATATTTCCAACATGCATATCTTGGTATCATCTTTTGTGTCACAAAGTTGTCATCGCATACACAATTGCTATCTTGGTTCGTGAAGTTTTGCATGAGAAAAGTGCTCAAAAGAGAAAGAGCCAAACAAGCTTTTTAAGCAAAGAGGAAAAGATAAGCAAAGAGTTTCTAAGCAAGAACCATAGCATCGTAATACATTAATATTGTCATATCCGATCATCTTGGATCATACCATCAGAATACCATACATATAGCATACTTGGGATAGAAGTCGTTGCATTTTTGCTTAGTAGGTTGTGCACAAGTTCCGTATCCACCTTTTGTGCAATCGTGCTAGCGTCTCTCTAGTGTTGTGCAACAAGAGCATTTTCATGGATTCCACATTTTGGCTCATTCCTTGGTTGCATGACCCCACTTATCTATTTGTGTGTGTGTTTCCGTGTACCACATCTTGCTATTGGTCTACTTGTTGCATTTGCAAATTTGTGAATCTTTTCCAACATTATTGAGGCTCACTAACAATTGCATCAAATTTTGTGCCACCATCCTAACCGAGCTCCACCATAAGCTTTTACTTGTGTAGGTGTGAGAACCGACAAGAATTGGTACCAATTGTGCTATTTCCTTTTCCACATTTGAGTGATCATTGATCCATCCTCAACATCGGTCAAGGTACATGTGGTATAAGTTCTTCTATCTCTCCCACTCACGTATTTGTTTGGAATGATGGATAGGCCAAGTTCTTATACCAACCCACTCTTCATCGAGCAAGATGATGACATGTCATCATATGTCACCAAGAGCCACCTCTTCGGTGCACAACGAGCTTTGCATCAAGAACAACAAGCAATGAGTGACCACATCGACAATCTCGCCACCGACTTGCGACTCTCTGAGCAATGAACAAGAGACTACTTTGACAACAAGCTCGACGCTCACAAACAAGAGAACGATGCAAGAATGGACGAGATTCGTGCCTTGTTGGTGAACCACCATTCTTCCACTTCTTCCTATTCAAGACGGAGTCATTCGAGTCGACACACTGACGGCACCTTCTCTGGCTCAAGTACACCGACATTGAACACTCTACATCGAGCCGCGCGTCATGATCGTCAAGCAACTCGCAATCCTCTACACGACAATCATCCACAAGAGCAATTCGACGAGCAAGCACGTCGTCATCGACAAAAACCAAGTTCCTCTTGCGCAAGCACAAGAACGACAATGTCAATGTCTCCAAGAGGAAGAGCGAGCGCGACAACATCAAGACGAATAAGACGCTGAGGCTGAACGTCAAGAACAATGACTACGTGAAGCACAAGCTCTTGAGGCGCAACGTGCCCTTCGAGAATCAAGTCGAGCCATTGCCAACCGCAACCGAGATAGGAGCAATCAAGAGGAAGCACTTCGTGAAGAAATTCAAGAGCGAAACTACCAAGGAAGAGTGCATCGTCAAGTTCCTTAAGCTCCTCCACAAGCTCGACAAGCCCCTCCACAACCTCAAGTTCATCAAGATCAAGATGAAAATGGAAGTCCTCCAGGCCAAGAGAAACATGAGTTTGATAATCCTCCACGTCAAGGGCGTGATCATCACTCTCAACCCCAACACAATGAAGAGCAACACTACGGCAATCTAAAGTTCACCATGCGCAAGTTCCATGGAAGCAATGATCCCGAAGAGTATCTATCATGGGCATTGAAGGTCGACAAAATCTTTCGTTTGTAAAACTATGAGGAAGAGAAGAAGATCGCTATGACATCCCTTGAGTTCCAAGACTATCTGCTCATATGGTGGGAACAAGTCCTTGAACACCGAGAAGCAAGAGGTGAACCATCAATCACCACATGGGAGGAAATGAAATATGTCATGCGCGCACACTTTGTGCCAACCTACTACAACCGCGATCTCTTCGAGAAACTTCAACTCCTCAAGCAAGGAACAAAGAGCGTTGAAGAATACTACAAGGAAATGGAGATTGCCATGATAAGAGCCAATGTCACAGAAGATGATGAGCAAACTATGTCACGTTTCTTGAATGCACTCAATCACCCAATCAAGAAGATTGCCGACTTCCAACCCTACTCCAAGCTCATTGAGCTCGTGCATCAAGCTACCAAAGTGGAACGTCAAGTGCAAGATGACTTCAAGTATGCAAAGTACTATTCAAAGAGCCACGGTTTCTCCAACACCCAAGCTTCAACGACTCCACCAACTTCTACCTCAACTAAGTAATCTACAAGCAATGGCGACAAGTCGAGTTACAAGAAAACTTTGACAACCTCAAGTCGTCCTCCTACTACAAGCAACTTCAAGCCGCGTGCTTCATCATCTACTCCAACCGATGAGACCGTTAAGACAAGTTCTATCAAGTGTTTCACTTGCGACGACCGAGGCCACAAGTCCTTTGAGTGTACCAACAAGTGCACCATGATCCCCAACGACGACGGAACCTATGACTCCATGAGTGAAGAGGAAATGGAAGCCCTTGAGCAAGTGGCCATGCACCGGCGCGTGAACGAAGATGAAGATGATCAAGTCTTTTGTGATGAGGATTCGAGCCCCGCTCTCATTGTCTCCAAAGTCTTGACTCTTCAACATCAACAAGACGAAGACCAAAGATGCCACATCTTCCACACCAAGGCCGGCATCAATGGAAGGCCCGTCAAGGTCATCATCGATGGAGGGAGTTGTCACAACTTGGCAAGTGAAGAACTATGCTCCAAGCTCCAATTGGTCAAGATGAAGCACCCGTACCCCTACAAGGTTCAATGGCTAAGTGATTCCGGCACTATACAAGTTGAGCATACGGTCAAAGTCTCCTTCAAAATTGGAGCATACAAAGACACTTTGGAATGTGATGTCGTCCCTATGTCCATTTGACACCTCCTTCTTGGTCGATCATGGCAATTTGACCGCAGCGTCATCCACAACGGGCGTACCAATCACTATAGCTTCAAGATGAAAGGAAAGGAGTACGTGCTACAACCTATGTCTCCTAGTCAAGTGATCGCCGACAAGCAAGCCAACCATCATGGAGAAAAGAGTGAGAGAGTGATCCACCCAAAAGAGAGTGAGCACCACAAGCCCAAATCGAATGCCTCCACGATGAGCGACAAGAAAAACTTAGTCCTATTTGCCACCAAAAGTGAGATGAAAGAAGTGTGTGAGAACCCATCTAGTGTTATGCACTGTGTCCTTGTGTTCAAGGACGAGGCACCAAAAACTAACACCTCTCACGATCTACCTTTAGTGTTGTCTTCTCTTTTGCAGGAATTCCAAGATGTTTTCCCCGATGAGCTACCTCCGGGTCTACCTCCACTACGAGGCATTGAGCGCCAAATCGAACTCATACCCGGAGCACCTCTACCTAACAAGGCTCCCTACCGCATCAACCCCGAGGAAACTAAGGATATCCAACGGCAAGTACAACAACTCATCGACAACGGTCAAGTACGTGAAAGCTTAAGCCCTTGTGCCGTTCCGGTCATCCTTGTTCCAAAGAAATACGATACTTATCGCATGGTTTCCGATTGCCGTCCCATCAATGCTATCACCGTTAGATATCGTTACCCTATTCCATAGATGATATGCTTGATGAGCTTAGCGGAGCCGCCACTTTCTCTAAGATTGATCTTAAGAGTGGCTACTATCAAATATGCATCCAAGAAGGGGATGAATGGAAAACCACATTTAAGACCAAATTTGTCTTATATGAATGGCTTGTTATGCCAATGGGTTTATCCGAAGCACTCGGTACTTTCATGCGAGTCATGCACTTTGTTCTTCGTCCCTATATTGGTGTATTTGTTGTGGTCTATTTTGATGATATTATCGTCTTTAGCAAATCCCTCAAAGATCATGTCACCCATCTTAGAACCGTGTTGCAAACCCTTAGGAAAGAGCGACTTTATGCTAATATGGACAAATGCCTTTTTGGTGTTGATAAGCTTGTTTTCTTGGGTTTTGTTGTGTCTTCTAAGGGTGTTCATGTAGATGAATCTAAGATCAATGGTATTAAAACTTGGCCCCAACCAACCAACTTGCAACAAGTGTGTAGTTTTCTTGGTTTACCCGGTTTCTATCATCGCTTTGTGAAGGATTTTAGCACCATTGCTTCACCTTTACATTCTTTGAGTAAGAAAAATGCGCCATTTGTTTAGGGACCATCCCAAGATACCGCATTTAATGAGCTTAAGAATTTGCTTACGCATGCCCCCGTGCTTGCATTACCCAACTTTGACAAACCTTTTGAAATTCGTTGTGATGCTAGTGGTAATGGCATAGGAGGTGTGTTAACGCAAGAGAAGCGCCCCATAGCATATTTTAGTGAAAAACTTTCCGGAGCGCAACTCAATTATCCCATCTATGACAAAGAGCTATATGCTTTAGTGCGAGTTTTGCGTGAATGGGAACATTATCTTCGCCCTCATGAATTTATCATTCATACGGATCATGAAACGCTTAAGTACTTAAAAGGACAAACTAAGTTGAACAAGCTTCATGCTAAATGGAGTGAATTCGTTGAGTCATTTCCTTATGTCATCAAGTACATCAAGGGTAAGGAAAATGTAGTGGCGGATTCTCTTTCCCGCATATGCACGCTTGTCACTAAACTTGAATTAAATGTCATTGGCTTTGAGCACATAAAAGACTTGTATGCGCATGATCCTACTTTTGCTATTCCTTATGCCAAATGTTTGACACATACATCTTGGGAACGATATTACTATTACATCAAAGATGATTATCTTATGAGAGCTAACAAACTTTGCATTCCCGAGTCTTCTCTTTGTTTGCTAATTTTGCAAGAGGCTCATGGAGGCAGACTCATGGGACACTTTGGACGCAACAAGACATTCGCCACGCTATCCAAGAACTACTTTTGGCCCAAGATGTTCCGCGACGTCTCACGCTTCACCAACTGATGCTCTACATGTCGCAAAGCTAAGTCAAAATCTCAATCCCATGGTCTTTACATGCCTCTTCCTATTCCTTATTAACCTTGGGAAGACATTAGCATGGACTTTGTACTTGGTTTGCCTAGAAATCAAAATGGAAAGGATTCCGTGTTTGTTGTTGTGGACCGATTCTCTAACATGGCTCATTTTATCCCATGCAACAAGATAGCCGATGCTTCACATATTGCAAATCTTTTTTGTAGGGAAATCTTGCGACTACATGGAGTGCCAAAGACAATTGTCTCGGACCGCGATGTCAAGTTCTTGAGTTACTTTTGGAAGACTCTATGCACCAAGCTCGGAATCAAGCTCTTGTTCTCTCCGGCATACCACCCTCAAACCGACGGCCAAACGGAGGTGACGAACCGTACACTCTCCACCCTACTTCGCGTGTTGATCAAGAGGAACATCAAGGAGTGGGAGGAGTGCCTACCCATCGCCCAGTACGCCTACAACCGCGCAAGACATTCGACTACCGCAAGTCCCCCGTCAAGGTCATCTACGGCTTCAACCCGTTGTCCCCATTGGACATTCTACCTCTTCCACTACAAGAGCACACCAACATAGATGTGAGTGCACGAGCAAGCTACCTCAAGAAGATGCATGAAGATACAAGGCTCACCATCGATCGCTAAGTACAACGACTCGCGACCAAGCTCAACATCAACAAGCAACCCATGATATTCCATAGGAGATCTTGTGTGGCTACACCTTCGCAAGGACCGCTTCCCCAACGAACGCAAGTCCAAACTTCTTCCACGAGCTGAAGGACCTTTCAAGGTGATAGCACGCTACAACAACAACGCTTACAAGATCGACCTCTCGCGCAACAAGTACAACGTGAGCAAAATCTTCAATGTCAAAGACCTCTCCCCATACCATGGTGATGAAGCTTTTGATCAAGGGCGGATCTTTCCCAACGGGGGGAGGGGGGAGATGATGCGGAGCATCCCATGATCATACCCATGGACGTACCTACATCTCCCACGGCACCACTTGGACCAATGACAAGAGCTCGAGCAAAGGCTATCGAAGATAAGGTGAACTGGCTCCTCTCCAAACTACCACTTTCTACCTATGAGACATGGCTACTACCTCATGCGGAGACCCTATGTGTGATCAGGTATTTGGAGGGAAGCCATGGACTAGCTGCACCCAACGGACAAGACGGTGAGGACACCGAGTTAAATGGACAAGAAGAAGGACCACTCGAAACTCCCAGTCATCAAATGACCGACGCCTCTCGGACGTCAGACGCCGGGAGGCTCCAACTGGCCAGCCAAGTCCCAGCCTTCTCATGCTACAGTGGCCGGACGACCGACGACAACCGGACATCCGACACCTCCCAGCGCCCGGACGACCGAGCCTCTCCGGACGATCGACACCACCACACCCGAGCCAAAACATCGGAAGAATGGAGACTTCCGGATGACCGAATGACCGACCCCAACCGGACGATCGACAAGTCCTGACCAGAGCCAAAACATCGGACACCCGACCGGCACCGGACGTTCGGACCCTCGCGAGCCTTCGGATAACCAGTGACCGTCGGACGTCCGACGCGTGTGTGACCGCCCCTATGTTGGGCCGAAGCCACTTACCCTTTCGTCCACTTAGACTACAAATAGACCTCCTCCGCCATCTTTATAGGGTTAGCATTGTGATAGCTCATTTGTGAGATAGAGCATCTCTCATCCATCCGGATCTGCTCCTCCGACAGAGACCGTGCCTCTATGGAGAAGATCCACTTGGATTCAAGACCCCTCATGGGAAGAACTCAAGACCTCCTCACGGAGAAGAACCGGTTACCCTATGTATCGTTCCTTGTTGGATTCGGATCGTGTATCTCTTTGTGTTTCGAGGATCTAGCATATGTGTGACCATCTCTTGTTGGTTGAGTGATTTCTCTTGCATTTCCCCTTGTTTTCCCCTCATTTTCCCCTCGTGTTCTTCGTGTTCTTGGTAGGATTCCCTCCAAACATGAAAGATCAGGCACCTAGGGTTCTACCCTACATCACACCGGAAGGGCTTAGGGTTGTACAAAGTCGGTTTTACAGAAAGGAATAAGATATCCGGACACCTATACTTGCCATCCACGTATACGAGAGTCCCCACCGGACACAAGAGATAATCTTCTGTCTTGTATCTTGACGGCCCACCAGTCCGACCCACATCAACAGACCGGACGCCCGAGGACCCCCTAATCCAGGACTCCCACAGTAGCCCGTGAACCCCCTAATCCAGGACTCCCACAGTAGCTCGTGAACCAGTCTTCAATGATGATATACTCAGCGCTCAGATTGTCTTCGGCATTGCAAGACGGGTTCCTTAGAGAATACACACCAGCTTTCCTCTGTAAAAATCATTGTATCCGGCTTTTCGCAATAAACACAACCCTTAGCCGCGAAGGCAGGATATATATAATAAAAAAGGAGAATAGTGTCTTTTACTAACAACTTTTCCGGCGAAGCGTCAGACTTGACCTTTCGGCATTTCGAACCGTTTTCACACCCAGCATTCTGTGTTTTGAGGCCACGCCTCATTGGCACGTCCCGTCAAAACAGAGATCGTGCCCACTTAATATGGGATTTCATATCAAGGATATCTGGGTAATCCAACCGACTGCGGCGCATACCCACATTAGGAACATGCGAGGTTTTAAGGCTAGGGAGGTGGGCGCTTGGCATTTACGGCTTATATAAATGGGTAAAGATTCATCTTTCCCATCCCACACCTTCTTCCTTCCTCTGCCTCTCCGAGCTCTAGCACCTGAGCCTTGAAACCTCGCACTGCCACCAAACTCTCCAGTCATGTCCGGATCCGGCTTCCAGGGCAAGTGGGCAGCCTCCTCCGTGAGGGAGAAGGACATCAAGGAGCTCCAGGATGCGGGGTACGTGAGTACGGAGATCGCGTACAGGGTCCCTGCCAAGAAGCAAGTGTCGTGGTTCTAAGTATGACAGTAGTGTAGGGGGTAGGTATGGAGAGGCAAGATCCTAGCTATGGAGTAGTTGTATACGCAAGGGATTTACGAGTTCAGGCCCTTCTCGGAGGAAGTAACAGCCCTACGTCTCGGAGCCCGGAGGCGGTCGACTGGATTATATGCGTATGAGTTACAGGGGTGCGAACCCTTTACACTGAGGAGGGGGGTGGCTTATATAGAGTCCGCCAGACCCCTCTGACCCTCAGTTATGCAGGGTCTAAGATACATTAAGATCGTGCGTTACTGGTAACGCTACAAATAAAGTGCTATGATGACCATAAAATCTACTTAATGACCGACCGTTGGCATGCAGAGTGACTTTACGTCTCCTGGCTGTCGAGTGGATGGCTTCATGGTCGAGTGTCTTTGAGTCCGTCGAGTGGAACATTTCCGGGTCGACTGAAAGGTGATTTCTTCTAGAGATGTCCTTGGGGAGGGTATCTTGGACAGGTCCATGACCCTACCCTAGGTACATAGCTTCATCATTAGCCCCCGAATGGATCGAGGTTTGAGTGGGGAAGGAGTTGGACACACTTCCGACCCAATTCCGTGTTATGCGTATGTCTTGTTCTGGATCAATGAACTTTAGGTGACGGCACCAACTTCTTTTTCAGTCGCCTTGATCCATTCTTTGTATCCGTCGAGTGAAGTTTTTTACTTGGAGAGCTCCGAGTGACAGAGCGGAGGAGATCTTTCGTCTGACGAGTTGTTCTGCAGCTCGCGGATTTAGCGGAATTCGTATTTCAGGAAGCGCGCGGGGCGGAGGAGGCCGCAGTAATCGGATGGGATAAGGCAGGGCCGCCTCGATCTGTGCGCCACCTTTTTCGCCATGCATCGCACGCGCGACTGTTGCGGGATTTGACAGGATCGTCCGGGCCTACAAGTCAGTCACTCGGAAGTAACCTCATATAAGGCGTCGGACGGGGGTTTTTGAACAGTGCGTTCTCATTTCCTCCTCTCTTCTCCAGACTTATCCGTCGCGTTCGCTTCCGCCTCAGCACCGCTGCCCCGTGCGCGTCTTGCCGGCGATGATGGTGAAAGAGAAGACGGCGGCCCTGGAGCGGGCGAAGAAAGCGACGGTGAAGGCAAAGGGAAGGGCGACCAGTTGAGGCGGATCTTCATCAAGGGCCGACCTGCCGCAGGGCTGGATCCAAGGCAACTGGATCCGCTCGATGATTCGTCAAGCAGATCTTGACGACCTGGCCGATGGAGGACTGATCCCCCATGGATCGGTGCGGCTCCCGGGGAAGGAGTCCGAGCCGCAGCCTCAGGAGGGTGAGTGCGTTCTCTTGGCCACCCATGTCGACCGTGGGTTTTCTTTGCCGCCTCACCCTTTCTTTCAGGGATTTCTGAATTTCTTTGGGGTGCAACTCCACCACTTCACACCCAACACCATCATGTACCTCGCTGCTTATGTGTCTTTGTGCGAGAATTTCTTGGGTTGTCGGCCTCACTGGGGTCTTTTCAAGCACATCTTCACCTGTCGCTCCCATACGGTGAAAAAGGCCAATCCGAGTGACGAGAGAACACGAGTGATTCAGATGTGTGGGGGTCTTGGGGTTCAAATGAGAGGAAAAAGCTCTTTCCCGGCCATGATCCTTCCCGACTCGGTCTGTGGATGGCAGTCGACCTGGTTCTACTGCAAAGACCAGCCGACGCCAAGGCAGTCGACCGGACTCCCTCCTTTTTCCATGGAACGAGTGAGGAAGCCTTCCTCTTTGAAGGTGATCCCGGAAGAGAAGGCGCAGGTTAAGGTGCTGGTCGAGCGTGTCGTCCAGCTTATCCGTGATGGGGTGACCGGCATGGACCTCTTGGAGGTCTTCCTCCGACGACGCATCCAGCCGCTTCAAGCCGAGACCATCCGATGTGGTTGTATTCTGGTACTGAGGACACCACTCGGATCCACCCGGAGGAGATTGACGATGCCACGCTGGAGAGGCGGCTGGCGAGCATCACAGGGAACAAAGACAACCCCCGAGGAGCCAGGAGGATTCCTCCACTCGACCAATCATACAAAGTAGACAAGGTCCCATTCTGCATCTCGGACTGTGATCTTGCTTTCTTCATTCTGTTTGCTTAAAATCGGTCGACTGACTTTTGTCTTGTTTGTTGTCTTCTAGGCCACGACTGAGATGTACTCGATGCCCAACGGGGCGCAAGAACAGGCCGAGGAGGGAGAGGCGAGCGGAGGTGAAAGTGAGGAGGAGTGGCAATCTGATGGTGAGGGGGAAGAGGATGACGATGGCTCCAGCGAAGAGGAGGAGGAGGAAGTCGATCCTTCTCGCACGGAAAGGCGATCCAAGCTCACCCACAACCCCGCGAGCGAGCGCGGCAAAGCGGTTGCGCCCGTTGTGCAATCATCAAAGCGCCCTCGGGCGGCTTCTCCGGCGCCGACTGAAAAAGCGACGAAGCATCCACGAGCGGCGCCATCAAAGCCGCCAAAGGCCTTGCCCAAGATGAGAATGGCCATTCCCACCATTTCCGGGTAACAACAGAACTTGTGTATCCTCGTTTAGCACGGACGAACTCTTGGTCGACTCATTGATTAACCCGACTGGTTTCTGAAACCTGTAGTGCTGCTACCTCCGAGACCTCCGCCAAGAACGAAGACCAGGAAATGGAAGACACTGCCACCTCCAACCTTGGTACGCCCTTTGTAGTTTCACTTTTGGTCGATTGGATTTTTTATTTCAACTTTGGATTTTTCCTGTAGTTCCTCCTCATGTCATCGATCTCCCTGATGATGATGACGAGGCGCCACTGAGGTCGAGGAGAAATAGAAAGGTGCCAGCTGGCAAGACTACTCAGACTGCATCAGTGCCTGAGACGTTGGTTCAAGAGGGTGACAACATCACTCAGCATTCCGTGCCCTTCACTGTGCTGCTGACGAGTGCCCGGCCTTCATCATCGACTGCTGACCCGCCCTCCCTTTTCGCCACACACCACGTCCTAGAGGACCAAGTGGGTGCTGCTAAGGAGGCTATACGCCAGGCGGGGATCATGATGGAGCGGGTGAAGGTGATCCGGGAAGCCAGCCAAGCGGCCTATGATGCTAGCTCAGCTCTTCAGAGCAACGTCCAGGTTAGTTGGTCACCGCTTGTTCTGTTAGGATATGCTATCTGAAGACTTTCTTTCCGAAGATTCTTTGTATCTGTACACCCACTAGGTGTGTCGATTGAATTTTTAGATTGGTGGGGGCACGCTGAGTGCACCCACTGGGTGTAGTCCCCGAGACTATGGTGGAGTACTGGCAGTCGACTGTAGTCTTTGTATTTTAAATTTCTTCACTCCAACTTTTCCACTCGGTCTGGTCGGACCATGTCGAATGGGATCTTGGAACCGGTGGGGGCACGCTGAGTGCACCCACTGGGTGTAGTCCCCGAGACTATGGTGGACTGCTAGCAGTCGACTGTAGTCTAAAGAACCTGTTTTTTTGGTAGATCGTGATGAGACCAAGGCTGACCGCTGGTAGTTAGCTATAGAGCTATAGTTTTAGGATCATAACCTCTTTATCTCTTTTCGACCGACTGATCGGACCAAGTCGGTAGAACCAGTGGGGGCACGCTGAGTGCACCCACTGGGTGTAGTCCCCGAGACTACTATTGAATATTTTTATTCGACTATAGATTCGATTGTAGTCTTAGAAATGCTACGGTTTTTGTCTTAGTTACTCGGAAGCAACCTCTCTTTGATGTCTGTTGACTAACTCTTCGCAGAAATCTTGCGAACTTGTGGCTGGCTATACTGAGTTGGAAAACAAACATATCCAGCTCGACCTTGACTTGAAGCTTGTTCAGGAGAACTTTCAGAAGGCGAAGGACGAAGCAAAAGGTATGATTGGTGAGAACTTGACAACTATCTTTATCTTTCTGCTCATTCCTGATTCTGATCTCATTGTCATTTTGCAGATAAAATGAAGGAGGCTCTGAAAAAGAAGGACCATGACCTTGCCGAGGCGCAGAAGGCGGCTTTGGACAAAATGAAGCTTGCGGAAGAAAAACTGGCTTCAGTCGGTAAACTTGAAGAGGAGAACGCCAATCTGAAAGCTGCTCTCGACGCGGCCAACAAGGAGGTCAGTCGTCTGAAGAATGACAAGATAACTCTGAGTGACAAGGCTAGTGAACTGGCGTGGAAGAAGAACGATCTAGAGGTCTATCTGGGGGGGCTTGCCAAGAAGTTATTCATCATGCTTGAGGGTAATCTCTCCTACCCGACTGACTTGTTACCATCGACTCATTGTAGAACTGCTGGTTTATCTTTGAATTGTGTTTACAGAATTCTGCCAAAACTTCGAGGAGGAGACCAGCCGAGTGGAGACTGGCTTGGATCCCATCAACTCTCCTGTGAAGGATGAAACTGCCATGAACGTGCTCCGACTGGAGTCTCGTGTTGCTGGTGTGGTTGACTACCTTGCTCGACTGAAGGTTGCGGCGTCACGAATCGACACGACACTCTGGCCGGGAGAGACGCTTCAAAATGACCTCGAGTCTCTAATGACTCGACTAAATGAAGTTCCAGGTCGAGTGCAAGAATGGAAGAAGTCTTCTGCCAGGTGGGGTGCTAATGTTGCTCTGTCCCTGGTTCGTGTTCACTACAAGGATGCGCGAGAGGACAAGCTCGCGTCCCTCAAAGTGGCCAATACCAAGAAGCATGACTTCCAATCTTTCATGGAGACCTTCATTGTTGCTGCCACTCGGATTGCTGATGGAATCGACCTGGACCAGTTTGTCGCGTCTTCCAGTCCTCCACCCGTGGAGTAAGAAAAACTTCTATGCTTCGCCTTAAATTTTCTTCGGAATGCTGAGTGGTTTTGTAACTGATAAACTTTTACAGGCTTGATGCCTGAGCACTTCTGAATCCGTAGGATGTTATCTGAACTTGGCTTATCGTTGAATATGCTTGCATTTGCCTTCGAGCGAACTTTGTTCTTCACTCGGAATATACTTTAGTGCTTGAGACGCAGCTCTAAGGTGGAGAATCCAGTCGACCTGCGCCTCATCGCTCTTGCAGGTAGGGATGGAGCACAGATTGCAGTTGACCTGCGTCCTTGCGGATCGGGATGGAGCGCACGTTGTATTTGTGGCGTAGCTCTGAAGGAGAAGGTAGCAGTCGGCCTACACCTCATCATCTTTGCAGAGCGCACATTATATTTGTGGCGTAGCTCCGAAGGAGAAGGTAGCAGTCGACCTGCACCTCGTCGTCTTTGCAGAGCGCACATTGTATTTGTGGCGTCGCTCCGAAGGAGAAGGTAGCAGTCGACCTGCACCTCGTCGTCTTTGCAGAGCGCACATTGTATTTGTGGCGTAGCTCCGAAGGAGAAGGTAGTAGTCGACCTACACCTCGTCGTCCTTGCAGAGCGCACATCAGATTTCATACTTAGGCGAGCGCTTTGGACTGCAGCTAAGCCTTCGACTGGGAGGTTTGCTCTCTACTTGGTAGGATTTTCAAATACTTAGGCGAGTACTGGACTGCAGCTAAGCCTCTGAGTGGGAGGTTTGCTCTCCACTCGGTAGGATTTTCAAATACTTAGGCGAGTACTGGACTGCAGCTAAGCCCCCGAGTGGGAGGTTTGCTCTCCACTCGATAGGATTTTCAAATACTTAGGCGAGTACTGGACTGCAGCTAAGCCCCCGAGTGGGAGGTTTGCTCTCCACTCGGTAGGATTTTCAAATACTTAGGCGAGTACTAGACTGCAGCTAA
>NC_041389.1:292133032-292192022 GCF_002162155.2 Triticum dicoccoides
GGATTTTCAAATACTTAGGCGAGTACTGGACTGCAGCTAAGCCCCCGAGTGGGAGGTTTTCTCTCCACTCGGTAGGATTTTCAAATACTTAGGCGAGTACTGGACTGCAGCTAAGCCCCCAAGTGGAAGGTTTGCTCTCCACTCGGTAGGATTTTCAAATACTTAGGAGAGTACTGGACTGCGGCTAAGCCCCCGAGTGGAAGGTTTGCTCTCCACTCGGTAGGATTTTCAAATACTTAGGCGAAACAGATTCGCAGCTAAGCCCCCGAGTGAGAGGCTTGCTCGTCACTCGGTAGAACATTTTTTTTACAAACTTAGGCGAAACGGATTCGCAGCTAAGCCACCCACTAGGGGATTTCACATGTAAACAAAAGCAACAACAAACAATGGGAAAATTATAACCCTCTTGTCTTTGATAAATGAACTACAGAGGTACTTTTTGTTACATCTCATCCGAGTGAGTACTTAAGTATAAAAGGCGCGGAGCAGCTCTGCATTCCAAGATCGAGGCTCATCAATCTGGCGATCGACATTGTAAAGATGGTACGCTCCATTGTGGAGAACTTTGGTGATGATGAAGGGGCCTTCCCAAGTAGGGGCGAGTTTGTGTGGCTTCTGTTGATCCACTCGGAGGACCAAGTCTCCTTCTTGGAAGGCTCGACTCTTCACGTTTCTGGCATGGAATCGACGCAAGTCCTGCTGATAGATGGTCGATCGGATCATGGCCATCTCTCTTTCTTCTTCTAGAAGGTCGACTGTGTCCTGCCGAGCTTGTTCTGCTTCATCTTCAGAGTAGAGCTTGACTCGGGGTGCATTGTGAAGCAGGTCACTCGGTAGAACCGCTTCAGCTCCATAGACCAGAAAGAATGGAGTTCGCCCAGTTGACCGATTAGGAGTAGTCCTCAATCCCCAAAGGACTGACGGAAGTTCGTCGACCCACGCGCCCGCTGCATGTTTGAGATCACGCATCAACCGGGGTTTCAGTCCTTTGAGAATTAGGTTGTTTGCTCTTTCTGCTTGTCCATTCGACTGGGGGTGAGCGACGGAAGAGTAGTCGACTCGCGTGCCTTGAGAAGCGCAAAATGCTCTGAATTGGTCGGAATCGAAGTTTGACCCATTATCAGTGATGATGCTATGCGGAACTCCATATCTGAATATCAACTCTCTGATGAAGCTGATAGCAGTGGAGGCATCAAGATTCTTGATAGGCTTGGCTTCGATCCACTTAGTGAACTTGTCGACTGCCACCAGTACATGGGTGAAGCCGCTCCTACCAGTTCTCAGTGGTCCAACCATATCTAATCCCCAAACAGCGAAGGGCCAGACGAGTGGAATGGTCTTCAAGGCTGTGGCGGGCTTGTGCAACATATTGGAATAGAACTGACATCCTTCACACTTGTCGACTATCTCCTTCGCCATTTCATTTGCTCTGGGCCAGTAAAACCCCGCTCGGTATGCTTTAGCCACAATAGTCCGAGAGGACGCATGGTGGTCACAGGTCCCTAAGTGGATATCGTCAAGAATTATCCGACCTTCTTCTGGCATTATACATTTCTGACCGGATCCAGTCGCGCTTTCCCTATACAACTGTCCCTTTATCACAGTAAAGGCCTTGGATTGACGACGATCTGTCGAGCCTCTTCTTCATTCTCTGGGAGCTCTTTCCTTAGGATATACGCGATGTACGGCACTGTCCAGTCGGGAGTGATGACCAAAACTTCCATGATCAGGTCGACCACAGCTGGGACCTCAACTTCAGTCGGATCCGTGGCACCTTTTGGCCGCGGGGCTTCTTCGGTGAAAGGATCCTCTTGAACTGATGGTGTGTGGATGTGTTCCAAAAACACATTACTGGGAATGGCTTCTCTCTTGGAACCTATTTTTGCCAAATCATCAGCTGCTGGATTTTTCAGTCAGGGTATATGATGAAGCTCTAACCCCTCGAATTTCTTCTCTAGCTTTCTCACTGCATTGGAGTAACCAGTCATGGCTGGGCTTCTGACGTCCCATTCCTTCATCACTTGGTTAACCACCAAATCAGAGTCTCCATAGACCATGAGGCGACGGACGCCGAGTGAAATGGCCATACGCAACCCATACAAAAGTGCTTCGTATTCTGCTTTGTTATTGGAGGAATCAAAGTGAATCTGGAGCACATATCTGAGCTTATCTCCTCGGGGGGAAACCAACACTACCCCAGCACCGGATCCATTCAGCATCTTAGAACCATCAAAGAACATGGTCCAGTGCTCCGAGTGAACTTGAGTCGGCAGTTGTTGTTTGGTCCACTCGGCGATGAAATCTGCTATTGCTTGGGACTTGATGGCTTTCTTTGCCTCAAACCTGATATCTAGGGGAAGGAGTTCAATCGCCCATTTTGCCACTCGATCGGTTGCATCTCTATTGTGCAAAATCTCTGACAATGGAGCGTCACTGACGACTGTAATGGAATGGTCAGAGAAGTAATGAGCAACCCTCTTCGTGGTCATATAAATCCCATATACAAGCTTCTGATAATGAGGGTATCTTTGCTTTGATGGGGTCAAAACTTCAGAAATATAATACACTGGGTGCTGAACTTTAAAGGCTTTTCCTTCTTCTTCCCGCTCGACTGTAAGTACTGTACTGATGACTTGTCCTGTGGCTGCAATGTAAAGCAGCAAAGGCTCTTTGCTGATCGGGGCAGCAAGCACCGGCTGGGTGGAAAGCAGGGTCTTTAGCTCTGCAAATGTTGCATCAGCTTCAGGAGTCCACTCGAACTTGTCTAACTTCTTCATCAGTCGGTAAAGAGGCAATGCCTTTTCACCGAGAAGAGAGATGAATCGACTTAAAGCGGCCAAGCAACCAGTAAGCTTCTGGACATCGTGCACACGCACAGGACGTTTCATTCGAAGTATAGTACCAACTTTTTCTGGATTGGCGTCGATTCCTCGTTTGGAAACGAGAAAACCGAGTAACTTTCCGCCAGGAACTCCGAATGTGCACTTTGATGGATTAAGCTTGATATCATACCTCCTGAGGTTGGCAAATGTCTCTACAAGATCAGTCAGCAGGTCGGAACCTTTCCGTGACTTGACCACAATATCATCCATGTATGCTTCCACATTCCGACTGATTTGAGTGAGCAAACACTTCTGAATCATCCTCATGAACGTGGCTCCGGCATTCTTGAGGCCGAATGGCATGGTGACATAACAGAAGCACCCGAATGGAGTGATGAAAGCTATTTTGATCTCATCGGGTCCATACAGACGGATCTGATGGTACCCGGAATAGGCATCTAAGAAAGACATGCGCTCACATCCCGCAGTCGAGTCGACTATTTGGTCGATGCGGGGGAGAGGAAAATGACCTTTCGGGCAGGCCCGATTGATATGTTTGAAGTCAATGCACATGCAAAGTGACTTGCCCTTCTTGGGGACCATGACAACATTGGCGAGCCACTCGGAGTGATAAATTTCTCGGATAAACTCTGCAGCTAAGAGCCGAGCCACCTCCTCGCCAATGGCCTTTCTTTTCTGGACGGCGGGCCGTCGAAGATGTTCTTTAACAGGTTTCACTTTTGAGTCGACTCATAGACGGTGCTCAGCCAGCCCCCTGCGAACACCCGGCATGTCAGAAGGCTTCCATGCGAAGATGTCCCAGTTCTCAAGGAGGAGCTGGATGAGCGCTTCTTCCTATTTGGAGTCGAGTGTTGTAGAGATATGAGTCGGAGCAGCACTGGGTCAGTTGGGTGAATGTGAATCGGTTTTGTCTCACCAGACGACTGAAATGCTCATTCCGTAGCGGGCTTCTTGGCTCACAACAAATCACTCGGGCCTGCAGTTTTCTGGTATTCCTGCCACTCTACCGCTGCCATCTGAGCATCGGCGATCTTTGAGCCTTTCTGAAAGCACTCTTCCGCCTTCTTCCGATTGCCAGTAATAGTGATCACACCTTTGGTGCCAGGCATCTTCAATTTGAGGTACACATAACATGGTCGAGCCATAAAACGCGCATAAGCTGGCCTGCCCAAAATAGCGTGATAAACACTCTGGAAATCCACAACTTCAAACATCAACTTTTCTTTGCGGTAATTTTTGGAATCACCGAAAACCACATCAAGAGCAATTTGACCGAGTGACTCAGCCTTCTTTCCAGGAATGACTCCATGGAAGCTCATGTTGCCGGTACTGAGTCTGGACATCGGAATACCCATCCCTTTCAACGTCTATACATACAGTATATTCAGGCCACTGCCTCCATCCATCAAAACTTTAGTCAGTCGAGTGCCTTCGACGACTTGGTCGACCACCAGAGCTTGCCTCCCAGGGGTGGCTATGTGTGTCGGGTGATCAGACTGGTCGAATGTGATGGCAGTCTGAGACCATTTTAGTTAACTGGGTGTCACCGGAGCAACCATATTCACTTCTCGGTTTATAAGTTTCAGTCGACTTTTGCTTTCAATGTCAGCAAAAATCATCAGGGTGGAATTGACCTAGGGATATCCATCATCACTATCTTCTTTGTCCTCAGCTTTGTCCGACTCCTTTCCTTATCCTTGGGTTGTTTCCCCTGGAATTGCTGGATCAAGAGCTGACACTGTCGAGTGGTATGTTTCGGGTAAATGAGTTTACCCTCTTCATCTTTCTTCGTGTGGATGTGGCATGGCAAATCCAACACGTCATTTCCTTCCTTGTCCTTCACCTTCTTAGGGTTCCAAGACCCCTTGGGCTTCCCTTTAAACTTTCCTTGAGTCACGGCCAAGGCTTCTCCAGGAGCAGCTGGCTCGGCTTTCCGCTTCTGCTTCCGACTGGAGTTCCCTCCTCCGGTTTCGTGGGCGACTGACTTATGCTTGCCACTCCGGAGCCGATCCTCTTCTTCACCATTGGCATACTTGGTGGCTATATCCATCATTCGACTCAGAGACATGTCTCCGGTTCGACCGAATTTCAGGTTTAGCTCTCTGTACTTAACGCCTTCCTTGAAGGCACAGGCTGTCTAGTGATCAGACACATTCTCTATCGTGTGATGCAACGTGATCCATCTTTGGATGTAGTCTCTCAAAGTTTCATTCGACTTCTGCACACAAGATTGCAGCTCTGTCAGTCCTGCTGGTCGCTTGCAAGTTCCTTCAAACATTCTGACAAACACTCGGGCAAGATCTTCCCAAGTGTAAATGCTGCTGGGTGCTAACTGATTCAACCATGCTCTGGCCGAGCCCTCCAACATAAGAGGCAGGTGTTTCATAGCCACCTCATCATTGCCGCCGCCAATCTGAACAGCCACTCGATAGTCTTCAAGCCAAGTATCAGGCTTGGACTCACCAGTGAACTTACTGACTCCAGTCGCCAACCTGAAATTGGGAGGAATCACCGCGACACTGATGGCTCTGCTGAAACACTCTGGTCCTGAGACGTGCACTCTGCTGCTGGTGGGTACATCTCTGTCGTGACCTTCTCGGTGAGCTCTGTTCCTGTCGACCAAACCTTGAACGATAATGGATCTCGCATCAAAGCCTGGTACCCTCAGGTCGACTGGAATCCTTCGCCCAACACTATGATGGCGTCTATCATCCTGTTGTCGAGGCGCGTATGATCCACCCCTTGGGGGAGGGGTGGGCACTCGATGTCGATCATCGTGATCGATTCGGTGATCATACTGCTCACGGTTCTTGTAATGATCATGCCGGTCTCCACGCTCCTCACGCCTCGGGGGCGATCTGGGGCTATGGGCCGACTGGACTGTATTTGCAGCTACGGATCTGCTGTGAATCCCATTCCGCGACTGCGATACAGCTGAATTCTGATCTCCTGCTGTCCGGAGTAAATCTCTGATCTATAACAAGCCTCTGCCAGCCTCTGACTGGGAAGGCTGAATCGACTCTGCTATACGGGCTGCAGCTGCCAAATTCTGAATCGGAGTTCGATATACCCGAGTCAGTTGTGGAAAGAGTTGACGTCGACTGGATTTCGGAACCCGTTGCCGCGCACGCTCGTCGAGAGCTCGCTGAAGGTTCTCCAGTCGAGTGCGCTCAGCCAAGTTGGCCAAGCGCGCGTCCTCTAAGGCACGAGCCTCGGGGGTTTCTCCAGCGATAGGAGTGTGTAGCGCATCCATGTTCCGGCGACGAAGTTCTTCCCTCGAGCGAAGTGAGGGGCTCGGGGAGGTATTCTTCATGGGCATGCGACGGATCGCCTCCGCCGTCGCCTCCGTCGGTGCGGGGAAAACCGGGAGGACCGCGTGGTCCATCGACCATCAGAACCTCCACCGCTGGATCACTGCTGTCGCACTCGGATGCAGTCTCTGTGGAGCCAGTCGATAGGTCGAACAGGCCATAGAGAGATTTGTCAGGCTCGATTTCCGCGACTTGGGGGGTGGCTGACTGGCGAGCCACCACGTGCCTCACCCACTGCTAAAGCCTCGACCGAGCAGAGCGCTTGCGCCGGCGGGAAACAGGGAGGGAGGACGACACAAAGACCGACCGATACTGGGTCGACGGTTGTCGCAGGAGGACACCACGGACGCACGCGCGAAAGTGCGTCGCTCTACAGACTGGGAGCGCGTCGATGTCGAGCGGAGCCTCCTGAAGCCAAGCAGAGTTATCGGTGATGAACGTGAGCGCGCCAAGACGGATCTCGCAGCCCTCAACCAAAACTCCGCCTGAAACCATGATGAAGGAGATCGGAAAAAATCGCAACATCTCCAATAAGTCGCTAAGACACCTGCCCCATGGTGGGCGCCAACTGTCGTGGTTCTAAGTCTGACAGTAGTGTAGGGGGTAGGTATGGAGAGGCAAGATCCTAGCTATAGAGTAGTTGTATACGCAAGGGATTTACGAGTTCAGGCCCTTCTCGGAGGAAGTAACAACCCTACGTCTCGGAGCCCGGAGGCGGTCGACTGGATTATATGCGTATGAGTTACAGGGGTGCGAACCCTTTACACTGAGGAGGGGGGTGGCTTACATAGAGTCCGCCAGACCCCTCCGGCCCTCAGTTATGCAGGGTTTAAGATACATTAAGATCGTGCGTTACTGGTAAAGCTACAAATAAAGTGCTATGATGACCATAAAAGCTACTTAATGACCGACCGTTGGCGTGCAGAGTGACTTTACGTCTCCTGGATGTCGAGTGGATGGCTTCATGGTCAAGTGTCTTTGAGTCCGTCGAGTGGAACATTTCTGGGTCGACTGAAAGGTGATTTCTTCTAGAGATGTCCTTGGGGAGGGTATCTTGGACAGGTCCATGACCCTACCCTAGGTACATAGCTTCATCAGCAAGTCATCCCCACTCTGGAGCCCGGCGAAAGGGTGGTATTTATCCCCCACTTCCTCCGTGGACTAGGGTTTCCACTTCACCCTTTTGTCCGCGGCCTCATGTTCTATTACGGGCTATGTCGCGGAATTGTCACGTCAAATGTCCTAGTGTGAGGACTTAGTCGTGGAGCCATCACAATGAGATTGGCTTAAAGGGGTTAAACCGGACAAATGACACGGGGAGTTTATACTGGTTCGTCCCCTTGCGGTGAAGGTAAAAGCCTACGATCCAGTTGTGGTGGAATTGATTGGGTTTCGATAACCAGGGAGCGAATCCACTTTGCCTAGCTCTCGAGTTATTGTTTCTTGTCCCTAAACCGCCATGGGTCGTCCCTTTATATACTCAGGTTGACGCCCGTCGGTCTACAGAATCCCGAGGCCGGTTCATAAACGTGTTTGGCTCGAATCTACTCTTTCCTTCCTTACATTACAAGTTATACGCCTATGGCGGTTTATGTCTATGGGCCCTAACCCGCCTCTAGGCTTTGGTCTCCCTTGTCATGTTTCCTTCATAAGTCGCCATCTTCTATAACTTCATGGGCTTCAATATTGGAAGTATCTCTGTGGATAAACCGGCCCTCCTGGGCGGTTTATACCCACCAGTTATATCCCCAACATTAGGCCCCAGATTGATTCGAACCTGTTCATGTCAATCTTCAACACTTAGGAAAATTCCTTCTTCAACACCTTCACGTAATCCTTGTAATCCGCCATGATGTCATCTTCTAATATTATAGTAAATCACCATGACGTCACCTATTTATTAAAAAACCATACATACGTCCCCTTTATTAATGAGCCTCCGAAAATCGAGGCGAAAACTCTGTCATATATCCGTTTCTTGGGCTCCTCGATTCTCGTGCCTGTCGATTATCCCTTCGCCTTATAAATAAAGCTGAGGGTCATTTTTATCTTTCCCCCTTGTGCCTCTTTACTTCTTCTTCCTTCTCGCGTCAACCTAGCGTTCAAGCTCAGCCACCGCCGCCAAGTCTTCATCCTCGACCTCAACTCCGGCCGTTGCATCACCCTGTGCTTACCAGAGAATCGCGGTGCCTCTCCGCTGCTCCCGCGACACTGGTAAGTCTTCTTTCCTTCAACCCTAGATCTGTCATTAGGGTTTCTGTATCCATCGGTGTTCATCAGTGTTCACCATTATTCATTTCTGTGTAACAGTTCTTGATGTAGACTTTGATATTTATCCTATATAGACATAACCATGATTCTTCCTTTCTATTAGTGCATCTCACTGAAGTAGAAAACCCCATCTGGATCCTTCAACTGTTCCAATGCCAGAACATTTAACCCTGAATATTTTTCCATTTTCTGACACACGGTAGATCCAGATTTGTAATGTCAATTTGTGAATCCTGTTTTTTCATCACTTAGTTATTTCAGATCTGTACCTCCATACCAATATAGGCGGTTTGACTTTTTAGAAAATTATAACCTGCCAGGTACCATTAGCCCTCTCTTAAACCGCCGATTCATCATTTCTATAACCCTGCCAATGTCAGAATCTGGTTTAATATGCATATATGCCTCAACATCTTCTCCCTTTGACCTTGCGACGCATTATACTTGTCAGTCATGAATCTTAAACCGGCATTGATCTTTTTCTAGCTTTTCATTGAAATGGCCAAACAATTTTATGCTTGCAAATGGGTTCCTTCCCGGGTTACAGAAGAGCAGCTGAATGAGTGTGTTGCCACTGGCGCTTTAGCGAGTAAAGAAATCATCAACTGGAGGGTCCCCAGTCCAGAAAATCCTCCTGAGCCCCGGGATGGAGAGGTGATTGTGTTTGCTGATCATCTGAGTCGAGGGTTTAGCCTCCCGGATCAAAATTCTTCTGTGACATGCTTGCTAGCTTCCAAATCCGCCCTCAAGATATTGGACCAAACTCTGTGTCCAATATTTGCAATTTCCAAGTGTTTTGCGAGGCTTATCTGCAAGAAGAACCTACCGTTGAGTTATTCAGAGACTTCTTTTACTTAAACCGCCATAGTGAGTTTACGGACGGGCCCAATACTGAACTTGGCGGAGTGTCAATTCAGAAAAGGAAAGATGTCAGTTTTCCTCAGGCCAAGCATCATAGCCACCCCAAAGACTGGAATCAGACTTGGTTTTACTGCCGAAACACAGCTCCAGATGACAAAAATCCCCTGCCGGGTTATCGTTCTCACCGGCTTACCAATACACATCCATTTCCCTAACGACTCACTGCAAAGGAATGAGCTAAATATGCACCACAGCTTTCAAAGCTCCAAGCCTTTATGGCGAATGGTTTAACTGGCATCGACCTTGTCCGTTGTTGGGTTTCTTGGAGTATCTTGCCCTTAAGCCGTCGCACCGATTTAATGTGTGAATACACAGGGGATGTCAAAGATCCTCAGTGGCACATTGATATTAAGCTAAGTGACGAGGAGATTACTGAAGCTGTCAAGAAAATGTTAGATGAACCGGTGTCTGAGTGCAGCAAGACAGGGCTTAGTCCTTTCTATGTTTCCAATAAACTACCAGTTGTAAGAATCGTATCATTCTTGTCTTAATTCGACCTCCTGTAAATATTTCCTTATAACTTGTTGTCCACATTTTCAGGGTAATGATCCGTTCTGGAAGAGGAAACCGCAGGATAAACTGGCGAAGCCGCATGACAAACCGGTGAGAGTGCCACGCACTAAGACCAAAGTTACAAAGAAACCTGCAAAGAAGAAAACTGCCAAATCCCCTAGCCTGAACAATGATGAAGACCTTGATGATCCGGAGTCAGATGTAGAACTTGATTCTCTTGGTTCTTTTTTCATACACCTTATTGACAATGATCATTATCAGGATGATGCAGAGGCTAGCCATGCTAGTGATGTAGCGGTAATTATTCTTTCTTCTGATTCAGATCCTCTGCCAACACCGAAAATCCGTCGAGCAGTCCGGAAAGTAATTTTTTCACACCCTCTAGCTTATTCGGACCCGCACTTTCTTTTTAGAACACAACAACATGAAGCTCGCCGCACAACCCGGCATAGCGGCCAAGTGGTTACTTCCTCCGGTTTACCGAACACTCCGGTTCGTAAACTCCGTCAAGAGGTCTCTTGTACTTCGGATACACCTTGTCCCAGGGCAGGTTATTTCTGACATCCTCTTAATCCATCTGACTCAAATTACCAGGGAACCTCCCATTCATCTTCTGGCGAATCAACAGGGACGAAGCTTCCAACCCTTAAAACGGTTCTTGGGTGAGAAGATTGTACTAACCCGTCATACCTTTATATTTTTAATCCTCGCACTGTTCTGATGCATACTTATTATTTTCTGGGGCCAAAGCCAGAGCCAGAAAGAATGCCAAAGTGAACAAACCGGCTGAAGACCCCATTCAGGATGAAACAGAAAAAACTCCTGAACCGTCACACCCAGATGTTGAAAACGTTCCTGATGGCCCGTCATTGCCGGATCAAGCAACTGAAGATGAACACATGGATATTGATTCAACAGCTCATGCTGATGACCCGCCAAGCCCGACTAAAGGTGCTGATGACGATGTTGTCGTTAATGGCATGGGTTACACCTCCCCTGGTAATCTTATCGCTTTATCAAAGCATAGTGCCAAGGAAGAAACTTCTGTTATGGACAAGGGCAAGTGGAAAACAGATTTATCAAGCTATTCCCACCTCAACGCCCAAGACATTCATTCTGGATTCTTAAACCGCCTATACACAAGCCGCGACAAAGAAACCGGTTTAATGGGCCTGATGAAGGAGCGGTATGTCATAAATATCACTCACTCTGCATAAGCTTTCCTTTCCTTATGACCGGCTGAGATTATCAATTCCAGTAGCCCCCAAGGGCCGGTTCATAATATTAGTGTGAACCGGGACTTGTAGCAGAACAGTATTTAAGTTTGCTTGTGTAGCCCCAGGGACCAGTCTATACCTTTAGGATGAACCGATACCTTTCTATCATGAAGCTTCCAATATTCTTGATAATCATCTCTGTAATCCGATTGAAGAGAATAAAACCATAACCTTTGACTTGAGCAAATATGCATTAGCCCCCAAGTGCCAAGTGTATAACTTGTTATGTGCTTGGGACTTTAAAATGACAGTTGCTAAGAAGCAATATGCATTAGCCCCCAAGTGCCAAGTGTATAACTTGTTATGTGTTTGGGACTTCAAATATGCATTACCAACTTACTAAATGTTTCTTCCAGGCTGATCTGAGCAAAAAGGAATCTCAAATCGCCGACCTTCAAGAAAATATCAAGTCCCAGCAGGCAGAAACTTCCAAGGCTAAAGAAGAGCTGACTAGCGCTTTAACAGCCATGGATCAACAGAAGGACAACTTTAAAAGCGAACGGGCAGGATGGAATGCTGAAAAAACAACCCTGCTAAAGCGGGCGGAGGACGCTGAGGCGGCCCTTAATCCGGTAGTAGAAGAATTGACTGGCTTGAAGCAGCTAATCAATGCTATGACCACCGCTGTCTTCGATAAATATCCTCTTCATAAGCCTTAAATAAACAACCTCCATGATACTGCCGGTTTACTAATATTTTGACCATTGCAGGTTGTTGCATTACTCATCTTGGCTCGGATATGCGCAAAAAATTGAAGGCTGCTTATACATTGATAGAGCAATTATATGTCAGCGCTCAACGAGTCATCTGCACAGCTTCACATAATAAACCGCCCCCAACATTAATCAAGGAAACGTTGGAAAACTATCTATGATGCCTGCCCGTCTTGAAGAGTTGAAGAAATCAGCTGCTAGGACCGGTGCTCTTACTGCATTGACTCGGGAGAAGGCATGGGTATCTGACCTTGATTGGAAGATATTGGAAATGGCTATCCAGGCCAAAAAGAGGATGGTTCAGATTTTGATAATGACGACCTCAGGGCCATGACGAGGGAAATGCGTTCGCTGGCAAGCAAACTGGCTGAAGACACTGATTTTTCATTTTACCAGTCGATTTATGATGCCAACAACAAACGGCTTAATGCACCGACTTATGATGTGCAAGATCTTATCCCGCCAATTTGTAAGCATACTTACGCCCCTGATGTTGAATCGTCCACCCTTATAAGTGATGAAGCTGTCTTCCGAGCCTTGACTGGGATTGACTTGGCAACCATTGACTTCCAGCCACTGGGTGGAGAGGAGGAGGATGAACCGGCGCAGAATGATCCACAACCTTCAAGTCAGCCTGGTGAAGAATCATTATCCGGAAGCCGGTTTAGCTTCTGCACACTACAATCCGTGTGATAAACAATTATCCTTTTGGGCATCAAAGCGCCCTGTAATAGGCTAGTTTAAACACCCAGGATCTAGCCCCGAACTCATTCCTCCACATCTCGGCGTTTATTGTCGTGTGCGAGGCACTCCTCCGCACTCCCCCCAATTCGGCCTCCGGCTCAAAGTCTTCAACATAAAGCCAAAGGTGGTGGATGGGGAGCACGCAGGCTGCGGAGGCACGATGGTGAGCAAGCTTCCCAACGTCACCTGGCCCAAAGGGGATTTTGTGGAAACTGTGAAAATATGGCAGCAGGAGTGGTTCCATATCACTGAACCTCGCGGCGCCAACTGGGTGGCCACTCCTGAGTTTAGATCTGGACCCCCAATGCAGCTAGCGTCATGGATCAACAAAAAGGTTTGGACTGGGTGTCAACTGACGAGGTGTCGATGCTGCAAAATCGCATCAAAAACATCATAAAAAGGAACACCGACCTCACCGACGTGCTTCAGGTGATGCTATTCTGCCGGACCCTTCCCTGCCAGCACCGGCCTCTCCACATGTGGGAGTTTAATCCGGAAGGGCCACGGACCTTGCAACGGTTCGTCGGCACGACACACGAAGATATCTGGAGGCTGCTTTTCAAGACCCTGAAGCAGAAGTCGTGCCTGGAGACGACCGATGACATCGGCCTCGACTGTGCTCACCCAGCCACACTGATAAGTTTTTAGTTTCCAAATATAACTTAGTCCGGAAATCACAGGGGTGTATTGAGACTCTCATGTTTGAAATAGGGCTGGATGAAGAAGGCAGAGCGGATCAAGTGTCCGGCTCCGCTGCCCGAAAGCCCCGCTGATCCTCTGCTGACGAGGATGCTAGTTCCAGCGCCATACCAGGCACCATAAAAGAAGACCAAGAAGAAGGGCAAAGAGGCCAAAGACGGCCCCCACCGAAAAAGTCCCTCGGACACTATGTCCGGGGAGTCCGAAGCCCTCTCCTCCCAAGAGGGAGATGAAGATGAAAAGGAGGAGGAGCAGGAAGAGAACAACTCCCCCCTAAGGGGAGGAGGAAGAAAAGGGCGACTTCCACAGAGCCAGAAGCGGAGGCATCCAAAAGGGGGAGAGTATCCCTCACAGACGACTCGTATTCGGATGCTGAAGTCATCCCCGAGCACCGCCCCAGGTCGAAGCCCCCAGCCAAATCATGAGTATCTTCAGATGCCTTATATACATCGGTGTTTATAGTTTTTAACATATTGCATTGTGTGTTTCAGCCCGGCCCGGGATCTCCCTCAAATATCGTCTCTGTGAAATTCGTTGGAGCGAGGGATGGTGGAGTGCGAGATGCCTCCGCGGGCTTCCCTGCCTATCGCTCCGGATGACACCGAAGTCGTGTCCCGAAGAGCCTCTCCAGGCCATGAAGAGGTGCAGGAGGCCGTCAGGACGGCGCCAGAGGGTAATACCTCGGCTGCCGAAGACATGGGAGGGCCAACACCCATGGAGATTGAGGAGGGGGGTCATGACCAATCCGACCCCAGCCGAACACTATTCTGGAAACCCGTATGGTTCGGAATCAGGCGAGCGCCCCCCTTTGAAGGAGGGGGAGCGTCGACTCCACCAACGACCTCCATAAATCCGGAAGCACTGGATAATTTGACGGAAGCGCTTCGTCGTGCTTCTGTCATGGAGGAGCACCGCACCCTGATGGGTGTGGTGGCTGAGAAGATTCAGTCTGCCAAAAGTGGGCTGAACGAAGCCTTTACCAACCTATTAACGGGCTTCGAGGTATGCGATGTAATTTTCTAACCAATTTCAATAAAGGGATATGCCTGTGTATAGATAGTAGCCCCTGAGACTCTGTACGGTTCTGACGAAACCGGACAGAGGATCACATAGTGTTCAGGAGAGGTGACACTCTATTATACAACAGGCTTCCCTGCTGGCGGTGAGCGCCTAGTCCGCTGAAGATTCTAAACTCACTCGGAAGCTGCGGCTGGCTGATGAAGAGGTTGTCCGTAATAATAAGCGGTTTGAGGAGACGCAAGGTATGTGTACATTGAGTATATATCCCCAAGTGTAGATGTTTTGCTCGTTTGAAAACAGACTAAAATGTTTTAATTGTGTCAACAATTGACGCCGATGAGGTCGAGTCCCTCAAAAGCGCTCTTGCCGAAGCCAGGAAGGAGGCAGAGGCGAGCAAGGCAGTCACAGACAAGGCGGCCAAAAGCTTAGAGGAGGAGAAGACCACCCAGCAATGACATGAGGTGCGGGTGGGTGAGGTTGAAAAAGATCTCAAGGACGCCATTGCTAGATGTGAGTCCTTGGAGCAGACGAGCTCGAACAGGCCTCCGAGCTTGGCAAAGCCCGTGAGAGCCTGAAGGAAGCCCGGGCTAATGCCCAGGACGCTCGCCAGGAGATCCCGAAGGCGAGGCGTATTGCAGCTGGTAAGGCCTTTATTGTGCAGAGTAGGTATACCAGTAGAAGATATATTTTACTAACCCAAGATCGGAGTTCTCCAGGCGCCTTTGCCGACCTGCCAAGGAGCATTGCAGACGCCGCCGCATTCTTCCAAGCCGAAGAGGGTAGCTCAACAGAAAAACGGTTCTAGTCACAGTACCTAGCACTAGAGCTTCTAGTGACCCTGAGCGACCAGATGAAGCAGTTGTCCGAGCTGCATAGGGTGGCCGGCTTGGCCATGAAGGACGTGATAGCCCATTTGTAGCCGGCCGAAGCCGTACCCAGCAGCCACTTCGAGCTCGTGAAGAAGCTGGTGGAGGTGCTTCCTTGGATTGATGCCCTTAAGCGGTCATCCTGTATTGAGGGTGCTCGGATGGCCTTTGCCCGCGTGAAGGTTCAGTGGGCGAAGATGAAAGCCACCAAGGTTGCCACCGCAGGGCCACCTGAGGGCAAGGAGCACCGTCCACCGGAGAGGTACTTAGACGAGGTCCTCGAGGGAGGCCGTATTGTAGAGGGCTAGTGCTCCAAGGACATAATATTTTAGTAGTTGTGTCCGGTTTGCAAGAGTTATGTAATGAACTCGTAATGTGTCATAATTGTGATTACACTTTATTATCAGTTTATCCTCCTATTAGCTGTTTATATGTTAGAAAGTTTACCAGTCATCAGCTCCAGCCCCCACGTAGATACTACGGGGGTGTTCAGGACTGCATGACTGCACTTTATCTAACGTCTTGGTCTGATGTAGGAGGCGTCTTGCGAAGTGAACCAGGCAATCAGACTATGCGGTTTTAGTACTTTCATTTTATCCATAAGAGTCCATTGGTGGCGCTAAGTACTTAGCTCCTCGTTGCATGATAGGCAATCCGGAGTGTGGTGCCTTTGTAACGTGGCTGTTCAAAAACCCAGCCCCTCCTATAACACGGCATAAATCGCGAATGATTCTTAGTATAACACTGAGTCACCGGATCGCTGATCCGCTCTAGCTTATCATGACAGTCAGTTTTCGGCTTTCTCTACTGAGGTACTTGACCGGACGAACTAGAAATACAATCGCAGCAGTTCTCCCTTTACTACCTTAGCCGAACTTGCAAAATGTAAGGTGGCAAACATAGGAGCCGAGCAACTGAACTATAGACCAAAGACATGATTTGGAGCAGATGCATATAATGCAATATCCGAGACGCCGAAGAGTTCCCTATGGGAGTTCGGACTTAAGAATTTTAGCAAGGCCGAAGACAGCCCCTTGTATGAAGGCCGTGTCAAGCCACGTATGCCAGTCGACCGTAAGGGGGAGCGTAGATAACAAGGAGAAAATCCAGAAAACCTAACCAAGAAGGTGATAAGCATCTGTGCCCTTCATATCTTTATTGATATGTCGACTATAGGCAATGTCGTTCAATATGGGGGTCATGTTACATGCCCAGAGAAAAAAAGAGAAGATTCTACATAAGGGAAAGTCTATCACAGGGCCTAAAGAACCACAGTTCGGAAAAGTAACTCCAATGATGCCCTGCCGCACGTCTGCGCCTTTCCTCCTTAGTAGTGAGTCCTTTGAGAGGATAGTTGGATGGTTGGGACCTGCTAGCCTTGAAAGGGGCTCCTGTGATAACCATCTTGTAAGTAGGGGCTCTTGATGAACTTGTGTTAAAAGGAAAAAGATATAAGCGGTCCAATTATGGTCGAGCGTGTAATGGACTTATTCCGCAGTGTGCCTCCAGTGCCGCCCAAGGTATTTTCAGTGCGTAATTATGTACGCACGGTACGTAAGCTGTGACCTGATGGGGCAGCCGGTGGAGGCCGAACTACTAATCAAGGTCCGGATCCGTTGACTTATCGCTGCTATGCATGGACCAGACTCGTTTGGGTGTGTCGACGACTTTATTGGCCAACGAGCTGTTCGGCTTGATGAGGCCATTGTACACTTCGGCTGCAAGGGCTGCAGTGTGCTCTTCAATATGGAGTGAGTGCTCCATATTACCTTTAACTGTAATAACGCCACGAGGTCCAGGCATTTTGAGCTTCAAGTGAGCATAGTGCGGGACTGTGTTAAAGCGCGCGAAGGCAGTTCATCCGAGCAGTGCATGGTAGCCATTGCGGAAAGGGACGATATCAAAGATTAACTCTTCGCTGCGAAAGTTGTCTGGGGAGCCGAATACTACCTCTAGTGTGATTGAGCCCGTGCAACGGGCCTCTACTCCTAGCATCACACCTTTAAAGGTAGTGTTACTGGGCTTGATTTGTGACGGGTCGATCCCCATCTTACGGACAGTGACTTGATATATCAAGTTGAGACTGCTTCCTCTGTCCATAATTAAGGACTCGAGTGAGGTGATATCCATTGATGATTGGATCAAGGACCAGGGCGGCCGAACCCCCATGACGGATACTGGTTGGGTGATCCCTGCGATCAAAGGTGATCGTACAGGCTGACCATGGGTTGAATTTGGGGACGACATGATCTACGGCGTAGATGTCCCAAAGTGCGCGCTTGTGCTCCCTTTTGGGAATGTGAGTGACATATATCATGTTCATTGTTCTTACCTCAGGGGGAAATTGTTTTTGACCCCCGGTGTTCGGCTGACGGGGCTCATCTTCGTCTTCGCTTGGAGGCCCTTTTACCTTGTTTTCGGTATTTAACTTACTGTCCTGTTTGAAGACCCAACAGTCCCTGTTGGTATGATTTGCAGGTTTATCGGGTGTGCCATGAATCTGGCAGGGCCTCTCGGGGATTTTTTCTAAGCTGGATGGCCCATCTTTGTTGCCTTTAAAAGGTTTCTCCCGCTAACCGGACTTAGGGCCGCGGAATCCAGCATTGACTGTCGTGTCATCTGCGTTGTCAGTGCTATTGTTTCGATGTTTGTTTTTATTGCGGCGAGGTTTACCATTGTCGTCCCGTACTTCAGAGGTGTCGGGATCGCCTGAGCTGTTGCTTCTACGAGCCAACCAGTTGTCTTTGCCCACACAAAAGCGGGTCATGAGTGCCGTTAATGCTGCCATGGTCTTCATCTTTTCCTGCCCAAGGTGTTGGGCGAGCCATTCGTCACGGAGGCTGTGCTTAAAGGCCTCTAAAGCTTCGGCGTCCGGACAGTCTACGATCTAGTTCTTTTTAGTTAAGAACTGATTCCAAAGCTTGCAGGCTGATTCGCTTGGCTGCTAAATTATGTGACTCAAGTTGTCAGCATCCGGTGGCCGGACATAAGTGCCCTAGAAGTTAGCCCTAAAGGCATCTTCCAAGTCTTCCCAAGTTCCAATGGAGTTTTTTGGGAGGCTGTTTAGTCAGTGCCATGTTGGTCCCTTCAGCTTTAGAGGGAGATATTTGATGGCATGGAGATCATCTCCTCGAGCCATATGGATGTGGAGAAGAAAATCTTCAATCCAGACGGTCGGATCCGTCGTTCCATCGTATGGTTCGATGTTTACGGGTTTAAACCCTTCCAGAAACTGATGTTCCATAACTTCATTAGTGAAGCATAGGGGGTGTGCGGCTCCTCTGTATCTCGCAATGTCGTGGCGGAGACCGGCTCACATATGAGTTCGGTATTGATCCCGAACATAGTAACGGTTGTCACACCGGGCTTCATGGCCATTATCTTGTGCCGGTGCATGCCCCCTTGATCCATAGATTGATCTAGCCTGACCATCTTTATAGGCTAGGTCACGTTGCAAGTTGTATGTATATCCCGCAGCTACAGTCTCCCTGCCTCTTCGAAGAGGGGGTGCGGGTTGGTGTTCGGCTTGATATGTCGCTTTGTTCTGTCCACGTGGTGGTCGGTCTGGTTGATCTGCCTGATTGTATTTCGACGGTATTGGTTCAAGGACTTCATCGTGAATTGAGGCAGCAGCTTGCGCCTGGGCTAACTTTTGGTAGGTCGTTCTTGGCCGTATTCCTCAGTGGCCAGGACCTTAGTCCACCTCTCGTACAGTGTGTCTTGCTCTTCTTTGAGTTGTTGATGCTTCCTCTTCAGGCTCTGAGCTGTGGCAATGAGCTATTGCTTGAAGCATTCTTGATCGAGGGGTTCTTCTGGGATGATGAAGTCTTCGTCACCAAGGCTAACCTCCTCTTCGGATTCTCGCATGTAGTTGCTGTCCTCCGCATCTTCGTTGTCAGCGTGTCCGGGGCTATATTCACCCTATTACCATTCATCAAGTTCGGACTTGGGATCGACGGGGTGTTCAAGATCTTCGGCATCATCTGGGGTCTCATTATCTCCGGTGCCAGTGTCGGCGTCCTGGATATGGGGGTATCCAGACTTGCCTGCCTGCGGCGTGGCTCATCAGTGGCCCAGTTCGGCCAATCTTCATCAACCAAAGTTCAAGACCCTCGCGAGGGGCCAAGCCTCGCGGGGCGGACGACACATGGCTTCCTCAGGGGCGACCTCACCAGGCATGCTCGCGAGGAGGCGGAGAGATCAAGGCAAGGAGTACCTCGCGAGGTGCACATGACGCAAGCCATGACGATTGAGACCAGGCGGGTGCCGACCAACGCAGTGTCCTTGTTTCCTCTTTGGTGCTAAGGGGGCAAGCGCAGGCGCGGAGTACCAAGGCATCAAGCAAAGGTTTCCATATCGGTGCAACAAGACCAGGACCAGAAGGATAGCAAGACGGAGGTAACCGTGGAGCCCAAGACGACATCATCGCTAGTGCCTTTGGCAGTCGAAGACCACCTTTAGTCAGGATAGCTTGTACTAGCTGTCCCCCTTAAAATCCCACCATTGTGGAATCCCTTCCCGCTCAATATTTGGGAAGAGGACCAAGGCCTCTATAAATAAGGCTAGCCACCACCGTAGCACAGAGAGATCCATTCGGACCAGAACCACCCACACCAGCACAAGAACACCTCCCCTCGCGAGGCTGTTCTTCCCCTTGTACTGTTCCTCATCAGCCCAAGAGGCAATCCACACACCACAAACTGGAGTAGGGTATTACACCACAATGGTGGCCTGAACCAGTATAAATCTCGTGTCCCTTGTGTTGTTCATCTTGTTAGCTTAGAATCGCAGCGAGGTTGTGGGAGCCGATCGGTAGGGAGAAGATCCTCGTGCGCACCCTAGAGTTCGAACCTTAAGGGTTTTGCCGGAACCCGAAATCCGACATTTGGCGCGCCAGGTAGGAGTGCACCAGAATCTTTTCTCCACTAGCCTGCGTCCCATCGCTTCATCGCATCCATGGCGGACGCTCGCTGAGCTCGCGCCGAGCGCCAGGCTGCTCTCGCCGCCCACGTCGCCCAGACGGCTCCCGTCGATGGGGCTCCTCGTTGTTCTCCGTCACATGCCGCCCACGCCGCCACCAGCCCGGTGGGGAATGAGCAGCAAGCATCTTCACTGTTCCCTTCGGTATGGCGGGAAGGCCGCACCGCCACTCCGTCGCTGACCCCAGCTGGTTCGTCGTCTCACGCTCGTCGCACCCCCGCGGACTCGCACGCCGTGCTGCTCCTAGCACGTGAGCTCCTGCACTACCGCCCGGTCGACGACCTCTATGAGGAGTGGATTGCTCACATCACCGAGCTTGTTTGCGCCACAGGGGGCTCCCCAGCGCAGTCCCTCTTGCTGCCTCGCCCTCTGTCTGCATGGGCGACGCGGCTCAAGGGGTGCCTTCGCCACCTCCCCCCAAAGAAGGTGCCCTGGCTCCGAGGCGCACGGCCCCTGGGCGCGACCTGCCGCACCCAGCACCCGCGTGGCAAGAAAGAAGCTGTCAAGATATCCCTCATCCTCAAGAAGGCGCTCGCGTGCTCCCTGCACCGGCGCGGCAATACCGCATCCCTGCACCAGCCCACTAAGACCCCGTGTTGCCACAGGCGGCAGCGCGTGAGAATCATTAGGAGCAGGCCCCGCGTCTGCAAAAAGCTACGGTGGCCACGGCATGCTGCCGCGCCTTCACCACCGAGCTGCGTAGCGTCGCTTGGCCTGGCAAGTTCAAGCCGGACCTGCCTCCTCGCTACTATGGCACCACCGACCCTGCAGAGTTTCTACAGCTCGACGAGCTGGGCATCGAGGCGGCAAGTGGGGACAAAAAGGTCATGGAAAACGGTTTCCCATGGCGCTTAAGGATGGAGCCCGCACCTAGCTCCTGAACCTAACTCCCGGTTTGATCTCCTCTTGGGACGAGATGCGCGTCCACTTCATCCCAACTTCCAGGGCACTCACGACCACCCCCCCGGTCGTGGGTGACCTGCACCGCATCAAGCAGCAGCCTGGGGAAACCCTACAGAAGTACATTCAGTGCTTCAACAATGCTCGCCTCAAGATTCCCAGGGTGACAGAGGAGGCCATCGTCTTAGCGTTCTCCGACGGCGTCCGCGATGTCAAGATGAAGTAGGAGCTCTCCATCCACAAGGATCCGTGCACATCTCTGGAGCTGTTCAACCTGGTGACCAAGTGCGCAAGAGCTGAGGAGGGATGTCTCTCCCTCCTCGAGCTTCCAGCACCTGACTCGGAGGAGAAGAAGGCCAAGGCCAAGGACGTGAAGTGCAAAGGAGTAGCCGTGCTCACAGCAGAGCCAGACACAAAGCACGGCAGGGACCAGCCGGAGTCGTCCAAGGGTAGCCAATTCTGCGCCTACCACAACCTCTACACCCACAACACCAATGAATGCCAAGAGCACAGAGCTGTTCGAGAAGGACGCATCGGTCGACGCCCCGAGCATAACGACCGGGGCTACGGTCGCGGAGGAGGAATAGGCGGAGGACGCTGGGACAATAGAGGCCCTCGCCAGGAGTGGCGTGACCGACCTCGCAAGGATCGCTGGCAGGACCAGCCTCACGAGAGAGCCTGGAGGGATGGGCAACGCAAGTCTCCCTCCGCTGCCGCCGCCAAGAAGGAATGATGACCACCACCAGGACGAGGGGGTTGGGGGCTTCCAGGAGCCGCGTGCTATCGCTTGCATCTTGGGCGGAGCCCAAGCCCCAGCCTCTCAGCGCATCTTCAAGAAGTTCGCTCGCGAGGTGAACGCAGTCCTCCCCAAGCTCGAGGCCACGCGCCCGCTCAGATGGTCCATGTGCGCCATCACCTTCAGCTCAGTAGACCAACTCAAGTGTGCGGCCACAGCTGGCGTCCTTCCAATGATGTGTTCCCCAATCATTAGCAATGTGCAAGTCACCAGGACTCCCATTGATGGTGGCGCGGGACTCAACGTCCTGTCCGTCGAGATGTTTGATAACATTCAAGTGTCGTATGATCAGCTCCAGCCTACCAAGCCTTTCTCCGGAGTTACTGACGGCTCCACCACGCCGATAGGGAAAGTCCGCCTCCCGGTCACTTTCGGACAGTGCAACAACTACCGTACCGAGCTCATCGACTTTGATGTCGCTCATATACGCCTGCCGTACAATGCCATCATTGGGTATCCAGCCCTGGCCAAGTTCATGGTGGTGACCCACCATGGCTACAATGTTCTCAAAATGCCAGGAAGCGGCGGGGTCATCACAGTCCCCTGCGAAGAGAAGGATGCGGTGTGCTCGCTCGAGTGCGCCTTTCAAGCTGCCTCTATTGAGGACCCAGATTGCAAGAGCGAGAACCCTCCTGAGGTAGCTCCCAAGAAGAAGAAAGCGTCGCCCGGCTCAAGGCCTCAGGAGGTTGGCATCTCCGGAGGTGCCGCATCTGGATCTGCGCCCATGCAAGGGACGCCTTCCTCCATCACATAGGAAGGCATGCCCGACTCCCTCGTCGGGCAGGGCTCGAGGGCTCTCTTCTGGAGGGCCTCAGACTTTGCCAAAATCACGAGGGAGGTGCTCGGGCACCACTTGGAGGCGTGCTTTGCGGCACATTTCCATCAGGAAGGCATGGGGCGAGGGAGAACCAACACTCAGGAGTTCATCACCAAGGTCACTCGGGAGCTTCAGGAATCAAGAACCATACGCGGCGATCGCCACCTGCCTGGCGTAGCCCCCCATCCCGGCAAGGATGGTGGGCTGCGCGTCTGCATCGACTTGCCAGGGCTCAGCTGAGCCACGTCTTAGGAGGGCATCTGACCTTTGCATGTGGGACGTTGCGAGGGTCCGCCGCATAGCTACGTTCGCATGCCTTTCGGGTTGCCGAACGCGGCTACTGTCCACCAACGCCATCTATGGAGCATCCTGGCGGCTCAGGAGGCCAGGCATCACGAGGTCTTGACGGAGATGGAGGCGGTCCTCAGGGAACTGCCTGGGTCCCCAAAGCCTCCCGAGGTTCAGGGCTTTGGTGGCTCATGAGGGTTGGGCCCTTCACTGCGCGTCTTCAGCTACTCCAACACCCCTCCATCCGCAACGGAATCAGGTGACATCTTCCAAGTTCATTTCAGCTGGGAGCGCCCTCAGGGCTGCATCATTCCCAGGTCGCGTGGGCCTGTCCCTGCGGCATGTATCCCTTTTGCTTATGCCTTTAGTTTACCTTGCTAGGGGGCGCCCCTCGGGTTGCATCATCCCCTAAGCCGCTTGGGCCAGACCGCAACCATCGAAGGTAGGCATTGCCTTCACCACCAGCGCCCGATCTTCACGAAGGAACAAGGGAGTGGGGACACCTTCAAGACCCTCCTGGTCGTCTCCAACCAAGAGGCGAAGGGCTGAGGATAGTTCGTCGTTAGCCAGAGCCACCGGGTTCAGACGGAGCCTGTCGTCGGCGCCCCCGAGCATCCACAACGGGCGCGAGTGCGCCTGAAGGGGAGCCACCCGCTGTGTCAGGAACTCCCCCAGGAGCGTGGCCCTCGTCAGCTTCGTCGCCTTCATGTTGCCTGGCTTCAGGTCAGTGTTCATCTTCTCCAGCACCACTTTCACCCGGTTGTCTTCGAGCTTCGCGCGAGACCACCCCTCGTCAGGCTGGGGCATCCTCGTGGGCAGCATCAGCCGGGGGTGGATGCATCTGGCGTCCACCATGACCCACTTGCTCCGGAAGTTCTCGGCCCTCTTCCCGGTCTTCGAGATCGCGTTGGCCTTGCCATACGCGATGAAGTTAGCACATGCCAAGGTGTGCTCACCATTGATTCAGAGGGAGAAGAAGTGGCGCAGCAGAGCCACGGACGGCGTCACCCCGACATGCGCCTCGCAGTAGTAGGCGAAAATCGACAGAAGGAGAACGGAATTGGGATGGAGGTGAAAGGCCTGCAACCTGTAATGGCAGAGGACGACGTAGAAGAACTCGGAGAAGGGAGGCACCAGGCCAGCGACGATGGCGTTCATAAAGAAGGGGTAGGCGGTGCTCCCCTTGGCCTCCGGCTCGGTGGAGCCAGCCCGGAGCTCCATCGCCCCCATCTCGCTGCCCTCCACTGCGGTCATCAGACGTACGGCAGCAAGATTCTTCTCCGACACATTCGGGGCGTCCAGGGCCGGCGAGTACCAGGCCGGCGGTGTGTCAGCTTTGGTCTTGCGGGGTGCCAATACCTGCTTGCGGGAAGGAATGGAGCAGATCTGGAGATTTGGAAGCAAGGAAGGGGGTCTGAAGCAAGGCGAAAGAAAGCGATGAAGGTAAGCCTTACCCAAGCCTGCCTTTTGTCAGCTAGGCAGTTGCCGAGGTAGCGTGGGGGAGCGGATACACCCGCATCCAATCAAGTCGCCACACGTCGCCCAAGGCCTCAGGCTGTTGGGGCCCGCGGAGCTCCGCACTTGTCCTTTGGCTTCGCCATTAAGCCAAGTCCAAGCGCACCTTGGGCCCGGGGGCTACTGTTGGCGTCCTGGATATGGGGGTATCCAGACTTGCCTTCCTGGGGCCTGCGGCGTGGCTCATCAGTGGCCCAGTTCGGCCCGTCTTCATCAACCCAAGTTCAAGACCCTCGCGAGGGGCCAAGCCTCGCGGGGCGGACGACACAAGGCTTCCTCAAGGGCGGCTTCACCAGGCAGGCTCGTGAGGAGGCCAAGAGATCAAGGCAAGGAGTACCTCGCAAGGTGCACATGATGCAAACCATGACGATCGAGACACTACAAAAAAAATACACTTCCGTGATGATACGTGTTTGTCACAGTAGGTCGCATTTTTTGTCATGCATGTACATCCATGACAAATTTATGACAGAATCAAGATGGTCATACCTGTGCTATCGTAGAAATGTTCCATGACATTACCAAAATTATCATCACGGAAGTGTCCACTTCCATGACGATAAATCGTGCGTCACAGAAGTGCTTTCGTCAAGGGTGACCGACACGTGGCATCCACCGTAACGGAACGCCGTTAAGCTATCGGGTCGGGTTTTGGATCCGATAACCCGTTAATAGCCCCGATCAATGGGGATTTTCCATGTGTAAAATCATCATTGGCTGGAGGAAACACGTGTCGGCTCACCGTTCGGGAAGATGTCATCTGTTCATTGGACCGAAGGCGCCTATGATACGGCGACATGTGGCACGGCCCAACAAAGGCCCATTCCTGTGAAAAGGCCGGCCCGTTTGACTTGGTCAAAAGGTGGCGGGCCAGCCCACGGAAAGCCTGTTAACGGCCTGTTCGCATATAGCCCATTTACAGCCCACTGACCCAGGGCCCGTTACGCCCTATCTGAATTAGGCCCAGTAGCGTCATCTGGGCCATCCAATATGATTCAGCCCGTTTTAACTTCCGGCCCGTGTGTGGCTGACTTCTTTCGGCCCATATGAGGACCTTTGTAACTCTTGGCCCATTAACGGCCCGTGGTGAAACTGGCCCGTAATGAACAGTGTATCACTTTATACCCATTAACGGCCCGTTATTCCATTGGGCCGTTTCCAGCCCAAGTTATCTTTCGGCCTTCTCAGGGCCCATTGATTCTTGGGCTCATTTGCAGCATTCGGTTACATATGGCCCGTTACTGTCATTTTCTGCTTGTGGGCCAAATTCAGCCCGTCGTTACAGTCGGCCCATTTGCGGACCGTTAATACGTTGGGCCGTTTTCATGTCAAAAAAACCCATTGGGCTGTTTTCATAGAGTTATCAAATACGGCCTATTAACGGCCCGTTATGGTCCACGAATAGTACGGCCCATGATTGGCGAAATGATGATATGCCCCGTAGAAGGCCCATGGATCCTACGGCCCGTATGAGGCCCATGGATAGTACGGCCCGTAGAAGGCCCATGGACCCTACAGCCCGTAGAAGGCCCATTGATCCCTAAGGCCCGTATAGAAGGCCGATGGATCCTACGGCCCGTATAGAAGGCCAATGGTCCTACGGCCGAACGAAGGCCCATGGATCATACGACCTGCAGGAGGCCCATGGTTACAACAGTCCGTGTGTTGCCATGATTATTTTTGCCTAGTTACCAAAAATAGGCTATTGTGGCCACTAGAAACACACAAAAAAAGAAATGCAGTGACTACAAGCAAACAACTAAACAAGACAATAAGGAAATAAATAAGCAAGCAATTGAGGCTAGCCTATTACCGCTATTACACATATTACATCCACTAGGCATCAAAGTTCGCCACCAGTGCAAATATAGGGAACAAAGCAGCATATTACATACACTTGGCCGTCAAAATTGGCCACCAGTGCAAATAAACGCGGCAGCAAAACAAGAGCATAATTGAAAAAACTTCAGAAGAGCTCAAGAAATGTTATCCTGGGTATCCACCATGCTGGGAATAAGCTTAGCAAGCTGATTAGCTTTGTCCTGTTTGGCGCTAAAATCCTCCAACGCTTGCTGTTGCACCAGAAAGTATGCATCTGAATGCTCCAGGGACTTCCGCAGTCCTTCTGCTTCTTGTCGTAGCATAGCTGATCGATGTCTTTCAGCTTGTAGTTGAGACTCAAGAAACCGAACTGATTCAGACAGTGAGTTTGAATAGCTTGTGCAAGCAGTAGTGGCCTGTAACTCGAACACTAAACCAAGACAGGACTTTGGGGTTGTCTCGCTGTCTTCAAGATAGTCTTCCTTAGTTGTTTTATCAGCTTTGTTGGAGACCAACAAGGATGTGTCACTATCCTGAACCTTATCTGCATTACTTCCTTTACCATTTCTTAATAAGGCACTCTTCCCCAATATTCTGTCAGCATTCTAAAAGAAGAAACAAGCAGACACATAACAAGTTTAGCATGTAGTAGTATATGAAACTCATTTCGGTGAACTAGTTCATTAGTAAGGTGGACAGTATTAAACTACCAAGTCTTCGATTGCCAAGTACTAGTACATAATAAAAGCATCAAACAAACATATATCTATGTCCTATGGTCACTGCATTGTCTTTCCAAATCAAAATAGAGACACGGTTCAAATCATATCAGTTCAAGACAAAGCAGCAGTGAAATAATACAAAGCGTGGGAAACTGCACGGCACAACAAGATTTCAGATGGGTACCATGGGTCTACATGTACAACAACACTATTGGCTCTGTTGTGATGCTAGTAATGTGCATGATATGAAAGTCAACTGTATACACAATTGAAATTGAAATAAAAAAAGCTATTGATAAGAGCAAACCTGTTAAAGAAACATGCGTGAACATACCTGCCATGCCATTGGAGTTTCATTGGATCCTTCAATTTAAAAATAAGTTTGTATGAGTAAATACAATGATACAAGAGCAAAGCAATCATAGTTAAAAAAGGCGCGCCTAAGCAAGCGCTTAAGCGCGCCTAGGCTCTAGGCGTTGGCAAAATGCATTGCGCATAACTATGCTTAATCTGTGCATAACTGCGCATAAGCATGCGCTTTGGTCAGTAAAGTGCAAGGCGGTGGCAAAATGCACAATTAACGCCTAGCGCTTTTTTGAACTATGATAGCAATGGAATCTTAAATTAGAACAGTTGTTCTTCACGTTTAGGCACTTGTTCTACATGAACAGAGTACAGTAAGACGCAAGAATATAATACTTAAAAATAGAAAATGAGCTCATAGACCTTACCACATTCTTGGTTCGGGACCAGTACAGAACAAGGCGTTCCCAGTCATCGTCCAGTAAATGTGTCTCAGGAGAAGTAAGGGAATTTGATGAGTTTCTTTGCCGGTGAAGTACGTTTTCTTTAGGTAATTCCGATACTGCCACCAAGCATTCTTGAAGATAGCAGAGGTATTAGCACAGGTTACCTCATCCTGAGTTTCCAAATCGGTCCTTCTCTATAGACAAAAATGGGAAAATTTGTTGTATTATAACCAGCATGGAGGTAGGATGTATGGGATGAAGCAAAGTAATTGCCATGAATAACATTACTTACACATAACTCCTGGACAAACTCCTGGACAAACACCTGCAACTGGCATTTTCCTTCATCTTCAGTATAATATTTCCAAGATGGGAAGATACGCACATATGATTTAACAACATCAAATGCGATAGATGCTAAACTACGACTGGCTGGTTGTGCTTCCTCCACGGGAATAGGCTTACTAACTAGTGGAGCTGGGGTTCACCGTGATAGTACTGGCCCTTTGGGCACTGGAGCTATCTTACTAACTGCTCTTGTTTGGGAGCTCTGTGGTGGAGATGGTGCTGTGTCAACAGGAACTGGGTTACTATCGGCTGAGGTTGGGGTTAGATTGGGTGAAGCTGGTTCTCTGTCCATCACAGTAGGGGTACAATCTGCGAGAGTTTGGGTTATGTGTGGTAGGGCTGGTTCTTGTGCATGTACAACCGGGGTGCTATGTCCACCAATAGGTAGCACTGTTTTATTTGAAGACCGTGTTTTTATTCCGCTAGATACTGGCATCACCCGCTCCAATTCAAATGGCTGATAAACAGGAAACATAGTTGAATGTACAGACATTGTATGAGAGATAGATGCAATAGATAGTGTGGAAAAAAGAGGGCATGAAATAGTTGACATGTATATTGTTTAACTAAAATGGATAGCATGACATAATTTCACATATATGATGTCTATCTAAACTGGATAGCATAGCATAACATAATTCAAGGATATGATGAATAACAAAACAGGATCGCATGACATAATTCACCTACATGTTATCTAAGTAATCAGGATCGCATCATTTAATTCACATATGTGATTTATATGCTAAAGAGAGGGCATTTGATATGATGTCTGAACTAAGAACATGGTGTTGAATATTGTGTATATGATGTCTAAACTATGCAATGCAAGACACCGTATGCATGATATGAGCAGTATAACCATGCCAAGTTAGAGCATACACCTCAGTAGGGGATGTCGGATTTCGGGTTTCGGCAGACCCTCTAGATTCAAACACTGGGTTGCGCACGGAGATTTCGCCCTCTACCTACCTGCACCTCGCCGCCTCGCTAGGATCTAAGCTATGAAAAGAGCAACACAACAGACACAGGGTTTATACTAGTTCGGGCCACCATTGTGGTGTAATACCCTACTCTAGTTTGTGGTGTGGTGGATTGCCTCTTGGGCTGATGATGAACAATACAAGGAAGAACAGCCTCGCGAGGGTCTGTTCTTGGCTGGTGCGATGAACTGCTAGGGGGAGTTCAGTCACTCCTTTCTACTGGTTTCCCGATGATGATCTTGCCTGGGGGTGGCTAGTCCTATTTATAGGCGAAGGCCCTGGGCCTCTTCCCAAATATTGAGCGGGAAGGGCGCCAACAATTGGCCATTTTGAAGGGGAACATCTAGTACACTTATCCTGACTAAAGTTGGTCCTCGCCTGCCAAAGGCTCTGGTGGTGACGCCGGCTTGGGCTCCACGATGACCTTCATCCTGCCGTTGCGACGGTCTTGGTATTGTTGCACCGAAATGGATGCCTTTGCTTGATGCTCTCGCCTGCGCTTGCCCCCTTTGCACCAAAAAGGAAAGGAGGACACTGCGCGGGCTGGCGCCCGCCTGGCGCCCTTGGTCATCATGGCTTGCGTCATGGGCACCTCGTGAGGTACCCCGCCTTGATCTCTCCGCCTCCTCACGAGCCAGCCTGACGAGGCCGTGCCTGAGGAAGCTTTCTGTCATCCGCCCCGCGAGGCTTGGCCCCTCGCGAGGGTCTTGAGCTCGTGCTGATGAAGATGGGCCATGCTGGGCCGCCCCTTGAGCCATGCCGCAGGCCGCAGGCAGGCAAGTCTGGGGATCCCCGTTCCCAGAACGCCGACAGTAGCCCCCGGGTCCAAGGCGCGCTCGGACTTGGCTGAGCAGAGAAGCGAAAGGGGCAAGTGCGAAGCGCCGCGGGCCCTAACAGCCTGCGGCCTTGGGCGCTGCGTGGTGGTCGATTGGTCGGGGGTGCCTTAGCAACTGCGTGAGTCGACAAAAGAGCGGCATCTGCCTAGGATTTCCTTCCCTTGCTTCCTCCGGTCATTGCTCAGATCCCCTTTCTTGCGCCCTTCCGTCCTGCCTCTGAAATCTTCAGATCTACTCCGACCGCGCGTCCTAGCAAGACATGGCGCCTCGCCAGACCCCAGCTGAAGCTTGGTACTCACCCGCCTTGGACTCGCTGAATGTGTCAGAGATGAGCCTTGCCCGGGTGCGCCGAATGGTGGCAGCGCAAGGCATCGACGAGGCAAAGGCGTTCAAGGCTGGCTCCGCCCTTCCTAAGGGACAAGGGAGCACCTTCTATCCGCTCTTTGTAAGCGCCATTGCTGCCGGTCTGGTGCCTCCCTTTTCTGAGTTTTTCTTCTCTGTCCTCCGCCATTACAATCTGCAAGCTCTGCATCTCCACCCCAACTCTGTTTTTCTTCTAGCGATCTTCGCCTACTATTGTGAGGCTCACGTCGGAGTGCGGCCCTCAGTGGCCTTGCTACGCCACTACTTCTCCCTCCGGCCCTCTCGTGGTCCCATCTCCGCGTGTGCGAGCTTTGTCGCGTATGGCGGCTCCAACGCCATCTCGAAGCCCGGGAAGAGGATTGAGGGCTTCAGGAGCAAGTGGGTCATGGTAGATGCTGGGCGCATCCACCCTCGGCTGATTCTGCCCACAGAGCAGCCCATGAGCTCCGATGATTGGTCTCGCGCGGACCTCATGGACCCCCGCGTGAAGCCGGTGTTGGAGAAGATGGGCGCGGATCTGAGGCCGGGCAACATGGCGGCAGCGAATCTGACTGGTGCGTCGCTCCTGAGGGAGTTCCTCGAGCACCAGGTGGCCCCGCTTCGTAAGTACTCGCTTCCGCTGTGGAGGCCCCGCCAGAGCCCCGCAGTCTTGGCCGATGAAGATCTGGCCGCGGTCCTCCAATCTTTGGTCAGAGGAGACGTGGCGAGGCTGGAGGGCACCCCTGTACCCCTTTTCCTTCGAGATGATTGGGAGCAGGCAGTGGACTCCATGCTCGTCTTCAATGGGGACGGGCCCGTGCCCATGGAGGTTCCCGAGGACCCGGCAGCCCTGGCGACGGTGAACGTGTCCTCCGGCGACTCCAGCGAAGAGGAGGAAGAAGAGGAGCAGGAAGGAGGCCCTGACTCCGAGGCTACCAACGGGGAGTCGAGAGCGCCCCTCCCCAACGCAGGTCCCGTGCTCTCTGCCTCTTGCCAAGCGACGATGAGGATGATGACGAGCGAGGCGGCGAGAGCTTGCCCCCGATCCAGAAGAAGGATAGGACTGAGCTGATCCCCCTCGGGTCTGCCCCGGCTCTGAGGCGACCCACAGATGCGCCTCCTGCTTCCGAGCCTCTCGAGGCTGATCCCTGCAGCCGACTCTCCGGCTTCAAGTATGGTCGGAGGCTGCTCGAGCTCGCGAGCGATGACCAGTAAGTGCTTGATTCTTGTTTTATTCCCTGTTTTGTCGCTGATGCTTGACGTCCGTATCTCTTGGATAGTGTCGGTGCGAGGACGACACCTATGGGATCACGAGAATCCCTACTACGGTTGCGGGGCACGGGGTTGTGAGAAGGGCGGATCAAACAGATAGCACACGGGTTCTTTATCCAGGTTCGGGCCGCGAGGATGCGTAAAACCCTACTCCTTCCTTGATGATTTGTTTATCTGTGTTCTTGAGCTAGTAATGGGGCGTGAGGAGCTCCAAAAAGCCGAATCCCCCTCCTGGTCGCCTTGGGCCTCCTTTTATAGGGAAAGGGGTTGCCACAGTGGCACACAGGAGGTGGAAAGGGCACAGTGATGCGAGTTTATCCCTCGCATTACATGACAAGGCGCATTTAATGCGTCGTGCTTAGGTGTCCCTGCTTTATCGGGGACGGGGGAGAGCCCAGTCTTATCCGTCACCGATCCCTTTCACGTCGACACGTGCCCTGGCCAGCGGTGCCCGTGGTGCCATGTAGGCAGGCAGGTAGCTAAGGTGGCGCAGCGTGGGTCTCCATGAAGATTCGCTTGCCGCCACGCAGGTGCCTGCCCAACTGGTTGGGTCGGCAGCTGCATGCGAACGGTGGTAGAGGTTGGAATTGGCGTGGGCCTGAAGGTGGCCCTACGGGTGTCCTTGGCAAGGGCCTCGCCGTAGCCCCGGCAAGGGTCTTGCCGTGGCGCCTGCTATCATCCCCGGCAAGGCTCCTGCCGGGGGCCTTGTGGTCCTCCTTGGCTGGGATCCCGCCAAGGGTCGTCATCTTCTATAGTGTGTATCTGATCTTGAATGTCTTCACAAATATCTGCATGCCACCACGGGGATGTCTCCCGAATCCTTGCCCCTTGGGGGCAGTGGACTCAAGGGTGATTCGCTCCGTAGGTGTGGGGCGAGCTGCCACGGCAAGTGCCTTGCCGGGTTTGCTAAAACCGCCCCCGGCAAGGATCTTGCCGGGGGAGTCCACTTCGTTCCCTTTGCTCTTCGTGGTCTTGGTCTTGGCGTCGTTCTGCTCCTTTCGAGCTTCGGCCTTACCTTGGCTCACCTCCCTTGCCTTGCTCGGTGCAGTGGCGTGTGTGGCTCGGACTGCTCGTGCATAGTTATAGGGGTACAAAAAGTGTACCCCTCTTTTTGTACACCGACAGGAGCCCCCAGGCCTGGGCCACACGTAAGCGTAATTGCGTCGTTGGGCTAGGCCCAAAAACGGTGCGCGGGCAGGCGGGGTAGTTTTTACCGCGGTAAGTTTCTTCGCGCGCTGCGCTTCCCATGCCTCCCGCGCGTGGCTCAGCACGGGGAAGCGTGCATGACATGGGCGGCATGCGTGGGGCTGAGCTCTGCGTGCATGCGTCATGTCGTAGTAAAAGGGGGCGGTTCGCGCCTTCCCCATAAATGGAGGGAGGCGTGGAGGCTCGGCCCATTCACTGAACGGGGCCGGGGCGTGGTCTTCAAGGCGCCCACCCCCACGATCGCGGGCTGGGGAGAGGTCACCTCACCCGTCGCCTCGGTCCTGCATGCCTGCCACGTGGTTCTCACGCGCTTAGGGTGGCGAATGGTGGAGGCAGAGAACCGGGCCGTCGTGGGCCGGGGCAGTGAGTTGGTCCCAGTTTCCTGCGCCTTCCGTGTCTTGATTGGCTGAGTGGGGTGGCTGAGCCCCCATCCCGGCTCTTTATAAAGAGCCAGGGGAAGGAAATGGAGTTCCGCACTCTTCCATCTTCTCTTTTCTTCAGCTTCTGCTCCCCCCTCCCTCCATCCGCCATGGAGAGAGGGAATCCTGGCTCTTCAACGGTGGCGGCGAGGGTCACCGCTCTACAACGCGCCCTCCCTTCCCCTTTACCCATGGTGGCAGAGCCATCCGCGAGGGGAAGGGGGAGAGGGCGAGGCCGTGGGCGAGGCCGAGGTGCTCAGGGAAGAGGAGAACGGGGCGGCGTGCCGGTCTCGCTTTCGCAGTAGTTCCTCCCCCCATGGAGGGCCATGTTGGGGATGACCCTTGCGAGTTCTTCGTCAGACTGCGCCAGTCGCCTCGCCGTCATCTTCGTCTCCCGACTCCATTCGCGAGCGAGATGGAGCTGGACCCGTCGGAGTCCTTACGGTTGCACATGAGGAGCTGTTGGATCAGCGGTACGCGAGCTCGCGTCGACTTCCCAGCCCCTCACGTGATGTATCTTGGCCGAGGGTGGAAGACGTTCGCTCATATCCACCGCTTGACGGTGGGGCTCACCCTCCATTTCAAGCTGATGGAGGGCGGCCTCCTCTCCGTCAAGGTCTTTGGGTGCTTCGGGACTCGGGCAAGGTGCTGCGTGGAGAGCTCTTCTGATAGCGAAGACTCCTCCTCGGGCGGGAGTGACGAGGAGGACAGTGGCAGCGACGACGAGGGTAGCGGGCGGCAGGATGACGGGTCCGACTAGGTGTCGGGCGCCGCTCCGTGCAGCACCGGCGATCCCATCATCCGTGTCACTGGCTTCCTTAACTTCTCGGGGTCGTCTCCTTGGGCGGCTGGCGTTGGGAGGCTGTGGAAGAGGAAGAGGGCGGGCGGCAAGGCCGTCAAATCGGAGTACGCGGGCACCGACGCCTTCGACACGTGCTGACGTCCTGCCGCCTCATCTTCGAGCTCTGCTTCCGGCGCCGCCATCACCATCCAGCCTTCGGACGGTCACCGAGATGTTCTCTTGGTGCCTCCTGCCACCCGTAGCTCGCCTAGGCGCTCCCTTTTGCCCTTTTCACCTCCTTGACCTGCCTCCTGAGGAGAGGGATAAGAAAGGGATTACGGGCACCTTATCTCTTTTTAGTTTGTAAGCCTTTAGGTTTTAGCTGAATTTAAAACTTGTAATCCCACCATTCATGTTTTTCATTCCCTATGGGCTGTATCTGAGTGGAATGTTTTTAATGAAAAAGGGATGCTTGCCTGGTCATTTGTTTGTGGGTAGAACCCACGACAAGGAGTAAATCCTTGATATCCTCAGGATAAACATTTCCTTGCCCGGCAACAGGCCCTGCCGTCTTCGCACTCCACTCGACCCTTCTCACGCTTTCGGCGGAGGCAGGGATGAGGTGGGTTCAGGCTCCTCATTTCATCCTTTTGCCGCCGCGACTACGACTAAACCTGGCCCCAGGAACGAGCCCTAGGGCCTAGAGTTTTTAGGGGAGCACGGTAGCTTTGGAGAAAACGAGGTTTCACATACCTCAGTCCATGAGGGAATGCATGATAAGGGATGAAGAACTTATCTGAAGTTGTAGCCCCCGGCAACTCTGGTTTGCCATGGGTGAATCTTTGTACTTGCAGCCCCCGGCAATACTGGCTTGCCGGGGTCTAGATGCCGGTCTGTCCCTCTTTTCTTTTTTGTCCTCAAGTGATTTGGCAAGGATATCTGCGAGTCCTGCGAACCAAAGAAGACAAAAGAACAGAAAAGAGACGCACACTCGACCTCTAAGCTAGGGGTTAGTCGCCGCTCAAGCACTATCAACCCTAACCAAGGACGAGACTTGACCTAGCATGCATGCTATAACTTAGGGCGCCAGCGCTTCATTTATTTATGCTCAGGGTCTGCGCCTGGCTATGTACAAAGGGTTACATGCATCATCGGCAATGCGTGTACAAAAGGTGGCTTGCTGGGGGGCCCGGCAAGCCGCGCCTTACGGGTAAAACTTGCTAAGATGCTCAATGTTCCAGGAGTTACTCACCGGAACAGCATCTTCGGTCTCCAGGCGCACTGCGCCAGGCCTGGTGACCCGTATTACCCGATAAGGACCTTCCCACTTTGGCGTCAACTTGTTGGAATTCTTGGCCGATTGAACGCGCCGAAGGACAAGGTCGCCTTCCTCAAGGCTCCGGGCATGAACCTTGCGGCTATGGTAGCGGCGCAAGGCTTGCTGGTAGCGTGCTGCTCTTACAGCCGCCCGAAGACAATCTTTCTCAAGGAGCACTACGTCATCTTGCCGCAGTTGCTCTTGCTCAAGCTCGTCATAAGCGAGCACTCGAGGTGACCCGTATATGAGTTCAGTGGGGAGAACTGCTCGATTTGGTGTCGTCCTGATCGACCAAAGAACCGTCAGCAGCTCATCAATCCAGTGCCTTCCACTCTTGTGCAGCCCGTCAAAGGTCTTGGTCCTCAAGCCTCGCAGTACTTCAGCATTTGCCCTCTCAGCTTGACCATTGCTTCGCGGGTGAGCAACGGAAGCAAAACAGACTTTGCTGCCGAGGTCTTGGGTATATTGCATGAAGGTGCGGCTTGTGAACTGGGTGTCGTTGTCGGTGATAACCCTGTTAGGCACGCCAAAACGGCACACTAGTCCCTTGAAGAACTTGACGGCTGACTGAGCTGTGACCTTCCTCACTGCCTCCACCTCTGGCCACTTTGTGAACTTGTCGATTGCAACGTACAAGTACTCAAAGCCCCCGACAGCATGGGGGAAAGGGCCTAGTATGTCGAGCCCCCGGACCGAGAAGGTCCAGGAGAGAGGAATGGTTTGAAGGGCTTGGACTGGCTGATGGAGCTTCCTTGAATGGAACTGACACGCTTCACACCTGGTGACTAGTGTCGTCGCATCCTGGAGGGCGGTGGGCTAGAAGAAGCCTTGCCGGAATGCCTTGCCGGCAAGGGCCCTTGACCCAATGTGGGATCCACATATGCCTCCGTGTATCTCTGCCAACAGCTCCAGTCCTTCCTCTCGAGGGATACACTTCAATTTCACACCATTCGGCCTCTTTCTGTACAGGACGTCATCAACGAACTGATACATGGTAGAGCGACGGGCTACTTTCTCTGCTTCTTCCTGCTCCTCAGGAAGTTCCCCTGTTTGGAGGAATCAGACGGTATGCTGTGCCCATGCTGGAGCCTGGGGCTCGACGGTGAGGGCTAAAGGCATTTCCTCCGCTATAGGAGCGGCTGTCTCGATGGCAAGAGCTTGACGCTCCGCCGGAGCCAGTCGTCCCGTGGCGGGCTCAGTATCCTCGGCAATATCCTTGCCAGCGGCTCCGGGGAGCTCGGCGGGAAAGTACTTGCCGGGCCCTGATTTCCTCCTCTTATTCTGCTCCGTTGATGGATCAACGGATGGCTGAGTTAGCTGAAGCACAAAGGTACCTAGTTCCACAGGTAGCTTGAGGGCAGCGCATTTGGACAGGTAATCGGCGATATCGTTCTCCGCTCGGGGAACATGTTCAGCCTGTATACCATCGAAACGCTCTTCCAGCTTTCTCACTTCATCGATGTAGGATTTCATCAATGGGCTCTGGTATTCCTTGTTGACTTGCTTGACGACAAGCTGCGAGTCCCCCCTGACGATGAGTTTCTTGATTCCGAGGTCCGCCGTGATCCTAAGACCGGCAAGCAGCCCTTTGTACTCTGCCGTATTGTTGGTTGACACCTCCCTGGGGAAGTGCATCTGGATCACGTACTTGAGGTGCTCTCCAGTGGGCGCGACAAGCAGTACGCCATCCCCGGCGCCTTGTAAGGAGAAAGCTCCATCAAAGTACATGATCCAATCACAACTTACTTCCTTGCCGGGGAGAGCAGTCTCTTGGGCTTCTTCGTCAGGCGTTGCGGTCCATTCTGCAATGAACTCTACTAGGACTCGACTCTGAATTGTCGAGGTACTCTCAAACTTGAGGCCAAAGCTGGACAGCTCCAGGGCCCATTCCACAATTCTTCCCGTTGCATCCGGATTGTGCAATATCCGCTGCAGAGGGAAGCGAGTGACGACAGTGATCTTGTGTGCCTGGAAGTAGTGACGCAGCTTCCTCGAGGCCATAAGAAGGCCGAAGAGTAGTTTCTGCACACCGGAGTACCTCGATCTAGCCCCCTGCAGGAGGGAACTAACGAAGTAGACCGGGTGCTGCATCATTTTCTTCTTCGGCGGCACGTTAACTGGCTGTGTCGTCTCTGCATTGGTGGTGTCGGGCTCTGCCGCTACCATATCCTCGTCGTTAACCTCTCTCTGTGCCACCAGCGCGGCACTGACGACCTGGTCTGTTGCCACCAGGTATAGCAGCAACGACTCCTGTGGCCTAGGCGCAACTAGTATTGGCGCAGAGGAGAGGTACTTCTTCAAACCTTGCAATGCTGCTTCGGCTTCTGGCATCCACTCCATCGGGCCCGCCTTTTTCAGGATCTTGAAAAAGGGAAGGGCACGCTCGGCAGACTTGGAAATGAACCTGCCCATGGCGGCGACGCAACCAGCAAGCCGACGCACATCCTTGATTCGCTTGGGTGCTTCAATCTGTTCTATAGCTTTGATTTTGTCCGGATTGGCCTCTATCCCATGTTGTGACACCAAGAACCCGAGAAGCTTGCCGGACGGGACGCCAAAGACGCACTTCTCAGGGTTCAGCTTGAGGTTGATCTTGCGCAGGTTTGCAAATGTTTCTTGCAAATCTGGTATGAGGGTTGCCCTATCCTTGGTTTTGACCACTATGTCATCCATATAAGCCTCCATATTTCTATGGAGCTGGGGTTCAAAACCAATCTGGACCGCCCTTGCAAACGTCGAACCAGCACCCTTCAACCCGAAAGGCATCCGCATGAAACAATACGTACCACATGGGGTGATGAATGTTGTTTTCTCTTCGTCTTCTCTTGTCATGAAGATTTGGTGGTAGCCGGAGTAGGCATCGAGGAATGATAGCAGATCACACCCAGCCATGGAGTCAACAATCTGGTCGATGCGCGGCAATGGGAAGGGGTCTTTAGGGCAAGCCTTATTGATATCTGTGTAATCAATACACAGTCTCCACTTCCCATTTGCCTTGCGCACCATGACCGGATTGGCCAACCACGTTGGATGGAGCACTCATCTTACCAAACCCGCTGCTTCCAGTTTCCGGATCTCTTCAGTAATGAACTCTTGTCGTTCCAAAGCTTGCTTTCTGACCTTCTGCTTGACGGGCCGCGCATGAGGGCAGACAGCAAGGTGGTGCGCAATCACCTCCCTGGGAACACCGGGGATGTCGGAAGCTTGCCATGCAAACACATCGACATTCGCCCGCAGGAAGGTGACAAGCGCGTCTTCCTATTTGTCGTCAAGGGTGGAGCTTATGGTAAAAGCTCCTCCCGTGCCGTCCTCATTGACAGAGACCTTCTTGGTTCCCGGCGGTACGGCCTTGGGCTTCTTGTTCCCGCCGGTGGAGCTCTCTGGCACGTCCTAGATGGCAGCGCTACACTCCGAAGAGGTGCGCTTGCCGGAGTGGGTGTCCGAGGTCTCACCGGTCTTCTTCTTCTACTTCCCTCCCGGGGTCCCAGCGGAAGGAGCAAGTGCCCTAGCGGCGGCAACTGCTGCAACTGCTTGCTGGTATAGTTGGTCAGCGCAAACCAGCGCATCTTTCTTGTCGAAGGGGATGGTGATGATCGTCATAGGTCCTTGCATCTTCAGGGTGTTGTAGGCGTAGTGTGACGCCGCCATGAACTTGGCCAGTGCTGGGCGGCCAAGGATCCCGTTGTAGGGCAAGGGGATCTTGGCAACATCAAACACGATCCTCTCCGTCCTGAAGTTCAGGTCGCTTCCAAAAGTCATGGGCAACGTGGCCTTTCCCTTGGGTTGGCTTCTTCCTGGGTTGACCCCCTGAAACGTGCCCGTCTCTTCGAGGTCTCCATCAGGAATCTGCAGTTTCTCGATCACGGCAGGCGAGATCAAGTTCAGACCAGCCCCGCCATCGACTAGCATCTTCGTCACCTTGAGGTTACATATTGTTGGTGAAACCAACAATGGCAAGCACCCGACCGGAGTAGTGCGATCAAGGTGGTCCTCAGTGTCGAAAATGATAGGTATGCTGGACCACTTCAGCGGCCTTTGGGCATCAAACGACGGCTTTGCCGCTTTAATCTCTCGTGCCCACTGTTTAAGCCGGCGGTGAGAAGTGTGCAGCGAGCCGCCGCCTCGATGCACATGGCCTCTGTAGCTTTCTGAAACTCTTGGTCGCCGGATTCGTCGTCCTCTTCGTGATCGTCATCTTCTGGCTTTCTGTCATGGCCCCAGGCGGGCCTCTCCTGTTGCTTATCCTTGCCGCGACCGCCTCTCATACTCAGCCCTCTGCTTCTTAGCGAGGAGCTCAACCTGTCGGCAGTCCTGGAGAGCATGGCCCTTGGTGCGATGGATCTTGCAGTATCGCTTGTCGGAGTTTCCCGGCTTCTCGGCAGCCGCCAAGGCCTGGCAGGCGACACACCCGGCAACCTCCTTGTCGGGGTCATCTGCCTTGGTTTTCTTGGTGGAGCCGGCGTCTTCGGATCCCTCGACGGCAAGCACGGCTTTTCCTTTGCGCTTCCTGTTGCGGCGCCGGCCTTTCTTCGCTGGGGCGGCAGTATCCTCATCTGAGGAGTCGGTTTCCACGCCGGCATCTTTGCCGGGGTACTTCCTTCCCTCTTCGGCCTGGGCACATTTGTCAGCAAGAACATAGAGTTCTGCTACATCTCTCACCTTGTTCATTGCCAGCTCTTTGTGCATCTTGCGGTTACGCACGTTCTGGTGGAACGCGCTGATGGCGGCGGCAGGGTGAACATCAGGGATATTGTACTGTACCCGGCTGAACCTCTGAATATACTTGCGGAGACTCTCGCCCCCCTTCTAGGGAATGACGTGCAGGTCGCTTGCTTGGCCATGGGCTTGGTGGCCTCCAGTAAAGGCGCCCCCGAACTCATGGCACAAATCCGACCAGGAGGAAATAGAGTCTACCGACAAGTGCATCAACCATGACATGGCATTGGGTTTAAGAGCCAACAGAATGTAATTCGCAAGCACCTTATCGTCGCGGGCTCCGGCAGCTTGCATTGCGATGGTGTAGACACTGAGGAACTCGGATGTATGGGTCTTGCCACTGTACTTTTCGCCCACGTCGGGTTTGAAGGTGTGGTGAGTGGGCCACTGGAACTGCCGTAGCTCACGGGTAAAAGCTGGACAACCTACCTCGTAAGGTAGGCCTCCAGGGCTCCCTGGTGCTGGGTGGCTCACAGCAGGCCCTGCTCGCCTGTCTGATTGGTGGCGCGCCCCGCGCCGGCGCTCGATAGTGGTTCGAGCGTCTTCATGTTCTCGTTCCCGAAGAACTTGGCGCTGGTCACAGTGGGCCCGCGGGTCGGATGATGCTATGGAGATCTCGTCGCCTGTGACATCGCGATGGGCTGGCGTCCGCGGTACCGGGCGAGGAGGAGGCGAGTGCACCGTGGTCGCGGTGCCGCCGGCTCTCCTGCCACTGGTGTGTGGGACTCCGTCGGAGTGTCGACCCGGGGGCTCCACCGGACTCGGTTCGTCTTTGTTGGCCATCGCAACAAGGCTTTGGATAGTGGCTCTCCATTCGTCGAGTTTCTCTGTAGTGGGAGGGAAATCGAGGAGCAACTGCGCGCGCGCCAGGGCTTCTGCTGGCGTTGGTGGCAGGGAAACCTGCACGGATCGCGACGCGCTTCGACTTCTGACCATGTCAGAAGGAGTTCTATCACGACCCCGCGGTCGCATGCCATCTTCATCAGCACCTCGGCGGGCGGGCAGGTCTTCTAAATCCCGGGAGCGGCGCTCGGGGCTCTTTCCGCGGCGATGCCTGGGGTCCTCGGCGTGATTACGCCATTCGTCGCGCGCCGCTTGAGAGGAGCGCGCCGTCGGTGTCAGCGTGGGAGTCTTGGAAGCCCTCGCGTCGCCTTCGGGCGGGGTGGCAGCGATCTTGGAAGGCCCCGCGCCACCCGCGGAGGGCCTGGCTCCGTCTTTGGATTTGGCGGCGTGCGGCCCGTTACCAGGCGCACGAACATCGCCGCCTCCCAAACTTCGGCTGCTGGGACAGTGTTGGTGTTCGCAAACGGCGCCCCGGGTCCTTTCTGTGACCGGTCCGCTGCTCGCCCACGTCGGGACGAAATGTCCGGCTCCCGACGGGCCAACTGCCACCGTCATCTTCTTCTTAGGCGCCATGACGATGAAGAAGCGTTGAACTAACTGCTAGAGCCGATTCTCACAACTGTGCCCCCTACTTGACGCGCCAAAGATGTCGGTGTGAGGACGACACCTATGGGATCACGAGAATCCCTACTACGGTTGCGGGGCGCGGGGTTGTGAGAAGGGCGGATCAAACAGATAGCACACGGGTTCTTTATCCAGGTTCGGGCCGCGAGGATGCGTAAAACCCTACTCCTGCCTTGATGATTTGTTTATCTGTGTTCTTGAGCTAGTAATGGGGCATGAGGAGCTTCAAAAGGCCGAATCCCCCTCCTGGTCGCCTTGGACCTCCTTTTATAGGGAAAGGGGTTGCCACAGTGGCACACAGGAGGTGGAAAGGGCACAGTGATGCGAGTTTATCCCTCGCATTACATGACAAGGCGCATTTAATGCGTCGTGCTTAGGTGTCCCTGCTTTATCGGGGACGGGGGAGAGCCCAGTCTTGTCCGTCGCCGATCCCTTTCGCGTCAACACGCGCCCTGGCCAGCGTGCCCGTGGTGCAATGTAGGCAGGCAGGTAGCTAAGGTGGCGCAGCGGTGGGTCTCCACGAAGATTCGCTTGCCGCCACGTAGGTGCCTGCCCAACTAGTTGGGTCGGCAGCTGCATGCGAATGGTGGTAGAGGTTGGAATTGGCGTGGGCCTGATGGTGGCCCTACGGGTGTCCTTGGCAAGGGCCTCGCCGTAGCCCCGGCAAGGGTCTTGCTGGGGCCCCGGCAAGGGTCTTGCCGTGGCGCCTGCTATCATCCCCGGCAAGGCTCCTGCCGGGGGCCTTGTGGTCCTCCTTGGCTGGGATCCCGCCAAGGGTCGTCATCTTCTATAGTGTGTATCTGATGTTGAATGTCTTCACAAAGATCTGCATGCCACCACGGGGATGTCTCCCGAATCCTTGCCCCATGGGGGCAGTGGACTCAAGGGTGATTCGCTCCGTAGGTGTGGGGCGAGCTGCCACGGCAAGGGCCTTGCCGGGTTTGCTAAAACCGCCCCCCAGCAAGGATCTTGCCGGGGGAGTCCGCTTTGTTCCCTTTGCTCTTTGTGGTCTTGGTCTTGGCGTCGTTCTGCTCCTTTCAAGCTTCGGCCTTACCTTGGCTCACCTCCCTTGCCTTGCTCGGTGCGGTGGCGTCCATGGCTCGGACTGCCCGTGCACAGTTATAGGGGTACAAAAAGTGTACCCCTCTTTTTGTACACCGACAGATAGGCTGGCGCCTGCGGCGAAGAAGCTGAAGGGGGCTCCTGAGGTTCCGTCTGGAGCAGCACCTCTGCCCGCGAAAGAAGGTGACTGCAAGGCACGGGCCTCTCCTGCCCGGTCATCCTCGCGAGGCCTGGTGGGGCTGGCTGGGGCGAGCTCAGCCCCCATGACCCAAGCGACTCCTGAGGTATCCTTGCCTGATGCCACCGCCACGGCTGTTGGGGCGCAGCAAGTCCCGCCTGTGGTTACACTGCCACCTTCTCCCCCTACTCCACTGAGTGCTGTCTCTTTGACTCCTCCCACCATCCTGGATCGTGCTACTGCTGAACTGGACCGGCTGCAGCAAGATCTTCTGGGCGCCGACCCTTGCTTGGTGGCCGGACGCTTGGAGCTGGCTTCTGGCTGGATTCGCTCTGACGCTTCAATTCGAGCGGCGCTAGTTCAGGCCTCGACGGCTTGCGACGAGGAGAAGCAGGCCATCCTTGGGGCGAAGGCTGCTGGGACACCGCCTTGGGGGAGGTGGCCGATGCTCAAGGCCGCTGCAAGGCGCTGGAGAGTGAGCTGCAGGGCCTGCGGGACCAACTTGCCAAGGAGGTCCGCGTTCGCCAAGAGAAGGAGGAAGACATGAAGGCTCGCGAGGCGGCCGTCAAGGACCGAGACGCCAAGCTTAACAAGCGTCGTGACCGCCTGGGCGCACTGGAGCAGGAGTTGGAGGCGTGGAAGGCCGAGCTGGACGGCAAGGCGCGGGTCCTTGCCGAGGACCGCGAGGCCTTCACGGAGATGTAGGTGAAGGCTCGCACCATGCTGAAGTCGCTTTACGATAGCGGCCTAGAAAGCCCGCTGGCCGGCGCCGAGGATGGCCCTGCCAAGCTGCTTCCCTTCCTGATCCGTGCTCTTGAAGATGCCACCCTTGGCCTTGGCCCTACGGCTGAGGCCAAGGCATGTGTCCTGTCTTCTGCAGCGCTGACGCGGGTCCTTACCCACGTCTACCTTCACGATCCCAACGTCGACCTCGACAGCCTGCTGGAGCTAGCGAGCGGCGAGCTTGCCGCTATTGAGGCCGTGAAGGGTCGTGCGGAGGCTCTGCTGTCGAAGTTCCGGGCCTTCAGCACCAAGCCGAAGCGAGGCGCTACCGGTCCTATGGCTTCACAAGGCGAACCCGCTCCACGCAGCTCCGTCGCTAACAAATGACTCTGCTGTGGCTCCTGTCCTGCTTTCAGCTCCTGCAACATGCATCATGCCTCGGGGAGGCGTTTAAACTTGTGTTCGGTGTTGTGATAACAGTTATGGACTGCAATATTTGCTTTTGAATTCCTTGAAATTTGCGCTCTTCCTACTTGCTTATGTTCTACGCCGGCAGAGCCCGACCCCGCGCATACCTCAGCTGCCGTTAGCCCCGACCGGGAACCAGGACGGGACCAAGGAGTGAGGGGCTACATGACAAGTTAGGCTCCTGAGTTGCGATGCTCAAGAGTCCTCCTTGGCACACGAACAACAAGTAGGGATGTTAGATGTGTGGGTGAATCTACCATTCTACGTCTGCAGAGCCCGGCCCCGTGCATACCTCAACCGCCGTTAGCCTTTCGGAACTAAGGAGTGAGGGGCTACGTGACCAGTTAGGCTCCTGAGTCGCGATGCTCAGGAGTCCCCCTTGACGCTCAAATGGCCTTCGTACCTTGGCTCCGCTCGGGAAGAGACGCGCGACGAACCAGGCCCGAGGGGCCTGGCTGGGTGGCGTACGTCTGGGCGTGACCCAGGCACAGCCCCCGTGCCCAGCCCCCTCGCGCAGCACTCCCGAGGGGAGGCGTTGCGATGAGGCCAGACACTGAGCTCTGGGCTCCCTGAGGTTGATGCGGCCGGGGGCCACCCTCAATTGTTTATCACCAGCGCGGCGTATAGCGCTTCCGTATGTGTACAGGCATAGCCGCTCCTCGGCAGTGTCGTCAGCCAGCGCGGAGCATGGTGCTTCCACTGGTGCGTGGGAGGGGGCTCCCCTCCGGGAGGAGCCCCCGGGGCGTGTACAGCCCCGCCCTGACACGTGGCTGGCACGGTAGGGCCTGACGAGGTGTATCTGGGCACCCGTGAGCCAGCGCGGGACTCGCGGGGCCCTACCTCAAGGCGGGTTGCGCCTGGCACTGGGCCTTAACTTGTGATGTGTTCCTGCAAATTTGGCTAGATGCCGACGCTCTACGTCCTCGGGTCCCGGCCCTCAAGCGGGTCTCAGCCGTCGCTGGTTTGCCAGGTCGCGATGTCGTGGACAAAGCCAGAGGGTGAGGGCTGGAGAGCCGGTAGGAGCCCTGAGTCGCGATGCTCAGGTACCCCCCGTTTAACGCGCAAGCTTGGTTAGATGCTGACGCTCTACGTCCTCGGGTCCCGGCCCTCGAGCGGGTCTCAGCCGTCGCTGGTTTGCCAGGTCGCGATGCCGTGGACAAAGCCAGAGGGTGAGGGCTGGAGAGCCGATAGGAGCCCTGAGTCGTGATGCTCAGGTACCCCCCCCCCCTTTAACGTGCAAGCGTCCGACATGAAAGAAGAAGAGGCGCCGTGGACAGGCATCAAATAACAAGCATGATGGTTCGAATGCATGGCCCAAAAATAAACGCAAGAGGGGTACATGCCGCTGGGTCTGGCCCGAGCGACTTGGGGATGATGCAGCCTGAGGGGCGCCCCCAACAAAGTAAGCTAGGAACATAAAGTAAAAAAGGGGATACATGTCGCAGGGACGGACCCACGCGGCCTGGGAATAATGCAGCCCTGGGGGCGCTCCCAGCTGGAAATGAAACTTGAAAGATGTCACCTGATAGCATTCAAGACGAAGGGGTGTTGAAGCAGCAGACGTCGTGGGCTGCGGGAGCCGATCCTCACGAGCCCCTAGGCCTAGGAGCCTCGGGAGGCTCCGGAGGCGCTGGTGGCTCCTCGCGAACCATCTCCATCTCCGTCAGGACTGCGGAACGCCTGGCCTCCTGAGCCTCCAGGATGCTTCCCATGAGGCGCTGGCGCACAGCAGCCGTGTTCGGCAAGCCGTAGGGCATGCAAACGTAGCTGTGGGATGGGCCTTCGTAGCGCCCCACGCGTGAGGGCCAGAAGTGCTCCTGAGAGGCGGCTCGGCGCTCGGCGCGGGCCCGACGAGCGTCTGACATGGATGCGATGGTCGGTGAAGAACAGGGCGGCGGAAGACAAATTCCGGCGCACCCCTACCTGGCGCGCCATATGTCGGATTTCGGGTTCCGACAGACCCTCTAGATTCGAACACGGGGGTGCGCGTGGAGATTTCGCCCTCTACCTACCTGCACCTCGCCGCCTCGCTAGGATCTAAGCTAGAAAAGAGCAACACAAGAGACACAGGGTTTATACTAGTTCGGGCCACCATTGTGGTGTAATACCCTACTCTAGTTTGTGGTGTGGTGGATTGCCTCTTGGGCTGATGATGAACAATACAAGGAAGAACAGCCTCTCGAGGGTCTATTCTTGGCTGGTGCGATGAACTGCTAGGGGGAGTTTAGTCGCTCCTTTCTACTGGTTTCCCGATGATGATCTTGCCTGGGGGTGGCTAGTCCCATTTATAGGCGAAGGCCCTGGGCCTCTTCCCAAATATTGAGCGGAAAGGGTGCCAACAATTGGCCATTTTGAAGGGGAACATCTAGTACACTTATCCTGACTAAAGTTGGTCCTCCCCTGCCAAAGGCTCTGGTGGTGACGCCGGCCTGGGCTCCACGATGACCTCCATCCTGCCGTTGCGACGGTCTTGGTCTTGTTGCACCAAAATGGATGCCTTTGCTTGATGCTCTCGCCTGCGCTTGCCCCCTTTGCACCAAAAAGGAAAGGAGGATACTGCGCGGGCTGGCGCCCGCCTGGCGCCCTTGGTCGTCATGGCTTGCTTCATGGGCACCTCGTGAGGTACCCCGCCTTGATCTCTCCGCCTCCTCGCGAGCCAGCCTGACGAGGCCGTGCCTGAGGAAGCTTTCTGTCGTCCGCCCCGCGAGGCTTGGCCCCTCGCGAGGGTCTTGAGCTCGTGCTGATGAAGATGGGCCATGCTGGGCCGCCCCTTGAGCCACACTGCAAGCCACAGGCAGGCAAGTCTGGGGACCCCCGTTCCTAGAACACCGACAGGGGAATAGGACTGGTCATCTGTCTCTGAATCCATCTCTGAGGAGCTATCGGGACCCAACAAGAGATCTACTTCGAGAGGTAGCACTGTCTGCTCTGAAGGCCTTGTTTTCACTCCAGATTTTTCCATCTCCCACCCAAATGGCTTATTCACAGGAAGAGTAGTTTAATGTACAAACATTGTCGACAAATGGAAATGTAATGAAGAAAAGGATGGGCAAGATATCATTCAAACATATGATGCCTGGTTAAACAGGATGGCATTGCACATTTCACATATATTATGGCTGGCTAAAAGACATGAGACTGCATAATTCCCATATATGATATAGAAACTAAATAGGTGGCATTACAGAACATGTCTAAACTAAGCAGATGACATATATGATGTCAAAAGTAGGCACTTCAAGGCAACATATGCATGATATGACTAACATCATCATGCCAAGGTAGAGCAAACACCTTGGGGGGTAAATAGGAGTGGTCAGCAGCGTCTGAATCCGCCTCAGAACAGATATCTTCCTTTGGATTACAATCTGGAGAGGGGTGGGGAGGGCTTGTGTAGGACCTTGAAGTAAGTCTAGAGGGGGGGGTGATTAGACTACTTGACCAATTAAAAACTTATCATTTTCCCAATTTTAGAGTTTGGCAGATTTTAGCTATCTTAGGACAAGTCAAGCAATCATCACACAATTCAAGCAAGCATGCAAAGAGTATATAGGCAGCGGAAATTAAAGCATGCAACTTGCAAGAAAGTAAAGGGAAGGGTTTGGAGGATTCAAATGCAATTGGAGACACGGATGTTTTTGGCGTGGTTCTGATAGGTGGTGCTATCGTACATCCACGTTGATGGAGACTTCAACCCACGAAGGGTAACTGCTGCGCGAGTCCACGGAGGGCTCCACCCACGAAGGGTCCACGAAGAAGCAACCTTGTCTATCCCACCATGGCCGTCGCCCACGAAGGACTTGCCTCACTAGCGGTAGATCTTCACGAAGTAGGCGATCTCCTTGCCCTTACAAACTCCTTGGTTCAACTCCACAATCTTGTCGGAGGCTCCCAAGTGACACCTAGCCAATCTAGGAGACACCACTCTCCAAGAAGTAACAAATGGTGCGTTGATGATGAACTCCTTGCTCTTGTGCTTCAAATGATAGTCTCCCCAACACTCAACTCTCTCTCATAGAATTTGGATCTGGTGGAAAGAGGGTTTGAGTGGAAAACAACTTGGGGAAGGCTAGAGATCAAGATTCATATGGTAGGAATGGAATATCTTGGCCTCAACACATGAGTAGGTGGTTCTCTCTCAGAAATGGTAAGTTGGAAGTGTAGGTTTAGTCTGATGGCTCTCTCCATGAATGAAGAGGAGGTGGAGGGGTATATATAGCCTCCACACAAAATCTAACCGTTACACACAATTTAGCAAACTCGGTGGGACCGAATCGTTAAACTCGGCCGGACCGATTTAGTAAACCTAGTGACCGTTAGGATTTTCGGTGGGACTGACATGCATCTCGGTGAGACCGATTTGGTTAGGGTTAGGGCATAACGTAATCTCGATGAGACCGATTACGCAAACTCGGTGAGACCGATTTGGTAATAAGCTTTCCAGAGAGTTGGTCAGGTAAACTCGGTGGCACCGATTTGCTCTTTTCGGTGAGAACGAAATGTTACAAAAAGGAAACAAAGAGTTTACATTGCAATCTCGGTGGGACCGATCGCTCACTTCGGTTAGACCGAAACGTTACGAAGGGAAACAGAGAGATTGCAACCCCATCTCGGTGAGACCGAGATCCCTATCGGTAAGACCGATTTGCTTAGGGATTGTGGCAGTGGCTATGACTTTTGGAATCGGTGGCACCAGATAGAAAGAATCGGTGTGACCGATTTTGGCTTTAGGTTTAGGTCATTTGTGGATGTGGGAAAGTAGTTGAGGGTTTTGGAGCATATCACTAAGCACATGAAGCAAGAGGCTCATTAAGCAACACCTCATCCCTTCTTGATAGTATTGGCTTTTCCTATAGACTCAATGTGATCTTGGATCACTAAAATGTAAAATGAAGAGTCTTGAGCTTTTGATCTTGAGCCAATCCTTTGTCCTTAGTATTTTGAGGGATCCACTTTCATCATCCATGCCATGCCATTCATTGAGCTTTCCTGAAATAATAGTCTTGGAATAGCATTAGCTCAATGAGCTATATGTTGTTATGAATTACCAAAACCACCTAGGGACAGTTACACTTTCAATCTCCCCCTTTTTGGTAATTGATGACAACATATGGATCAAAGCTTCGACAAATGATAATAAAATTTAAATAACATCGTCGCTTTGAGAAGTATGTGATAAGCAAGTGCTCCCCCTAAATTTGTGCATAGTTTTAGATTTGCTTTGGACTGCAAATGCACAATGAATTAGGCTCATGGGTTACTCTTCCATGTCACATACATCTTGGTGGAGCGCTCAAAATAATAAACAATGAATACATGCACTCATCACCAAGCATAGTGAGTGATCACATAAGATAGATAGGATAATATCAAGCATGCATAAGTGTAGCTTATGATCAAACACATGATCATCAATGTCTCACAAGCATAGTATCTCAACCAAAAGCAAACAAAGATTGAAAAACCACCAAATAAAGCAAGAGAGAACAAAAGCAACACTCTCTCTCTTGAAGCTTATGATCTATACATTTTTCTCCCCCTTTGGCAACAAGTTACCAAAAAGTTCATAGAAAATGCATAGTGCTAGATTGACTCTCAGGCTTGATCTTCTGGTGGTGGTGTCCTGATAACTCCAAGGACGAAGGCTTCAGTTGATGTAGAGGGTGCTGGAGTTGATGCTGAAGCTGGTTGCACTGGAGCTGAAGGGGCAGTGGCTGGTGCTGAAGTTGTTGCTCTAGTGTCTGTCACTGGCACTGCAACTGACCTCTGGGCTCTGGGCACTCTGGCAAACACATTGGTGGTAGTCTTGCCCTTCCTCTCCTGCATGTCATCCTGCAGCTGCTCCACAACTGACTGAATCTCAGTTACCTTGACATCTAGATCATAGAATTTTTGTTCCATGATTCTTTCCAAGCTCTCCTGGTTTTGAGTTAGGGTGGCCAACCCCTTCTCAATCCTCAGAGATGATGCTATCAAGTAACCAAGCTACTCCTGTTTGGTTTTCAAGAAATATTCAGATGCCTCCTCTTGAGTTGGCATCTTGGCAGCCTTCTCCCTCTTTGCCTTCTCCTTCTTCTCCTGAGCTTGAACTGATTGTGGATTATCTTCATTCATGACAACCTCATTGTCCTCAAAGTCTGGATAAAGTGGAAAGTGTTCCTTATCCAACTGATATTTTCCTGTGCTCATCTTTGAGTTTATCAATTCTTGAATCTGAGGGGCATATCCACAGCTCCTCTTATGATCTGCTGCGGTCCTCTTTATGGTTTCAACTATAAGGCTCATGACTTTGAATTTTTGTGGCGCATCAAATAAATGCAACATATTGATGGCATGACCTCTGATCATGTTGTGGTCACCTGACTTGGGCAACAGAGTGTGCCTCAGAATCTAATTGATAGTAGGCAGCCCTGACAACAGAAAATGGACTGATCCAAAATTGAAAGTCTCTAGGGCTTTGTCTGGAATCTCCTTGTACATGTGTGCCATGGTATTGTGTCCCATTTTCTTCTTGGCATATACATCCAGATCATCATCATTTTCCTTTGGGGCATTTATCAGTTTTTCCCATTCTTCTACAGTGGATTGGTACGTTGTACCTTCAGACATCCAAACAATTCTTCCATCTGGGTAAAAATGTGATGTGGAGTAGAATTGCATGATAAGTTCATCATTCCAATTTATGAGCTTTTGCTCAACAAAATCTGCAACTCCACAAGCAACAAAGCTGTCTTGCACTCCATGATAGTTCTGTTCATTTTCCTTGATGAATTTCTAGTCATCCCACCTCATATCACAAACTATGGGCTTCTTGTCGAATAAGATTGTCTTATAGAAGTCCTGCTGTTCCTTTGTATGGAACCTGTAATCAACAGCAGTTCTTCTCCTTGTGGCATATGGATCTGCCATCCTCCATATCCTCAATCCTGAGTCTTTTCTGATGTTCATGTCCTCAGCCACAGGATGGGCATCATTGTGATCTGGTATCTTTGGCTTGAGCTTCCTTAGAACATGTCCTTCTTCATCTTCCTCCTCAGCAACCTCAGGCACTAGGGCCTTGTTCTTCTCAGCAGCTGGAATACTCCTGGTATTCCTCTTTGGTGCAGACTTGGCCTTGGGGGCAACTTTGGGTGCTTCCTTGGGCTTAGATGTTGCAGCCCCAGATTTAATAGCATCACCCATAAGCTTTGGTGCCTTTGGAGCTGGTGCAGCAACCTCTTCCTCTTCCATCATGGAAGATTGCCCAATAACTCTGGCCATGGTCTTCTTGACCCTTTCCTTCCTCTTCTTGCTTTCATCAGCTGGCTCTTTGGGATCAGGATTTTCAGGCAGTTGAGTTGATGCTCTGGCCTTGGGCATAGGTTGCCTTCTTGCAGGCCTTTTAATCTTCATGCCTGGCTTTATATCTTTTGCTGAGCCATATTCCTTCTTGAGCACCACTTTCTTGGAAGTAGCCTCATCTTCCTCAGCTTTGTAATCTTCATCCTCTGAATCTGAAGTTCTTTTCCTCCTTTGCCTAGTTGCAGCCTTAGGCAAATTGCTAGGAGTACTTATGCTCCCTTCATCTGAAGTGGAGGGACTAGTGCCCTCACTCAAGTCCATCTGCTCTTCTGACCTGTTCTGGCTGTCACTTTGATCAAACATACTGCAAAAGCTGACTGCTGACCCTGTGAAGAGTTATAGATGAGATAGAAAAGATGAGCATCACAAAATGCAGAGGTTTTTGCAAAAGAATGACTCAAAAGTTCAGTCTTAGTTTTCCACAGAAAGCATTTCAGATCCACCGATTTTCAAACTCGGTGATACCGAAGCAGTTTTGGAACCTAAACTGATGATCTCGGTTGGACCGAGTTTCAGTTTGGTGGTACCGAGACTGCTAGGGTTTCACAGAATCCTCAAATCGGTTGCACCGATTAGTAATTCTCGGTCAGACAGAGAGTTACTAGTGCAATGGCATAAGCCAAATCGGTGAGACCGAGTTTTTCAACTCGGTGGGTCCGAGATGGTTTCGGCGGAAACCTAACCCTAAAAATTTGGATCACATCTAATCTATGAACTACTATGGCTGGATAGAAGAGTTTCAATTGTGGCAAGAATCAATATGAAAACAATGTGCCAGGAATCAGACGTGGATAGCACAAAGATTAAGTCCATACCCTAACTTGGCGGTGGACTTGTTATGGCGGCAACGGCGGGGACGAAATCCGTTAACGGCGGTGGAGACCAGCGACAGGAGGCTGCTGGCGACGAGGAGACGTTCCGGAGACCACGATGGCAGAGCAAGCTGTTGCGTGGGCGAAGGGTTTCGGAGAAATTTCCAAAATTTTGCCTGTGTCTATATATAGCCCGACCCTGTCGGTGTGACCGAGTGGAACAACTTGGTGGCACCATGATGCATAACTGTGTTCAGTTACAGCAACTCGGTGTGACCGAAAAGTTCAAATCGGTTGCACCGAGATGGAAAACTCATATCACCTTAATGATCTCGGTAGGACCGAAATGGAGGAATCGGTCAGACCGAGAATCACAAAGAGGTTTTGGAAGTTTAAGTCTATGATGAATCGGGGACTCCGAGTGCTCCTCACACAGAGTGGTTCGAATCTGACTTGATCAAATTTTGTGATGTAGCATGAATAGAGTTTGAGACGAGAAAAGCATAGATAGCTAAAGAAGGTTCTTAGGCATTCTTGTCCATCCACTTGGCCAAAAGAAGAAAGAACCAAACAATCAAAACAACAAGTGGATGTCCTTGAATGAGTAAAATATGCACCAACATGCTCACACAATAAAATGGCAAATGAAATATGTGGCAAAGCATGCACAACCAATTCTAGCATCTATCAAACAATTGGCGATGACTAGGTCATCTATATATGAGTATATTGACTTAGGAGTCAAATGAGAACATTTGATCATAGGTCATACTCATCGTTTAAGCTCAAGTGGGGTTACCACTTTTACATAATGCATTAATGTGTTCACACCATTAGAGTTGCTTTGACTCAATTCTTAGAGTTAAGCTCCCCCTAGATGTGAGATCCCCCCTTAGAGGGATGAACTAACCTTGGGTTTTGTCGATGATGACTTCATGTAGGTGTTGAAGATGTAGATGCTCAATGTTGATGTAGATCATTTGGAGCAATCCTTTGGAGTGAGTTGCACTTTCAACTTGCATACATGGGTTAGTCCCACAAGGAACAAACAAGAATATCCATAGACATAGAGTGATGCACACACAAGATGATGTCCATGAAAACATTAGGTTACCTTGTCCCTTGCCTTACCAACATGAGGGTTTGTGACTCCTTGAACTAGTGCAAGATGTGAAAGTTGATTGCACTTGTTCTTGCCAAAATGATATGAGTGAAGAATGTTGGCGGAGTCACCCTCAAGAACTCTCTAGTTCTTGTTCTTCGGGATCCACATCATCTTGATGGGAATCCTTGGAGTTGTAGTTGTACTTGATGAAGTAGAACTTGACATAGTCTTGGGGACCCAACTGAACGAGGCTTTAGGTGCTTCTTCAAACGCATCAATCTCTTCTTGAAGCTTGTCCTTGCCTTTGTTCTTGTGGTCTTGTGGTGGAAGATCATCTTGAGCTTGTGTCCCCTTGAAGGAAGTAGGATCATACTTCTCTTGTTGAGGAACAAACTTTGTCTTGGGGTATTGATCTTCTTCCCACTCAACTCCATTGGCATTGAACTTTCGTTCAAAACCAACACCTTGATTCTTCCGGTGTCTTCCTTGCTTGCGTACAATTTACTCGAATTGCTTACTCCCGGCAAGGCTCTTGTAAACACCTTTCTCTATAATTCCCTTCAATAAACTATTTTCTTTCTCAAGTGTAACTTGGCTAAGAGAATCATTAGTGGAATCAAGAGAACTACTAGAAGCAACAACATTGGATTTGACATTATTATTGTTACTACTAGAGGAAGTATCTTTCTTGTACTTGTTACTAGACTTGACTTGAGGCATGTAAGTAGATAAGAGTAAATGCTTGGCAATGTAAGACGAACTTTTCTTGCGGAGATCATCATTGATTGCCTTTAAGAACTCATGCTCTTGCTCAAGATTGAGCTTTTCAAAGCGTAACTTCTCATGAGCCCTTAAAAGTTCTCGATGATCTTCGAAGATAATTTCATGAGCGAACTTAAGAGTGTTTAGTTCTTTAGTTAGAAGCTCAATTTTCTCCTTATCATTGTCATTCGTTTGATTAGCATGATTAATTGACGTTTCATCATAGTATTCATCACTAGAGTTGTCAACAAGTAAATCATCATCCACAAGCAAATCATCTCCATCACTATTAAAATCAACATACTCGGGATGTGTTACCTTTGGACCTTTGGCCATGAAGCATCTTCCAACACCTTCATTTGGTGAGTCAAATATGTCGTAGGAGTTGGTTGACACAAGTGCTAGACCGGCAACACCTTCATCTTGAGTATGTTCGGAGTCGGAGTGATAGCTTCTCTCGGAGTGATTGTCGGAGTCGGAGCCGGATACCCATTCACCAACATGAGCTTGATGTCTTCGTTTTGCGTAGCTCCTTGATGACTTGTCCTTCCTTTCCGAATCCTTGCTTCTCCGTGAGGGTCTTCGTTCATAATGATCATCTCTACTCCTCCTCTCTCTTGGTGGTGATTCTTCTATTTTGCTCCTTCTTCTTGGAGAATCTTCTCTTCTTTTGTAGGGTGTCGTACACTCATTGGAGTAGTGTCCGGGTCTCCCACAATTGTAGCAGTTGCGCTCTCGACTAGAAGATCTCTTGTCATGATAAGACCTCGACTTGGAGCTTCTTTCTTTGCTTCTACTCTTGTAGAATTTGTTGAAGTTCTTCACCATTAAGTTCAATTCTTCATTGAAGGTTTGTTTCTCACTTGATGATGTGGGGGCTTCACTTGAGGCTTTGTAAGCACCACTTGGCTTGTTGTGAAGTTGCTCGTTATCCTTGAGTGACATCTCATGAGCAACAATCCTTCCAATGACTTCCGTTGGCTTGAGATTTTTGTAGTTTGGCATCATTTGGATCAATGTGCACACGGTATCATACTTTCCATCCAATGCTCTTAGGATCTTCTTGATGATGAATCTGTCGGTCATCTCTTCACTCCCTAAGCCAGCAATCTCATTTGTGATAAGAGCAAGCCTAGAGTACATTTCAGTGACACCTTCACCATCCTTCATTTTGAACTTGTCAAGCTGACTTTGGAGCACATCCAACTTGGATTCCTTGACGGATTCGGTACCTTCGTGCATATCAATCAAAGTATCCCAAATTTCCTTTGCATTCTCAAGACGGCTGATTTTGTTAAATTCTTTGGGGCATAATCCGTTGAAGATGATGTCACATGCTTGAGCATTGTATTGCAGCATCTTCAATTCTTCCGCATTCGCTTCACGGTTCGGTTCTCTCCAATCATAATTGCCCAAACGGCAGGGTTATGTCCGAGGATATGCATTTTCTTCTTACGCTTCCAACTAGCAAAATTAGTACCATCAAAGTAAGGACCTCTACGGTGATAATTTCCCTTGCTAGACGCCATACTCTCCTAGGTTGTGAAACCAAGGCTATGACCACCAAAAGCTATGGAAATCAAAGCAAATGGAGACCAAGGCTCTGATACCACTTGTAGGACCTTGAAGTAAGTATAGAGGGGGGTGATTAGACTACTTGACCAATTAAAAACTTAACCTTTTCCCAATTTTAGAGTTTGGCAGATTTTAGCTATCTTAGGACAAGTCAAGCAATCATCACACAATTCAAGCAAGCATGCAAAGAGTATATAGGCAGCGGAAATTAAAGCATGCAACTTGCAAGAAAGTAAAGGGAAGGGTTTGGAGGATTCAAACGCAATTGGAGACACGGATGTTTTTGGCGTGGTTCTGATAGGTGGTGCTATCATACATCCACGTTGATGGAGACTTCAACCCACGAAGGGTAACGGCTGCGCGAGTCCACGGAGGGCTCCACCCACGAAGGGTCCACGAAGAAGCAACCTTGTCTATCCCACCATGGCCGTCGCCCACGAAGGACTTGCCTCACTAGCGGTAGATCTTCACGAAGTAGGCGATCTCCTTGCCCTTACAAACTCCTTGGTTCAACTCCACAATCTTGTCGGAGGCTCCCAAGTGACACCTAGCCAATCTAGGAGACACCACTCTCCAAGAAGTAACAAATGGTGCGTTGATGATGAACTCCTTGCTCTTGTGCTTCAAATGATAGTCTCCCCAACACTCAACTCTCTCTCATAGGATTTGGATCTGGTGGAAAGAGGGTTTGAGTGGAAAGCAACATGGGGAAGGCTAGAGATCAAGATTCATATGGTAGGAATGGAATATCTTGGCCTCAACACATGAGTAGGTGGTTCTCTCTCAGAAATGGTAAGTTGGAAGTGTAGGTTTAGTCTGATGGCTCTCTCCACGAATGAAGAGGAGGTGGAGGGGTATATATAGCCTCCACACAAAATCTAACCGTTACACACAATTTACCAAACTCGATGGGACCGAATCGTTAAACTCGGCCAGACCGATTTAGTAAACCTAGTGACCGTTAGGATTTTCGGTGGGACTGACATGCATCTCGGTGAGACCGATTCGGTTAGGGTTAGGGCATAACGTAATCTCGGTGAGACCGATTACACAAACTCGGTGAGACCGATTTGGTAATAAGCTTTCCAGAGAGTTTGTCAGGTAAACTCGGTGGGACCGATTTGCTCTTTTCGGTGAGACCGAAATGTTACAAAAAGGAAACAAAGAGTTTACATTGCAATCTCGGTGGGACCGATCGCTCACTTCGGTTAGACCGAAATGTTATGAAGGGAAACAGAGAGATTGCAACCCCATCTCGGTGAGACCAAGATCCCTATCGGTAAGACCGATTTGCTTAGGGTTTGTGGCAGTGGCTATGACTTTTGGAATCGGTGGCGCCAGATAGAAAGAATCGGTGTGACCGATTTTGGCTTTAGGTTTAGGTCATTTGTGGATGTGGGAAAGTAGTTGAGGGTTTTGGAGCATATTACTAAGCACATGAAGCAAGAGGCTCATTAAGCAACACCTCATCCCTTCTTGATAGTATTGGCTTTTCCTATAGACTCAATGTGAGCTTGGATCACTAAAATGTAAAATGAAGAGTCTTGAGCTTTTGAGCTTGAGCCAATCCTTTATCCTTAGTATTTTGAGGGATCCACTTTCATCATCCATGCCATGCCATTCATTGAGCTTTCCTGAAATAATAGTCTTGGAATAGCATTAGCTCAATGAGCTATATGTTGTTATGAATTACCAAAACCACCTAGGGATAGGTGCACTTTCAGTTTGCCATTGAACCCACCATGGAGCGATGTCTGCATGACATTGTATTGCCGCGCAAAACTCTTCTCTTTTTCTCTACATGTTTAGCATGACTGTGTACAATATCTGACATGCTTACGAAAAAGTATGGTGAGATTATGTAAGGAGAGCATGCAGAAATTTAGAGTGATGGTAACAACCAGTGGATGGATCCAAAAGTAATGATAGCAGGCTGATGATTACTTTAAATTAATAAAAAGACAAATGATGATTGCTTTACTATTTGTTTCCCACCCAAGATGAACAACATAGGCATACCCTAGGTGAACCAGATATTAGACAGACATACTATTCATTGCTGCCTCGATATGTACCCCACAACTAATTTAGAACTCAAGTTTGAACATGAATTTGGACCTGAGTTGGGAGTCCAAGAGCTGAACAGGACGATAAAGTAGCTAGTAAGTTTAAGCAATGCATAACATAGGCAGAAACAAAAGAGTGTGACCTCTCTTGTGGACCCGTGTACTCCTCAGGTTCATCTACTGAGTCGATGATAGTGATGCCATTGGGGTGCGTGCCGGCGGCAAGGAAGGAGATCTGAGGCGGTGAAAGACGGTCAGGAGTCGTGATGTCTGGTTTGGTGGATGCTTTTGTCGATGGAGCAGCTCAGGTGAGGTGGACGACGTCGCGGCAGGAGCAGGACAAACCACACAAAGTTCCCTTCGACATGTACCTATAACTGAAGTAATTCTGTAAGGGCTCATTAGGCTTGCATGGTTCTTAAAATGCAGGGATAGGAAAAACACCGGAATAGGATAGGAAAATGCACATGGTAAACAGAGCATTTGTAAACACATGATTTCTATCAACTTGGGTGTTTGGTTTATAGGAACTGGAAGAGCAGATGAATGCAAAGAAACATGGCCAAAATAAAGAGAAACCATATGAAAGCGTGTACAGTTAGAATGTTATTCTGGCACTAATGCACTTGGTCTTGTTTTCATGCATAGGATTTTGAAAAGTAGGTCCAGGTGGATGTTTTGCTTCATTCCTTTCAACAAAATGCATGAATAATTGAATGGTAGAGTGCCATTGGAAAATTCCCTATTGCTATGTTTTTCCGTTGAACCAAAATAGCCCTAATGGATCGACGTGAATGTATAGTAATAAGTGACACAACAAGTGTACAACCTCTTTGCCGTAGCCGTGTCGACCTTAGCATCATTGGGTTGGTCGCTGAAGCAGTTGAGGCAGAGGTGGCTGTCGGAGGTGTGGAGGAAGATCTGAGGAATCTGTAGACGGCGTCCAGGGTACTGCTCTATTGTGATGGATCGTTCTGTCGTTGGAGCAGCTGCGGTGAGCCGTAAGACGTCAAGGCTGAAGCAACACAAGATAGACACCGTCAATCTCAAGTGGGATTCTAATAGCATCTCCAATAGATGATGAAAAATGGATGTAAAATTAACATCACCAAAAACCACCTGACTACAACAGATGAGGTAAAAATTGTTGACTCCGAACTTAACTGTCGAAACTGAAATTAACTGTGGAATCTGAATGCTACTGTCGAAACTAAACGCAATGGTAGCAGAGAGACACTTGACATGTAGTTTAGGGAGGGCTTGCAGTTCATCTTCAACCTGCACACCCCTGAGCCGCCTGCCACCACCGGCCGAACCGCCGGCCCCAGCGCCGCCTCGCCGCGCCGAAACAACTCGCCACCGCCGCCCTGGCCAGCCCTCTAGGCCCCCGCCCCCTACCCTTAACCCTAAGATAGATAGTGGGGTACCTCTCCGGCGAGCCCCC
>NC_041389.1:292192412-292195233 GCF_002162155.2 Triticum dicoccoides
CGACTGACCCAAAAGTCGATTCAGTCGACTGAAGTGTGGCTTAATCGGAGCAGAGCAGCAGCACGAGCTAGGGGGAGAGCAGCAGCAGCAGCTGGGCGAGCGAGGGATCGAGCGAGAGCCAGAGCAGCAGCAGCAACGCGAGCGAGAGCCGGAGCAGCAGCAGCAGCGCGAGCGAGCGAGCGAGAGCCGGAGCAGCAACAGCAGATCCAGCTGGTATGGACGCCATCGCCGAAGGGGCCTCGCACTGGGGGAGAGCCTCCATGGAGATGTCGCCCACGGCGCCGGCTTCAAGGTAGCCGCTCCATGGCGATGCGGGATGGAGCACCGTCGGCGCCGGGAGGTCGAGTTAAGGAGAAGGTGCGATGTGATGAGTGTACAACCTCTTTGGTGGCGCCGAGTAGGCCTCGGCTTTGTCCGAGGAGTCGGTGAGGATGCTGCGGTTCCAGTGGAGCAGGTTAAGGCGGCGCTGTGGGGATGGAGCAGCCGCGATAGACGAGTCGATCGTCGGAGCAGCTCCTTGGAGGTGGAGGACGGGGCGGCTGAACCGGCGGGACGGCGAGATGGACGAGGGATCCTCATCCGGGGAGGTGGACGAGGGACGTCGAGCTGTTGCGGTGGACGACATAGTCGGGGAAGAGGCTCTGGCTGGGCAGCGGTGACGTGGCGGACGGAGGAGGGTGGGGTTTCGCTACTGGAACGGAGAGGTTATGGCGGCCTGGGATTTCGAATGGCGAAAAGGGGGTGATGGGAGGGGGTGAAGCATGACTTAGGGACACGCTTGTCCAAAATGTAGGGTCTGTTACAAAAGTACCCCCCACTGATTTGAACTAGCGGCCCTTTCGGCTCAGGGTTAGAAGGGGGATTTTGTGTGTCGGGATTTGGCAGCTGGAGGGAGTTTTCGCGCGCGTTGTAATTTCGGGATAGCAAGGCGCGGGTTGTGAAGGCGCCAGTTTTGGGAGCACGATATCTGAATTTTCGGGATATAACAAGACGCGGGTTGAATTTTAGGGACAAGCCTAACGTGTAGTAATATTGTACTTGTACGTACCAAATCAATTCGCACTTCCCTCAACCAAAAAGAAAACGAAAAAAATAAAACTATTCACACCACACAAAGAGAGAGTCTTGCCCCATTTTACTATACAAATGCTATTCAAAGCTACTCCCTCCTTCCATCTATATAGGGCCTAATGTGTTTTTCGATGCTAACTTTGACCAAATATTAGAGCAATGATATATGACATGCAACTTACACAAAGCACACCGTTAACTTCGTCTGTGAAAGGTTCTTTCAATGATATAATTTTCACATTGTGCATGTCATGTACTATTAATCTTGTCAATAGTCAAAGGCGGTCTTAAAAATCTCATTACCCCCTATATAGATGGAAGGAGGGAGTATGAATCCATGTTATGTCCGATTAATTTTTTTCGCTTTGCTGTATAACGCATGTAACCTACTCATGCCAACATTTTAGTGCATTCCAAATGTCTATACTACCGCTGCAATTCGAACTAAATTTGAATTCGTTTCTCTACTTCAATAAGAATCTACAATCATGATTGTCGCCAACTTCAACCATCATTCGTGTATTACCTTAATAACACACCACATGATTACTATAGAGATAGATATGAACTATGTGTACTACATGAACTCGAATTCTATTTTTTGAATACACTTGATGTTGATTCCAAATAATAGTACATTTGATGTACTAACTATATATTCATGATCTAAACCATGTTCCATACGTACACCGTGTTTATCACAAAAAGTATAGTGCCCCGCCCCCTACATTATGACAAGTATTTAGACCTGAGTTGCAAAAGCCACACATTAGCCCAAATTATAAGCAATGTTGTACATTATGATATCTTCTTCAAGTATCCGTATCCACCTTTTTATAATGAATTATGATCTTTGATCGTCTTTTACACTTTTCACGATCCTCTTCTATTTGTAGCTAGCCAGCGCCAACTTTCTATCGTGCATGCACACGCCCGCCCCCCTCACACACCCTTAGCGTCCCCTCCATCGCGCACGTTCATTATTTCTCTTTAGGTCGTCCACCAGCGGTGTGTATAGGCCCCCGGCTCCTTCTTTCTGGCACACATCGGTCGATATACCTCTCTAGCCAAGTGTGCCTACAACAAACACATATATACTTCCCCTCTTCTCTTCTCACCGTCCATGCCCCCATATGTCCAATACGATTCCACGTAGGTGTACACTCCCGCCCCTCTTTTCATTAGTCACATGCTCGCACACTCCTCCCCCCTCGACATGGTAGGCCTCTCGCACCACTTCCTAGCCACACTCTCTCCCCCTGTCTGCCTCTCCGGACCTTATTTGCTTCTAACACATGCAGGCGTGTATATGAACTGATCTCCCTACATATAGCCAGGTCGACTATAATTCGTTTTCACCAAGCACCGATACACTTACCTCGCTAGTTATGTCTCTCCTTTTCTCGGACACACGACGGTTTATCTTCCTATGTAGTTATGCATGCTTACCACAACCATATCTTCTCCCCTCATCATCCTTGAATACCTCCCGACCCATCTCTCACACGCACGTGCATAGACAGACAGACATCCCCCGCCCTCTCTTATTGATATTGCACTCATACCCTCCGTTTGTCTAGCAGGCCTCTCCCACCATTTGTGAGACGCCACTCCACCACCAACCCTCCGACGCTCTGCCTTTGTCTTTTTCCCAACCTTATTCCTCTACTACACATATCCATGGATGTCGATCAATCTCCCTCAATACATAGTTAGGTCTCTCTCCTTCCCTAGACATATACTAGTCGAC
>NC_041389.1:292195594-292200531 GCF_002162155.2 Triticum dicoccoides
CGGTCTCTACCCCCCCCCCCACACACTGATAGTCGAACGTTGTAGGTAGGTATCCATGCCACGGAGAAGAACTGCACCTCTGCCCTCTCAAATTCCAGTAGGCCAGTCGCCCTGTATCTTTGACGTGGGCAAACACAAATTCGATGGCACTCTTTATTGATCACGCAGCCACACACTTCATCCCTGTTTTCAATTCTATCGATATCTCACGTCCATGACTCCGTTTCACACACATTGCCTATGTTACGTTTTTCTGATTGAGATATCATCAACACATTGCCTCTGTTTCGCACAAACCATCTCTCTCACACCCACCCACGTACGTACTTGCACCTAAAGAAGAAGTGCATGCAGGACGCACGTACTCACGTCTCGTTCCCGGCCACACCCGCACGGGTACATGGTGGAGTTCGTTTTTGTACGAAAAGGCAGCCCACGTGATAATTTGACGCGTGTAGCGGTTGTTTACTCGAAGGAGGGTCGGGTACCATGCCTAGAATATAAAACGATTGCCGTGGGGAAAATGGAAAAATGGGTTTGTCTCTCGTGAGTCTCGTCACACAATCTCACACAAGGCCGCCGTGGCCTCTCTCTCTCAGCGTTGGTCAGTGATCCGGCTGCATCCCGTCCGCCGACGGAAAGGTAGGATGTGCATCGTCTCTTCGTTCGACGGTGTTGAGGTAGCTCGTCCCGATCTGCGGTACCCGCCGTTCTCTCTGACCAAGCTCCGGCGCGGTAGGGCCTTCGCCACTTGCTCGCTGCCGCAGTATGGGCAGATCCCGGCTGCCGGCACCCTCCTAGTAACATCCCGACCCTCAGGTACAGCTTCCTCCGGCCTTGTTCCACTGCCTATCTTCCCACGTTGCTGCATGTGGATCTTCTTTAGTTGTTTGCTTAAATCGTATCTCGGGCGGCGTACTTTCCATCATGCAATCTCGTCCTCAAACCATTTTTGATAAACCACCATGTGCTATCTTTCCCTTTTTACATGGATGATGCTTCTTTTTTGTCGGCGTATGTGTCTTCAACTCGTGTTATTGGGCAGTAATTGTTTCCTTCCGACCTCCTTTTGCAAACAGGGCTATCCATTTTCACCTCGTTGCTATTGCGACCTTTTGGTGAACTACACAAATCACTTTTCTGAAGAGTGTTTTGTGCAGTTCCGCCAAAATGTCACACGGACAACATTTTTACATTTCCGTGGGACTGCGGAAAGGGAGATTGGTTTTGCTATCCTCCTCATCCAACTCTGTGCCTAATCTTCTCCGGCAAGAAGTTAGTCCTAAAGAGAGATCGTAGAGGTGATCGGCTTCTATTTATGTGTGTTATGTTTCATCATCTAGTTCCACTATTATTGTAATCACACTGACTGGACATCTTTGCAAACAGGGATGGTCCGCCTAATTTTAGTGGAGCTGCACAAAATGATTGGATTGTGGTGTCCTTCATACACCTGTTTTTTGGCTACAGAGCTGGGTAAAACTAGCCGCCAAGCAATGAACACTGTGCCAAGGAAATGGAGCCATGCCTACGAACATCATCGATCAATTATATTTTTTTCTTTATTTGTACACCTTCTCACAACCTTGTCTTCAGTTGTGATGTGAATATTGCCGCTGATCTGCGAACCATTGAGATGCATTAGCCATGGTAGTTTCATTTGTATTTGATGGAATGTTGTAACGAGATAATCTCGAGGCAAGACACATGAATCCTAAGTTGAAACCTTTTTTTCCTGCCGGAACCATAGTTGAAACCTTCATAGCATCACAGTACAATTTCATCAAAATTATGCGTACATATAAACAAATCCTGAAGGATTGATAGCAATGCCAGAAACAATTCAACTTCATTTTGCCGACATGTTGGACATCCTTCATCCGTCTCCACCTTCCATGCAGCAATATTGAGTGCACAATACAACTTCAGGGAAAGATTCACCCCAGTCGTTGCGCCGCAATAGTAATGACTAGTGAGCAGTCAAATCACAGAGCCCCACCTTCGCCATAGTAAGTTGCTCGGACGAAGCAACCATCATTTCTCTGTTCCTTAAATCCTCTAGTACTCCCATATTCCCACAGTAAAGTTGCTCGGGCGAATCAACCATCACTATATCCGCTCACTTGTGATGACCACAGGAGCTATCCATTTAGATTGCATGTTAAAAAAATAAAGGTCGATAACTAATGCGGCAAACTTTCAAAAAAAACTAATGCGACACTTCGGGCCAACGCGGCTAGATCGCATTTTGCACGAGAAATTACACACCATGTTTCGTTGACATGTGGTCTCGTTCCAACATATCGGTGAGACGACGACAAGTAGTAGGAGTATTTCCGAACCGACGTGTAGGCCGGGGCGCCCCTTTGTGAACCGTGGCAAACTGGCAACCGTCCACCGATGCTTCGCCTTTCCCTCTCCATTTGGAACTACTGTCGCACGCTCTTCCTCTCCCTCCTCCATTTTCCTTCAGCCCTTCACGCTTTCTTCTGCCATTGTTCGATCGTCTTCTCCATGGAGGGAACAGGACGAAAACGACCCCGTTATTCTTGCCCCGATTTGAAAGATGACGTGGTGGAGGAACTCATTGATCGGCGCGACATCATCACCTCGGCTAGCATGGCAGGTTCGTTCAAGCCCATTCTTGACTCAACTAATAACATCATTACAAGGAACCCGAGAGTCAAGGAACGGTTCGATCTCCCCTATCTTCTCCGCCGTGACCCTGATGACCGGCGCCGTCACGACGGAGGCCTCGCCCTGTGCAAGTTGATGCCGCTTGATAATGATACGTATGATGTTAAGATGCCATCGCTTGAGGGCAAGGCCTGGGCAGGCGCAAATGGAGATTGGGTTGTTTACATTGGGTCCAACTGCGAGTGGGAACTTGTGAATGTGTACACTCGTGACCGGGTTCCACTTCCAAAAATCTCAGCAGACTGACCAGAGGTTGAGCACACTGGTATTGTACACATGTTCAAATACAATCATGGTGACTGTGTTCTATGGAAGATAGCAATTTCTGGAGTTCCCACCCGCTCTTGGAATTACAACAACTATGAAGTTGTTGCTATCTTCGACAAGCTTGTTGCCGTCGTTGCTGGTTTGATTCGATGGACATTGCTCAAAAATCAGTTTCTGTACACAGATGAGTACTGTGATGCAATTGAATACGAGGGCCTCTTGTGTTTGCTGCGAGCACTCGTGGCACTGTTTTTGCATGGAATTGTTATGATTTCGGTACGTTTGTCTTCCACCGTAATTATAATTGTTTCATCCACATGCATGCGGGTTAGCAAGTTTCCCTTTACTAATTAACCTTCTTCTTGTGTTTCCATGGTCCTGTGAAAATTCCACCACCTATACTTGAAAAATTTTATAACCAAGGGGGAGATGATGATGGTGATGATCACGAGCATGAGGACGAGCAGCGCCCATATACTCATTGGCGCCTGGCAACTAATTCCGATGAAACATGCATTGCGATAGGTTATCGGATGAGGCCAATCATCAACAATAGTAGTATACTATTTGTACTAGCTTCACATGCTTCACGCGTCGTGCGGGTGTTTTTACTGTAGCCATATTGTACTACGTAACCAGCACCTCGAATCCTCGATACTAGTAGTACTATATAGTACTAGTAAGTAGTAGGAGTGGTAGGGTGGCATGGGCCAGAACAAGCATTCACGTCCAGGAGTACGGCACACGCCACTAGCACGACTTCCATCTGACACCATATTTCTTGGAGTCCGTGCTAGAGCAATCTCTTCAACCTCATCGTTTCTCTAACTCAGCCATCGCGTGGCGGGCGAGGTGGGGGTTTGCCGATAGTCGGTTTCCTCAACTACGGTCCCACTTGTAAGGCCAACTCCAACACTCTATCAATATATGGATGTACTCTTCTTCCCAATACAAAAACTTGCATCCATTCTACTCCCTCCGTTCTACTATTTGTCAAAATATATATGTATCTAGACATGTTTTAGTATATAGACACATCCATTTTTGGACAAATGGAAGTCAAGTATTTTGGAATGGAGGGAGTACACAATAAAATTTTTAAGTTAGCACAACTAGTATAATCCGAGAGCACAACCGAAGATTTGGTTGGGTTCTTCCTCCTTTTGCCGACACATGGGACATCCAGCATCCAGGTCGTGTCATGAAAGAAAATAGAGTGGTAGTTGATAAGTTGAAGCCACGAGATGTGCATCTTGGGTTAAACTGTAAATAGAATCTTACTACTCTTGAGTAACTCCAAAAGAGGCCACCGGAGATCTTTCTTGGATTTGTTTTTCATCACCAGCACGTCGAGGTGAAAGATGTGCAGGTTCAGTGGGTCCGCTTGCGTTTTCACTGACATGTGGGACCGCATGTGAGCAAACAGACGATGGGATCCGCGCGTTCGCTGGCTGGCTGAGAAGAGAGATAGAGGAGTGCTGAGCACGGACTGCAGGAAATTTGTTCTACGTAACCAGCACCTTGATATTCGCGTGTGGTTGTTTCTAGAATAAAAAAAAGGAGGTACCTCTACTTATGTTACTCCCACTACGCCTAGCCTAAGGTTAGTAGGTGACCTTGCGCTTGGCTCTTCGCCTCTTCCGGAAGTCGATGGTTCTACAGTAGTGCTTCTGGCAATCTGACACCAAATGAACTGCTGCACGTCCACTGCTTGTAAGCAAAAGTTTCTCCTCGTGCTGCGATCCACACCGCACGCGTTAGCGAGGGAGAAGGCGTAATCAAGCTTCTCGTCGTTCTGCGAGTTGACATGACACATCAAAGTTATTTACTAGTAGTACGTACTCTCTCCAAAAAAGGGCTGACCATGTCATTGCTACCATCCCGTGCTCCGTCGTTGAGTACATGCACTATTCACATGCCATTCACGTGCCATCGAGGAGAAAAAATATTGCGTAGGTGCCATCGAAGTGCAC
>NC_041389.1:292200853-292246690 GCF_002162155.2 Triticum dicoccoides
CCCCCCCGCACGACTCACTTACGCACTGCTTATCTGATTATCTCCATTTTCTTGCATGACACGTGCACCTTGATGCTAGATGTCTTGCGTGTTGGGAAAAGGATGAACAAAGCTCACGTAAAAGAAAAGAGTTGAAGAGCATAGATTCCCGATGACCAAGGAGGAGCAAGGAACCTCGCGGTGGAGCGTCTGCAAGGAACCTTGCGCGTTTTCCCCTGTTTTTTGCCGCCTGCCCACCTATAAACAACTAAAAGAACATGAACTTTTCGCTAACCACTAGAAACGGTACATCAGGATGCTAAGTTGAAGATGTTTTATACTCCCTCCTTTCCCAAATATAAGTCTTTTTAGATATTTCAATGAGGGACTACGTATGAAACAAAATGAGTGAATCTACACTCTAAAATATGTACACAAGCGAATGCACTAACTCCATCCGATCCAACTCATGCACATACGCGCACAGCATGGAGCACACAACGCACGTACACAAGACGTGCATGCACACACGCTTGGCCGCAGAATGCACGTGAATAACACATGCATGCGCACACACTTGGTTGCATGGAGGGTGCGCCATCCGCGGCGATGTTCGGTTCGTCGTGCTACGGCGAAGCTCGCACGCAACGGCGCATACGCATCTCTTGCAGCACCTCTTTGCCGTTGTTGCTCAACTACTAGTCGGAGACGAAGACGACCACAGCCTCGGCCTTAGAGCTAGCACCGATGGAAAAACACGCATGTTGCACGCACACGAGCACATACGGAGTGCCCACGACGTGGTGGTGGTGCGTCCCCAGTCGCCTCTACTCCTTCTGCGCACGTTGTCTATCAAGGCGGCAGCATGCTAATGATGATGTGGGTAAGATCTTCTAGGACTCAGATGATGATGAGGAAAATTATGAGACACAAGGTGACGTACACTGTCAAGGTCCACGGTCAAGGGGGTGCTAGCAAGTGCTTAGATGTGCTTAGAGCAAGTACAATAGAGCTGAGTCAGCGGGCTATAAGGAATACTCCCTCCTTTTCGGTTTATAAGGCTTATCTCAACTTTTTTATTTTTCCAATTTAGAGGGCTCATCTCCATCTCATTTTAGTTTCCAATGCGCATTAAATCTTTGCATGCAAGAATTAAAAAGGAACACACCAATGCATGTAATGTTCCTACTCATCTAGTGGCCAAGCATGCATGCACTGCAATTAATCCAAATTAATGCATGAGTTTAATTGGGTAGTTTTGTAATGTACGAGATACATTCCTCCACTCACAAAATGCCTTGGTTGATGAGATTTGAGATTTGAGCCCTATAAACCGGAAGGGAGGGAGTAAACAGTAGTATATTTCTGCTTAGTTGGAGGAAAGAGAAGAGGAGAGAGAAGGTAAGAGGGCTCTTCGTGAAGAGCCAGCTCTAGCACGTGCTCTTAGGCACTTTGTAGTACATGTTGACTATAAGATGGGTTGTAGGCTTATAGCCAGCAGCTGGCTATACTATTAATGCTCTTTAGATGAGGTGCTAAGTGCATTAAATGGCTTAGTAACTCAAGTGTTCAATGCATAGGTGCTTAGTTTATTGGTGCCACATCATATTTTATGCCTACGTGGCAGGCTTAGCAGCTATACATGGTGGAGCACTGGGAGAGGCCAAGGTTGGTCATAGTGGGGAGTAACTTGTACTGTAACATATTACTATGTTACTCTAAACATCTCTATAAACAGGAAAGGAGGGAGTAGTAACATACACTAGTGTCATATGTAGAGTATGGGAGCACATGATATTTCCCCATCCGAACCGATCCCAAGTTGGCTTCTCACCTTCTTGGCCCAACAAAAACCCCTCCCCCCTCCCGCGCGCGCTTCCTTCCCGGCACCAGCTGAGCCCTCCGCTCCACATTGATGGCAAGTCAGGGCGACGCGACCTCTCACTGCTTCTACCGTTGAAGCGGCGCGCCGACCGAGGGCACCGCCCGCTGCACGCCCGGCATTTCAGACTACATAGTGGATAATAACTTTTAGAGCAAGTACTACTATAATTAGATGACATAAGCAGGCTATAAGGATTTAAATATAGTATTTGTGCTTAGTTTAAGGAGAGAGAAGAGGGAGAGAAGAGAAGCGGATTGTAAACGTGTAGCCAGTTGTACTCCAACGTACTCTACTTTGTGAGACAAAAGGTGGGGCCATTATTAATAATATTGTATTTATACTAAAGGGACTAGCGGACGCCTTAATTACTCTGTTTTTTTAGACAAACCTTGGTGGGGCTATTATTGACTTTTTTTGAGCTATTATTGACTTGGACGTGGGGTTTGGGGGCCAAAGGCCTACTATTATACTCCGACCTGACATGCTCTACCCTAGCCGCCGCTGTATCATATGGTTTCGCACCGTTCCAGATCTTAGCGCCGCCACGCAATTCTTCTCCAGCCCTCCTTCCGGCGTGCACCGTGAGAACGGACAGCAGTCCTCTGAACCCCGCCTTTCATGATCCTGTATGGGAGAGGGGCGATCAGGTTTTTGGGGAGCACACTCCTGTGACTGCTGCCAGCGACGACTTCCTCAACGACAGCCTTCTTCCCCGACCTCGGTAACCTCTTCATCAACGACATGAGTGACAACATCAACCACATCGGTTCTGCTCCCGCTGTACAGTATGTGATTCTGTCCTCCTGGTTTAGTCCGCATCATTACTTTGATGTTTGCAATTGTCGTCATGATCTATTTACTGCTGATTCGGATTAAATCTCATACTAAATTGCTCATATATTCAACAATCCAATCCAAAAACCTGATCACAGGCAATTTACTCCGAGTTGTTTTGCTGCGCTTTTGAAGCCACCTACTTTTAAGGGGGTGCAATATAAAAGGTGGCGCACAAGAGCAGTATATTGGTTTCAGATCATGTGCTGCTATGACGCCACTAAGGGTAAGCCTGAGGGCGATCTTAATCCTACACAGCAGGAAGCTTTTCAGAACATGGATACCCTCTTCAAAGCCGCCCTGCTGAGTGTTCTTAACGATTCCATTGTGGATTCATATATGTTGTTTGACAGCGGCAAAGACATGTGGGCTGCGCTCGAGGCCACGTTTGGGCCCTCGGGCGCTGGCAACGAGTTGTACGTCATGGAGCAATTCTGTGACTACAAGATGACTGATGAGCGCTCTGTTGTTCAGCAGACTCATGAGATACAGTCACTCTCTAAGGAACTTGAGTACTTTAAGTGTGTGTTGCCGGACAAATTTGTTGCTGGGACCATCATTGCCAAGCTTCCACCTTCGTGGAACGATTTTGCTACTTCTCTGAAAAACAAGAGACATGAGTTTTCTGTTTTCGATCTCATTAGCACTCTTGATTTTGAGGAGAAGGCGAGAGCAAAAGAAACACATGCTCGGGTCACCGAGGGAGCTTCTAGTGCCCACATGGTACACAAGAAGAACTTCCAGCCCAACCAGCCCCAAAACAACAAGAACAAATCTCAGGGGAAAGGCAAGTTTGATGCAAAGAACAAGCCGTCACATTCTACCAACTTCAAAAAGAATTCTCATAACGGGAAGGGATACAAACCTCAATTTTGGTAGCACCGCACAAAATTTATATGGCTGCATCTACCTGCTGTCAGCTAACCTCATGGTGCTCCAGGTATTCCTACATTCATAACTAGGTACAATGACCACCGCAAGATGAAATTAGCTTATTCATACGTTGACTTGCTGAATGCAGTGCAGAACGATCCTGTCATGTCTGGAGGAGAAAACAAGCAGTGCAGCCAAAGGTGGAAACCAACCAAGGACTTATGAAATTATATGTAATCTTCCTTAGGCAGGTCAGTATCCCCTTCGTCCAAATGATCGTGTTTTGTCATGCCGAGCTATTGATATGTGCTACTATTTCGCAACACCGTTTAAGTATAGCTATTGTTTTCCTATCTTTTCAGATTCAGGACAATGAATAGGATATCAGGGGAACTGCACAATATGGACCCATGTTGAGTCATCTCTATTGCCTCATGTGTTTGCTGCAAATGTGTCAACATCAATTGCAAGATGAGGCAGCTAGATAGATGTGGAGTTGCCAACATGCTCAAAGTGCTCGCAACATTGAGAAGAAACAAGCATGCCCAGGAAATTAATGCATGCGCAGGGAGGCCCTTTTCTCAGAGAAGCATCGATCGATTTTCTTTATTTCCACACCTTCTCACAGTTTTGTATATTGGTTATAGTATGGTGAATCATTGAGATGCATAGACATGCTGAACTTTTGTTCTTCTGAATGTTAGTTTAATGTGAGTGTCTGCATCCAGTACCGCATCCTCTAATTTGGTGGATGCACACAAAGAAAATAATCTCCTTAATTTACTCCATAACCACCCTATTAAATAGGCCTAGTAACAAACCAGACGCATGTAGTGGCCGGCGGGCACATGCATCCTGCATGCATGGCCAGTCATGTAGCAACGCAAAAGAAGAGATCGGTTCTTGGGAAAAAGCGAGTAGTTAGTGCAGTGTGCCTTATAAACATGAACATCTCGCTCTCCCGCTTCCATCTCCCCACCCAATTCCCCCCGCTCCCCAATCTTCCTCACTCGTCCAGAAAACCCTGCTCACCTTCTTCCTCACTCGTACAGAAAACGCCTGCTCTTCTTCTTCCACTCCTATAGAAATCCCCAGCCCTCCTTCTTCCCCACTCGCACTGCCACTAGGCTCGTCTCTGGCTACTCTGCTCAAACCCGTGAGCTCGGCGCGACGCCCACAAGGAAAATGGAGTCGGCTAGCCCCAGCGCCAAGAAGATGAGGCTCCCGCCAGTGGCGACGCCGATTGTAGATCCCGCACCCGGTAGCGCAGGGAGAAGCGGCGATCCCCCCCACCCGGATCTGAGGAACCGGTAGAATTTCTGGTGGACCGCATCAGCGATCTCCCGGACGTCATCCTTGAGGAGATCATCTCGCTTCTCCCCACCAAGGATTGCTGCCGCACACAAGTCCTCTCAACTCGGTGGCGCCCTCTATGGCGCACCGCGCCCCTCAATTCGACTGTCGTCAGATATCTGTCCTTCCTGAATTTGATCTCATCAGAGCCATCGTCTCTTCTCACCAGCAGGGCCCCGTTCAATGCCTCTGCATCCCGACAAGCTACCTGCTGTCCATAGCCGGCAAGGTGGACGCTTGGCTGACATCCCCTGAATTCGGAAAACTCCAGCAGTTTGAGTTCTACCATTACCATGAAAGTTTCATACCACGAACATACCAAGAATTCGTGCCCACACCACCGTTGTCCATCTCGCGGTTTTCCTCCTCTCTCCACACCGCCACCTTCGCCCGGTGCCATCTACCAGACGATCTGGTACAAATGCTTCGACTCCCACTGCTAAAAAAACTTTCGCTTGTGGTGGTTTATCTGTCGGAGGCCTCACTGCACAACATCATCCACTCCAGCTGCCCTGCCCTGGAGCGCTTGCTGATTGTTTTGGGAATAGAAATCGGTATCAGTTGTCTCCAAATAAAGTCGCCTCACCTTAAAAGCATTGGAATTTGTTTTGAAGGACAACAGTTCATCATCGAAGATGCCCCTTCACTTGAAAGGTTGCTCCTTGATAATTGTTATACACCTTCAGAAATAATTGTCGTCTCTGCGCCCAATCTGGAGACCTTGGGTGTAATTCATGACCCATTTAATAATCACACGGAGTCGGTGTTTGGCTCCTAACCTTTTCAGGTACCGTATATTATCCTCTATACATTTGTAATCATATGCTGCATTTTTCATTTATGCGCATAAGTTTTATATCATCTTGGAGTACACTTTGGGTACTAATATTGTGTTATATGCTCAATGAAGAGTTCGTCCATTGATAGCCTATCAATGATGCTGGATTCTGTCAAGATCATATATATCAGAATGTATAGTTTTGATCTGGACATAATTATTGGATTGCTGCGATGCTTTCGATCTCTGGAGAACTTATACATAGAGGTGATGATTTCATCCACATTGAAAGCCCGTATATATTGTACTAGAATTAACTGTTCAGCTGTCGTTCTTTCGACATACTCTTTTTTCAGACCTTAACTGTTTTCAATCTTCATGTCTACTTAGGCAGAACCACATGGAGAAAAACATATAACCAATCATTGGCGTAATAAGCACAAGGATTTTCTCATTTCTCATGACATTCGTTTCAGGACAATAACGATGGGACGATATGCATCCAACCAGGCAAACAGAAGCTTTGTTACATTCTTCTTGTTGAATGTGAGGTTACTATTGTCCATGAGGCTTAATTTTTATAGCAAGAGATTTCTCACGGATGAACATGTTGAACAGCAAAAAAAGAAGTTTCAGGTGGACAAATGGGCTTCCAAACGTGCTCGGCTTCTATTTACAACAAGTTGTAGACATCCTAAAATAAATTTTTTTGCACAGGATGTTGATTTTATGGATCAGACCGATCCATTTGTTTGTGACTGCAAAAAAGAGTGGTTGGGTTAGATGTTACTGTCATGTTCAATCTGGGTTTTGTCTAGAAATTTGATGAACAATTAATCATTGGGCTTTTTGTACCATTTGTATGCTTGACTTGCATGTTGTTGCCCTCATACTCCCCTCGACCTGCCACTACACTGCCGCATCTTTCATGGCTGCTGTTCGTTCCTGTCCGAGGCCTTGCCGTTGTTCTCCGCCTTGGTTAGCTCGCTGTGCTCGCCGCCGTCTGGTGTTGTCAACATGGTCAACAACCAAGAGGAATCAGGAGATGACTGTACGTGGATAGGCTGATAGTAGGGACCCACCAGGGTCATTGCATTTCGCAAGTAGGTGCCTTGTTATTACAAGCCAAAACAATACTTCCTCCTAATTGTTTGACAACTAGGTTCCACGCCATTGTCAATGTAGTCAATAAACGAGAAAATTACACAACGAGCGGATAACACCAGGGACCCAGCAGCTCGCCTAGTTGTTTTTCAGTTTCAGAGACGGAGCTCAACTACGCATTGTGCGGGGGCTGTGGCCCGTCTAGCCCACGCTTACGCTTTTATTACACAACGAGCGGATAACACCAGGGACCCAACAGTTCTTTTTTTTGGATAATACCAAAACCGAGGCCTACTTGCTTTTCTCAGCCCTGCTGGGCTGCAAATCTTTCAAGACGAGAAGGAGGGATAAGAAATGGACTTCCCCAGAAAACAGGCTATAAGTTGTAAGAAATGGGCTGTAAATTTTTAAACCAAAGCCAACCGGCAATTGCATTAAAATATCATTTTTTCAGGATTTCTCTACTCTCTACTCTTATAAAAACCAAAGCCAACTGGCAGTTACATTAAAATATCATCTTTTCACCCACAAGATAAACTACTCATACAAATGCATCTTCATGTTCCGTGCAACGAACGGGCATCTTGCTAGTTAAGATTCTAAATTTCATTCATTTTTTGTGGAGAATTGTTTTTTGAATTTTATTTTGATATAATTTTTTGAAAACTATTTTTAACGTGACTCGAAATTTCGTGATTAAAAGAGTTCGGACCCCACCGAAATATGCAAAATTTCGTTGAATTTTTTAGCAGTGCCCAGAATATATGGTCTGTAATGCTAATAAAAAGAATATGAGCTTCAAATATCCTTAAGAATTAGCAAATGGGTTGTAAATTATTGAAAATAATGGCTAATGGGATGTATGCTGTTTTCCACAGATTTGGAGGCTGACTTCTGGGCCTACTAGGTTGACAATGAAGTTGTCCTAAAAAATTTTTGACGCGTACGCAAGGCTTTGTCAACTTAGTCAACACATAGCAGTGACTGTTGGATGTCCATCCAACGGCCGCCGTGCTTCTTCAATCTCTAATCTTCCTGCTCCAGCCGCCCAAACCAGCGCCAGCGGGACTGCCTGCTCCCTACTCCTGTGGCTAGCTGTGCTGCCGCCAGGCCATCCCTCTAACCACCCACACATCCTGTTATTTTCCGGCGACGTCAGCCTCACCCTGCAGCCGACCAGTCAGCGCTCATTCTCCCCTCAGTGTGGGCATCCGCTGCGGTGGCTTTGCTGGCTCCGGGTGGTTCTCTTCCTGGGCCCCGCCTGTAGGGGAACATTGCAGAAAATAAAAAATTTCCTACGTTTCACCAAGATCAATCTATGAGTTCATCTAGCAACAAGAGAGAGGAGTGCATCTACATACCCTTGTAGATCGCGCGCGGAAGCGTTCAAGAGAACGGGGTTGAGGGAGTCGTACTCGTCGTGATCCAAATCACCGATGATCCTAGTGCTGAACGGACAGCACCTCCGCGTTCAACACACGTACGGTTGGGAAGACGTATCCTCCTTCTTGATCCAGCAAGAGGGAAGGAGAGGTTGATGAAGATCTAGCAGCACGACAACGTGGTGGTGGATGCAGCAGCGATCTCGGCAGGGCTTCGCCAAGCTTCTGCGAGAGGGAGAGGTGTAGCAGGGGGAGAGGGAGGCGCCAAGAACATGGGTGCGACTGCCCTCCCTCCCCCCTTTATATAGGCCCCCTAGGGGGGCGCCGGCCCTAGGAGATGCAATCTCCAAGGGGGGCGGCGACCAAGGGGGGTGGCTTGCCCCCAAACCAAGTGGAGACGCCCCCACCCCTAGGATTTCCAACCCTAGGCGTAGGGGGCCCCAAGGGGTGGGCGCACCAGCCAACCAGGGGCTGGTTCCCCTCCCACTTCAGCCCATGGGGCCCTACGGGATAGGTAGCCCCACCCGATGGACCCCCCGAGACCCTTCCGGTGGTCCCGGTACAATGCCGGTAACCCCCGAAACTTTCCCGATGGCCGAAACTTGACTTCCTATATATAATTCTTTACCTCCGGACCATTATGGAACTCCTCGTGACGTCCGGGATCTCATCCGGGACTCCGAACAACTTTCGGGTTACTGCATACTCATATCTCTACAACCCTAGCGTCACCGAACCTTAAGTGTGTAGACCCTACGGGTTCGGGAGACATGCAGACATGACCGAGATGCCTCTCCGGTCAATAACCAACAACGAGATCTGGATACCCATGTTGGCTCCCACATGCTCCTCGATGATCTCATCGGATGAACCACGATGTCGAGGATTCAATCAATCCCGTATACAATTCCCTTCGTCAATCGGTACGTTACTTGCCCGAGATCCGATCGTCGGTATCCCAATACCTCGTTTAATCTCGTTACCGGCAAGTCACTTTACTCGTATCGTAATGCATGATCCCGTGACCAGACACTTGGTCACATTGAGCTCATTATGATGATGCATTACCGAGTGGGCCCAGAGATACCTCTCCGTCATACGGAGTGACAAATCCCAGTCTCGATTCGTGCCAACCCAACAGACACTTTCGGAGATACCCGTAGTGCACCTTTATAGTCACCCAGTTACGTTGTGATGTTTGGCACACCCAAAGCACTCCTATGGTATCCGGGAGTTGCACAATCTCATGGTCTAAGGAAATGAAACTTGACATTTGGAAAAGCTCTAGCAAAATGAACTACATGATCTTTGTGCTACGCTTAGGATTGGGTCTTGTCCATCACATCATTCGCCTAATGATGTGATCCCGTTATCAATGACATCCAATGTCCATAGTTAGGAAACCATGACTATCTGTTGATCAACGAGCTAGTCAACTAGAGGCTCACTAGGGACATGTTGTGGTCTATGTATTCACACGTGTATTACGATTTCCGGATAACACAATTATAGCATGAATAACAGACAATTATCATAAACAAAGAAATATAATAATAACCATTTTATTATTGCCTCTAGGGCATATTTCCAACAGTCTCCCACTTGCACTAGAGTCAATAGTCTAGTTACATTGTGATGAATCGAACAGCCATAGAGTTCTGGTGTTGATCATGTTTTGCTCTAGGGAGAGGTTTAGTCAACGGATCTGCTACATTCAGGTCCGTATGTACTTTACAAATATCTATGTCTACATCTTGAACATTTTCACGAATGGAGTTGAAGCGACGCTTGATGTGCCTAGTCTTCTTGTGAAACCTGGGCTCCTTGGCAAGTGCAATAGCTCCAGTGTTGCCACAGAAGAGTGCGATCAGCCCTGACGCATTGGGTATGACTCCTAGGTCGGTGATGAACTCCTTCACCCAGATTGCTTCATGCGCTGCCTCCGAGGCTGCCATGTACTATGCTTCACATGTAGATCCCGCCACGACGCTTTGCTTGCCACTGCACAGCTTACTGCCCCACCATTCAAAATATACATGTATCCGGTTTGTGACTTCGAGTCATCCAGATCTGTGTCGAAGCTAGCGTCGACGTAACCCTTTACGACGAGCTCTTCGTCACCTCCAAAAACGAGAAACATATCCTTAGTCCTCTTCAGGTGCTTCAGGATATTCTTAACCGCTGTCCAGTGTTCCTTGCCGGGATTACTTTGGTACTTTCCTACCAAACTTACGGCAAGGCTTACATCAGGTCTGATACACAACATGGCATACATAATAGACCCTATGGCTGAGGCATAGGGGATGACGCTCATCTCTTCTATATCTTCTGCCGTGGTCGGGCATTGAGCCGAGCTCAATCTCACACCTTGCAATACAGGCAAGAACCCTTTCTTGGACTGGTCCATATTGAACTTCTTCAATATCTTATCAAGGTATGTGCTCTGTGAAAGACCTATGAGGCGTCTTGATCTATCCCTATAGATCTTGATGCCTAGTATGTAAGCAGCTTCTCCAAGGTCCTTCATTGAAAAACACTTATTCAAGTAGGCCTTAATGTTGTCCAAAAGTTCTATATCATTTCCCATCAAAAGTATGTCATCTACATATAATATGAGAAATGCTACAGAACTCCCACTCACTTTCTTGTAAACGCAGGCTTCTCCATAAGTCTGCATAAATCCAAACGCTTTGATCATCTCATCAAAGCGAATGTTCCAACTCTGAGATGCTTGCACCAGCCCATAAATGGATCACTGGAGCTTACATACCTTGTTAGCATTCTGAGGATCGACAAAACCTTCCGGATGCATCATATACAGTTCTTCCTTAAGATAGCCGTTAAGGAATGCCGTTTTGACGTCCATTTTCCATATCTCATAATCATAGTATGCGGCAATTGCTAACATGATTCGGACGGACTTCAGCTTCGCTACGGGAGAGAAAGTCTCATCGTAGTCAACCCCTTGAACTTGCCGATAACCCTTAGCGACAAGTCGAGCTTTATAGATGGTAACATTACCATCCGCGCCCGTCTTCTTCTTAAAGATCCATTTAATTTCTATCGCTCGCCGATCATCGAGCAAGTCTGTCAAAGTCCATACTTTGTTTTCATACATGGATTCTATCTCGGATCGCATGGCTTCAAGCCGTTTGTTGGAATCTGGGCCCGCCATCGCTTCTTCATAGTTCAAAGGTTCACCGTTGTCTAACAACATGATTTCCAGGACAGGGTTGCCATACCACTCTGGTGTGGAACGTGTCCTTGTGGACCTATGAAGTTCAGTAGTAACTTGATCCAAAGTACCTTGATCATCATCATTAACTTCCTCTTCAGTTGGTGCTGGCACCACAGGAACATCTTCCTGAGCTACGCTACTTACCGGTTCAAGAGGTAGTACTTCATCAAGTTCCACTTTCCTCCCACTTACTTCTCTCGAGAGAAACTCTTTCTCCAGAAAGGACCCATTCTTGGCAACAAAGATCTTGCCTTCGGATCTGAGGTAGAAGGTATACCCAATGGTTTCCTTAGGGTATCCTATGAAGACGCATTTTTCCGACTTGGGTTCGAGCTTTTCAGGTTGAAGTTTCTTGACATAAGCATCGCATCCCCAAACTTTTAGAAACGACAGCTTAGGCTTCTTCCCAAACCATAATTCGTACGGTGTTCAACGTATTTAGACGGTGCCCTATTTAAAGTGAATGTAGCTGTCTCTAGAGCGTATCCCCAAAAAGATAGCGGTAAATCATTAAGAGACATCATAGATCGCACCATATCCAATAAAGTGCGATTACGACGTTCGGACACACCGTTACGCTGAGGTGTTCCAGGCGGCGTGAGTTGTGAAACAATTCCACATTTCCTTAAGTGCGTACCAAATTCGTGACTTAAATATTCTCCTCCACGATCTGATCGTAAGAACTTTATCTTTCGGTCACGTTGATTCTCTACCTCATTCTGAAATTCTTTGAACTTTTCAAAGGTCTCAGGCTTGTGTTTCATCAAGTAGACATACCCATATCTACTCAAGTCGTCAGTGAGAGTGAGAACATAACGATATCCTCTGCGAGCCTCAACGCTCATTGGACCGCACACATCAGTATGTATGATTTCCAATAAGTTGGTTGCTCGCTCCATTGTTCCGGAGAACGGAGTCTTGGTCATTTTGCCCATGAGGCATGGTTCACATGTGTCAAATGATTCATAATCAAGAGACTCTAAAAGTCCATCACCATGGAGCTTCTTCATGCGCTTGACACCATTGTGACCAAGGCGGCAGTGCCACAAGTATGTGGGACTATCGTTATCAACTTTATATCTTTTGGTATTCACACTACGAATGTGTGTAACATCACGTTCGAGATTCATTAAGAATAAACCATTGACCATCAGGGCATGACCATAAAACATATCTCTCATATAAATAGAATAACCATTATTCTCGGATTTAAATGAGTAGCCATCTCGTATTAAACGAGATCCAGATACAATGTTCATGCTCAAAGCTGGCACTAAATAACAATTATTGAGGTTTAAAACTAATCTCATAGGTAAATGTAGAGGTAGCGTGCCGACGACGATCACATCAACCTTGGAACCATTCCCGACGCGCATCGTCACCTCGTCCTTCGCCAGTCTCCGGTTATTCCGTAGCTCCTGTTTTGAGTTACAAATATGAGCAACCGCACCGGTATCAAATACCTAGGAGCTACTACGAGCACTGGTAAGGTACACATCAATTACATGTATATCACATATACCTTTAGTGTTGCCGGCCTTCTTGTCCGCTAAGTATTTGGGGCAGTTCCGCTTCCAGTGACCCTTCCCTTTGCATTAAAAGCACTCAGTCTCAGGCTTGGGTCCATTCTTTGACTTCTGCCCGGCAGCTGGCTTACCGGGCGCGGCAACTTCCTTGCCGTCCTTCTTGAAGATCTTCTTACCCTTGCCTTTCTTGAACTTAGTGGTTTTATTCACCATCAACACTTGATGTTCCTTTTTGATCTCTACCTCTGCTGATTTCAGCATTGAATATACTTCAGGAATGGTCTTTTCCATCCCCTGCATATTGAAGTTCATCACAAAGCTCTTGTAGCTCGGTGGAAGCGACTGAAGGATTCTGTCAATGACCGCGTCATCCGGGAGATTAACTCCCAGCTGAGTCAAGCGGTTGTGCAACCCAGACATTTTGAGTATGTGCTCAATGACAGAACTATTTTCCTCCATCTTACAACTGAAGAACTTGTCGGAGACTTCATATCTCTCGACCCGGGCATGAGCTTGGAAAACCATTTTCAGCTCTTCGAACATCTCATATGCTCCGTGTTGCTCAAAACGCTTTTGGAGCCCCGGTTCTAAGCTGTAAAGCATGCCGCACTGAACGAGGGAGTAATCATCAGCACGAGACTGCCAAGCGCTCATAACGTCTTGGTTCTCTGGGATGGGAGCTTCACCTAGCGGTGCTTCTAAGACATAATCTTTCTTTGCAGCTATGAGGATGATCCTCAGGTTCCGGACCCAGTCCGTATAGTTGCTGCCATCATCTTTCAGCTTGGTTTTCTCTAGGAACGCGTTGAAGTTGAGGTGGACATGAGCGTTGGCCATTTGATCTACAAGACATATTTGCAAAGGTTTTTAGACTAAGTTCATGATAATTAAGTTCATCTAATCAAATTATTTAATGAACTCCCACTCAGATCAGACATCCCTCTAGTCATCTAAGTGATACATGATCCGAGTTGACTAGGCCGTGTCCGATCATCACGTGAGACAGACTAGTCATCATCGGTGAACATCTCCATGTTGATCGTATCTTCCATACGAATCATGTCCGACCTTTCGGTCTCTTGTGTTCCGAGGCCATGTCTGTACATGCTAGGCTCGTCAAGTTAACCTAAGTGTTTATGCATGTGTAAATCTGTTTTACACCCGTTGTATGTGAACGTTAGAATCTATCACACCCGATCATCACGTGGTGCTTCGAAACAACGAACTTTCGCAACGGCGCATGGTCAGGGGGAACACTTTCTTGAAATTATTATGAGGGATCATCTTATTTACTACTGTCGTTCTAAGTAAACAAGATGCAAAATCATGATAAACATCACATGCAATCAAATAGTGACATGATATGGCCAATATCATATAGCTCCTTTGATCTCCATCTTCGGGGCTCCATGATCATCTTCATCACCGGCATGACACCATGATCTCCATCATCGTGTCTCCATGAAGTTGCTCACCAACTATTACTTTTACTACTATGGCAAACGGTTTAGCAATAAAGTAAAGTAATTACATGGCATTAAATCATTGACACGCAGGTCATACAATAATTAAGACAACTCCTATGGCTCCTGCCGGTTGTCATACTCATCGACATGCAAGTCGTGATTCCTATTACAAGAACATGATCTCATACATCACATATATATCATTCATCATTCATCACAACTTTTGGCCATATCACATGACAAATCATATGTTGCAAAAACAAGTTAGACGTCCTCTAATTGTTGTTGCATGTTTTACGTGGCTGCAATAGGGTTCTAGCAAGAAGGTTTTCTTACCTACGTAAAAGCCACAACGTGATTTGCCAACTTCTATTTACCCTTCATAAGGACCTTTTCATCGAATCCGCTCCAACTAAAGTGGGAGAGACAGACACCCGCTAGCCACCTTATGCAACTAGTGCATGTCAGTCGGTGGAACCTGTCTCACGTAAGCGTACGTGTAAGGTCGGTCTGGGCCGCTTCATCCCACGATACCGCTGAAGCAAAATAAGACTAGTAGTGGCAAGAAAGTTGACAACATCTACGCCCACAACAAATTTGTGTTCTACTCGTGCAAAGAGAACTACGCATAGACCTGGCTCTGATATCACTTGTAGGGGAACGTTGCAGAAAATAAAATTTTTCCTACGTTTCACCAAGATCAATCTATGAGTTCATCTAGCAACAAGAGAGAGGAGTGCATCTACATACCCTTGTAGATCGCACGCGGAAGCGTTCAAGAGAACGGGGTTGAGGGAGTCGTACTCGTCGTGATCCAAATCACCGATGATCCTAGTGCTGAACGGACAGCACCTCCGCGTTCAACACACGTACGATTGGGAAGACGTCTCCTCCTTCTTGATCCAGCAAGGGGGAAGGAGAGGTTGATGAAGATCCAGCAGTAAGATGGCGTGGTGGTGGATGCAGCAGCGATCTCGGCAGGGCTTCGCCAAGCTTCTGCGAGAGGGAGAGGTGTAGCAGGGGGAGAGGGAGGCGCCAAGAGCATGGGTGCGGCTGCCCTCCCTCCCCCCCTTTATATAGGCCCCCTAGGGGGGGCGCCAGCCCTAGGAGATGCAATCTCCAAGGGGGGCGGCGGCCAAGGGGGGTGGCTTGCCCCCAAACCAAGTGGAGGCGCCCCCACCCCTAGAGTTTCCAACCCTAGGCGCAGGGGGGCCCAAGGGGGGCGCACCAGCCCACCAGGCGCTGGTTCCCCTCCCACTTCAGCCCATGGGGCCCTTCGGGATAGGTGGCCCCACCCGGTGGACCCCCCGGGACCCTTCCAGTGGTCCCGGTACAATACCGGTAACCCCCGAAACTTTCCCGATGGCCGAAACTTGACTTCCTATATATAATTCTTTACCTACGGACCATTCCGGAACTCCTCATGACATCCGGGATCTCATCCGGGACTCCAAACAACTTTTGGGTTACTGCATACTCATATTTCTACAACCCTAGCTTCACCGAACCTTAAGTGTGTAGACCCTACGGGTTCGGGAGACATGCAGACATGACCGAGACGCCTCTCCAGTCAATAACCAACAGCAGGATCTGGATACCCATGTTGGCTCCCACATGCTCCTCGATGATCTCATTGGATGAACCACGATGTCGAGGATTCAATCAATCCCGTATACATTTCCCTTTGTCAATCGGTATGTTACTTGCCCGAGACCCGATCGTCGGTATCACAATACCTCGTTTAATCTCGTTACCGGCAAGTCACTTTACTCGTACCGTAATGCATGATCCCGTGACCAAACACTTGGTCACATTGAGCTCATTATGATGATCATTACCGAGTGGGCCCAGAGATACCTCTCCGTCATACGGAGTGACAAATCCCAGTCTCGATTCGTGCCAACCCAACAGACACTTTCGAAGATACCCGTAGTGCACCTTTATAGTCACCCAGTTACTTGTGACGTTTGCCACACCCAAAGCACTCCTACGGTATCCGGGAGTTGCACAATCTCATGGTCTAAGGAAATGATACTTGACATTTGGAAAAGCTCTAGCAAAATGAACTACACGATCTTTGCGCTACACTTAGGATTGGGTCTTGTCCATCACATCATTCTCCTAATGATGTGATCCCGTTATCAGTGACATCCAATGTCCATAGTCAGGAAACCACGACTATCTGTTGATCAACGAGCTAGTCAACTAGAGGCTCACTAGGGACATGTTGTGGTCTATGTATTCACACGTGTATTACGATTTCCGGATAACACAATTATAGCATGAATAACAGACAATTATCATGAATAAAGAAATATAATAATAACCATTTTATTATTGCCTCTAGGGCATATTTCCAACAGTCTCCCACTTGCACTAGAGTCAATAGTCTAGTTACATTGTGATGAATCGAACATCCATAGAGTTCCGGTGTTGATCATGTTTTACTCTAGGGAGAGGTTTAGTCAACGGATCTGCTACATCAGGTCCGTATGTACTTTACAAATATCTATGTCTACATCTTGAACATTTTCACGAATGGAGTTGAAGCGACGCTCGATGTGCCTGGTCTTCTTGTGAAACCTGGGCTCCTTGGCAAGTGCAATAGCTCCAGTGTTGTCACAGAAGAGTGCGATCGGCCCCGACGCATTGGGTATGACTCCTAGGTCGGTGATGAACTCCTTCACCCAGATTGCTTCATGCGCTGCCTCCGAGGCTGCCATGTACTATGCTTCACATGTAGATCCCGCCACGACGCTTTGCTTGCAACTGCACCAGCTTACTGCCCCACCATTCAAAATATACATGTATCCGGTTTGTGACTTCGAGTCATCCAGATTGTGTCGAAGCTAGCGTCGACGTAACCCTTTACGACGAGCTCTTCGTCACCTCCAAAAACGAGAAACATATCCTTAGTCCTCTTCAGGTGCTTCAGGATATTCTTGACCGCTGTCCAGTGTTCCTTGCCGGGATTACTTTGGTACTTTCCTACCAAACTTACGGCAAGGCTTACATCAGGTCTGATACACAGCATGACATACATAATAGACCCTATGGCTGAGGCATAGGGGATGACGCTCATCTCTTCTATATCTTCTGCCGTGGTCGGGCATTGAGCCGAGCTCAATCTCACACCTTGCAATACAGGCAAGAACCCTTTCTTGCACTGATCCATATTGAACTTCTTCAATATCTTATCAAGGTATGTGCTCTGTGAAAGACCTATGAGGCGTCTTGATCTATCCCTATAGATCTTGATGCCTAGTATGTAAGCAGCTTCTCCAAGGTCCTTCATTGAAAAACACTTATTCAAGTAGGCCTTAATGCTGTTCAAAAGTTCTATATCATTTCCCATCAAAAGTATGTCATCTACATATAATATGAGAAATGCTACAGAATTCCCACTCACTTTCTTGTAAGCGCAGGCTTCTCCATAAGTCTGCATAAACCCAAACGCTTTGATCATCTCATCAAAGCGAATGTTCCAACTCCGAGATGCTTGCACCAGCCCATAAATGGATCGCTGGAGCTTACATACCTTGTTAGCATTCTGAGGATCGACAAAACCTTCTGGCTGCATCATATACAGTTCTTCCTTAAGATAGCCGTTAAGGAATGCCGTTTTGACGTCCATTTGCCATATCTCAAAATCATAGTATGCGGCAATTGCTAACATGATTCGGACGAACTTCAGCTTCGCTACGGGAGAGAAAGTCTCATCGTAGTCAACCCCTTGAACTTGCCGATAACCCTTAGCGACAAGTCGAGCTTTATAGATGGTAACATTATCATCCACGTCTGTCTTCTTCTTAAAGATCCATTTATTTTCTATCGCTCGCCGATCATCGGGCAAGTCTGTCAAAGTCCCGCTCGAGGTGGGTCGGGCGGTGGTGGCGCTCTGATGTCGTAACCTTCCTGAGGGCGCCGCCTTGAAGCACATGGTTCGTCATAGGCGGCTTCATCTCTTGGTGGTGGCATGCTCACGGTTGAGGACTCCGGTTGCTCTTGTAGTATTAGGGGTAGTGTTGCTGCGCTCAACGCCTTGTATCCTGCCTTGAGTGTGTGCTTGTGTTGTGCTGGCGTGCGTTTGTAACTGAGTTGTGATTGGTCGGTGCTTTATATATAAGGCGGGGAGAAAGCCTTTTTGGGTAAAACTAAGTCCTAAGGATCTTTTCCCAAAAAGAGAAAAATGTCCTAATGTCAAACTACAAAGAGCAATCATAGTACACGTGTGTCGCTACAGACAAAGTAAGAAACCACACTGCTCGCTGGTTAAAAGAGTGATGCTTTTAACATGTCACACTGTCTTCAATATTTGGCTAAAACCATCGTGTTGTTTTTATAGTATGTGTATAATATTCAAAATTACTGTAAGAGTAAAATCCATCTTTTTACCTCATAGCGAAAATCTCGTGCCAGCGCTTTATACTATTTTAAAAAGATTGCCATGTTTTCCCTCTTATTTTATTTGTGAATTCACATTTTACCCCTTGTGTATGACCATTTGTGCTAAAATTGACAAGGCAAACCCATTCGTTCGGACAAAAAAACTAAGTAGAGGGCCAACTTAGACTTATGTTCGTTGGGTTTATATCTCATATGATTGCAAGGGTTTCTTTGATTCACATGATTTCCTGCTAAAAAAACACTAAAAAAAGATTCACATGATTTAAGGAACGCATGAACAGGAAGCACAATAGGACTACGAATGGCATGACTTTTTTAATCCTAAATGATTTTGGTTTGCTTGACTGCATCACACGAAAAATAACGGATTCTTCCCCAGAGTTTTGAGTGGATGATAAAATTCTATGGAATATATACAAATGATTCCTGGAAATAAATCATATATGATCCATCCTACAAATGAAACGACTAACGTAGATAAAAATCCCGAGGATTCCAATCCTGTAAAATTCATATGTGTATCCTTTAAATCAAAGAGGCCCTCAGATTAGTGTGGTGCATCTAGCCATAGTTGTTCATTAAATACTAGCATAATTCATAGAATTTGGCTGAATCTGATGTAAAAACTAAACAACGGCATCATTTGATATGCCCCTAATGAGCATGCATCTGACTTGTCAGCTCAGTCAGCTAGCATGTCGTCCTAACAACTGCATCTGTTGGTTCAGGATTTATGAAAAACTCACTTTTTTTTGTGGATTATGAAAAATTCTACATACGTATGCAATTTTTTTGAGATGGGCCTAAGAATTTTTTTTGAGATGGGCCTAAGAAAACGAATCGGATGAGAGTATTTTCCTTTATAGTATATGCATAAAACGAAGCAAAACTGTAGTATTTTTCTGGATTACTTTTCTGCCACATTTTAACACATATAAGTTTCAAGTTTCCGATCTAAATATTTTAAAACAACAACAATTCTATTTTTTTAAAGTCCAAAGCAATACATTTCATGGACAGGAAAGAATACATGTTTACAAGACCAATTATTTGAATTGATTTGAGATGATGCTCGGTGTATTAGACAATTCAAGGAAGATGAAGGTGTTTTTACAGAAATAAATTTAAGCGGGTGGTGAGCAATCGATTCTCAGTCCCAGCCACTGGTAGCAGATTGATATGATCCAAGGTGAGAGGACCATCATCACCAGGTGGTTTCTTTAGAGGAATAAAGGAAACATTTCCCCCCAAAAGGCTAAAGCTTTGAACTAATACATGAAGTAAGAAACAACCTATTTACACAAAGAGAAAGCCAAAATGAGCATAAAAGCGCGCACAGCATAGCTCATTTACAGTAGAAGTTGCAATACTCCATGCACATGTTGGGCTAGCAAACTATATTTTTCTTGCACATGGTGTACAAAACAGCTAAAACCAACATTTTGTAGCACTTGCAATAATGGCTACAACCAAGTGGAGAATGCTTCTACGGTTACACATCATCTATGTAAGAACTACATTTCACAGGATTCATAATTATCTATGGTATATCTGAAGGTGTACAAAACAGCCAAACCAACTACCTGTAGCATTTGCACCAAATGCCACAACAAAGTAAGAGGTGCTTCTACGGCTACAACTCTAGTGACAACGCCTTGGCAGTAAATGAAGTTTGCAACTTCCACTGGATCTGTACATGTATTTGCCAAGTAACTGTACAAGAAAACCAAGATATGTCTTATTTTTCTATCTTTTCATCTTCTCATCAAATTATCTAGGGATCACAATTTGTCGCTTAAGTCAGTGTCTGACAAGATCGAGTTCCAGGGTCCACCTTTGCTCCCTAACCTGCATATCAGAAAATTACCTGAAGTCATCAAGGTCGTTTCCATTCCAACTTCCATGAGAAGGGCAATGGAAACCTATATAGTCTACACTACCTCCACAACCCAGCAACTGCTCGCAAACTCATAAAAAGAATGAGACCGGCCCAGACGCCACCAAGACCAAATTCAGGAGCGGCAACAAGAAGGAAAGCCGACGATATGGCTCCTGCAAAGAACTGAGCAAACCAGATACTTAAATATTGTTAGTTATTTTTCAGCTCATTTAGTATTGACAGCAAGACGGAAAATAGAGTGCAAACAGAGATCCAGTTCAGACCATGGAGTAGGCAGCATATGCAAAGTCAGATACACCATAGTAGAGCCCATCGACCACAAAAGCAACAGCATTTATTGGCTGGGAGATGGCGACGAACTGCAAGATTTAATATTGGAGCAGTGAGTACCATGGCATCAAAACTTCACTTGTCACATTAGGTGTTTATTTCAACAGTCCTAAATATCTCATTACCCAGACACCAGATTTGGCAATACCCAGAACTGCTGGATCGTCTGTGAACAGCGAGGAGAAAGACCCAAACCCAAAAAACAAGATTATAGCGAGTGCCGTACCAGTCGCCCCTCCAATCTGCGTAACAGAATATGTGAACAAACATTTTACACCTGGAGGTAAGGGAAAAAGAGAACCTCAGCAGCATTTATGAACTTCTTTTTCCATGAAATGTATATCTAACCTGCAGAACTCTGTAGAGAACCATGCGCGCCTGCTTGTAATTTCTTTTCGTATATTCAGTTGCAAGCAGAGCCTGCATCATTTTATGGATACTTTAAGAACACATACCAAGCTAACAGGGTAGAAATGAAATGCCCCGCTGTATAAATGTACATACCTGTCCAGCAAGGGCTAATGCATCATTGAGTAAAGATATTGTTAACCATACTTGCAAGCATAACTGATGGCCAGCCATTGGAACAGGCCCTTCCCTTGCAGCAAGAGACGTCGACAGTGTCATGGTGAGGAGCACTGCTATGGTCCTACCGATCAGCAGTCCGCCTGCAGAGCAGTTCACAATTTGACGTGTTTAAGAGAACAACTACTACCGAGGTCACATCACATCCATGGATAAGGTAGGCAAAACCAATGTTCTTAAGTCCTTGGAAATAAACAACATGAATATCTTCCAACCTGATTTCAGGTAGCGTATCATTCCACCACCAATGATCTTTCCTGAGAAGATTACTACTTTACTATTCAACTTCCAAAGGAGGATGCAAGCTATCACGTACCTGACAGCAGGCAAATTTTTTGCAGATAATTAGAGCCCCATGGATGCAGATGACTAAAAGTAAGAGCTGAGGGACACCAATGAGGAAAGTACATTAGATTTTCATGATAGCGTTAACATACTCAGATGTTACAGTCGCCAACGCAGCACCTCTTACTCCTAAACCAAGCGGAAAGACAAATATGGCATCAAGTATTGCATTTACTAGGTTACCAACACCTGCATGCAAAACATCCAAATCAAGAAGATAATATCTCATGTACATATTGCAGCAGGAGCCTCTCCTACTGTTTCGGGGTAAAAATAATATCTGAAGTGCATATAGGGCATATGTGTTCCGGAGACTTGCTTGTTACAGATACTCAAAATGATAAAAAAAATCACATGATTAAATTTATGCAATTTAGCGACAAGAAATTGCAATATCTTACCAATAGCGTACAAAGGTGTCTTTGTATCCATCAACCCACGAAATGCACCCTGTGCTGCAAGTGCTACTATGATAGGTGGAGCACCATATGCCCTAAAAGTAAGAAATTGCTCGGCTGGTATACGCACCGGGGAATCCTGTTTATATGTAACAAAGAACAACTTATACTCAAGAGTAATCTGACATAAGAACAATACAATATAAAAATACTTGGCTTGAAATGACTACAACCGAATCAAAGCTTGTGTTCCAGGGGCGATTTAGTTCTAGACTACAGTTAATTCAAGAGATGAGAAAGCATGATTGACGACTAAATATGATCATATTCTAACTCACTTTTCCAGGTAGTATAATTGCTTATTTGCTTCAATCTCATCCTAACTTGGTTCATTTGTCAGGAACACAAAAAAGACATTTATCTGAACATTAGCAGCTAAACACATAACAAATTGAGTGCCAAAACGTAGATATAATAAATGTTTAAGCCTGGTGACTATCGATAAAGTAGTCGTACATACCACTGGTATACCAATGACATCCATCAATGTTCCAGATCCAAAAATAAGCGCCAGAGTTTCCATCAACCCAATACCAGAAGCTAGAGCCAAAGATGTCGTGACTGCCGGAAGAAACTTCCTTTCTTCACTGAACTTATTATCTGGGGATCTTCGAAATTCATCTTTTAAGTGAGATAATTAGTGTAACACAAAATATGGCAATAATTTCCACAAATCTTTGAGCTCTTTATTAGCTTACTTTCTCCTGTTCCTCTATAACTATCATCTACTGCTTGCTGCTCAGCAACAAAAGATGTGGTCACGTTAAGCAGTGGAACATTAAATAACTTGGACACCAAATTGAAGACCGAAATCGATACACCCACGGCAGCAAGTTCCGTTGGACCTGATGATACAGGTAAAAATTGATCAAGAAATCAACAAACTTTCCATTTCAAAATGTAAATTTAGAATACCAACATATTTACTTATTCATGAGATAGCTAAGTATACAGATTACTAGTATTTGAAAAATGGTAATCCTACATTCGAGAAACTTCTGCAGATTGACTACACATGAATGACAAAGGCTCGGAATTTCTAGCACAAAATCTTTAGTTTTGCAATGCTGCAAAATAATAAGTACTAGTGTAGCATAATTTGGTTGTGAATATTGTTGGTTAGCTCAAACTCAAACACCATCTTAACATGGATGATGTATCGGCCTTGTACCATAGTCCAGAAGCATCCGGTGTGTGTGCAGGATGTCAAGAAAGAACCTATATACCTATATGGCCGACGAAGGCGGTGTCGACGAGCGCAGCGATGGGGTCAGCGGCGAGCGCGAGCACAGCGGGCGCGGCGATGCTCAGGATATCCATCCCAACGGTGTCAAGCCTGAGCCATCCCGGCAGCGTACCCATCGCAGTCATATCTTCCTCCCCCTCCTTCCTTTCAGGCTCTGACTCCCGGGAAGCGTCCTCGTCGTCGTCGACCACGCCCTTGACTGTCGGCTTCGCGCGGCACCGCGGAGTGCGCCGCCGAGGAGCGGCAGAAGAACGGCAGGGGCAGGGGCGGCCGGAAGGCATGTGGACATGGTGGACCCTTCGATGCGGGGCCAGGGTGAGCGCCGCGGCGGCCCTCGTCGGCGCCGGCGAGGTCGCCGCCATGAGTCTGCGCGCGCGCGCGAGCCGAGCGTGTGGGTGGGAGTACGGCACGTGGGTTCAGTCTTCAGTGGGAGACAGATTTTCTGTTTTTGTTGGGCCTTTGGGGACTGGGCCGTAACAACCCGCTACCTCTTCTTCGCCCTCGCCTCGGTCCGTCAGCTCGTGCCACGATCCTCCTCCGCCGCCGCCGCCTCCTCGCTCCGGCGACCGCTCCTCTGACTCCTGACAGGTACCGGCTATCTCTCCCCTTCCATCCAATTGATGTACGGTTGATCGGACTTTGTGGATGCAGCAGCTTGCGGCCAGCAGTGCCGTATGAGGTTCGCGGGGTGGTACCTGAAGATCGCCGTCGGCGGCGCGGCCATAGGCGCCGCCATGGAGCTTTTCATGATCCACACCGGCTTCTGTGCGTCCCTCCATCCTCCATTCAACATCCAACCCTTTGTAATCAGCTGGTTGAAATCGTTAGGGTAGATGCACTCTAGACAAATTTCATCTCTGCGCGTGTCAAGTCTCCTCAAAATTCTACACCTAGCTCTAGCATTAAGTTGTCAGTTGTTGCTGTGAAATCCATGGGGCCTCTAGACATCATTAACCAAGCACCCCAGCATCCCCTCCTGAAGTAATTAAACTGGATTGGCGAGGAAATCTTCCATCAGTAACATCACAAACTTCTACTTTTTAGGTGCCCATAGAAATTTACATTGTACCATGTCATTCATTTTGTCAAGTTCTTTGGCTTGTTTGGTGCATAACAGCGTTAATGTGCTTTCTGTTTACTACAGATGAGAAGGTGACGGTACTGGAGTCAGAAAAACGAGCTTGGGAAAGCAGTCCAGAAGCACAAGCTATGAGAGAAGCCTTGAATCCATGGCACAAGCGTGATGAGAAGGAGAAAAAATAGGCAATGATAGACTCATCGGTCCTCCTTTCAAGTAATTGCATTTCCACCCTTCCATTGTATCGTAACCCCTTGAACAAGGTAATAGGGATGTGGCGTTTTTGTAGTTGTTCGAACCTGTCTCTCTGGGGTTGCTGGATGATAGCTTCCAGCAATGTTCTAAAGGAGTTATGCCCATATCATATCCATATGTCTTCTTCCTAACAAGGATTCTTTTACTGTTTCCACGCATATGCGTCCATTTTGAACGTCATTCAAACTCAGTATCTGCTATGTTTAGCAATGTAACAAAGAATTTTAGACTTGCAGAGGTCAAACCAATCTACGTCTTCCATTCATTTAGTGAGGACCGTCTTTTATGTGAGTCGATGCTAAATTTTGTAATCAAAGATATCTGGGGTACCCCTGCTGCTCCATTAATTCAAATTCTAGACGTTTATTTCTCATGGCATATTGTTTAGATTTTTTTTTCTCTTGTTTGCTGTGTCATGTAGGTACTTTTTTCTGAATCAGATGTATATAGACACGTTTTACTGTGTTTGTTCACTCATTTCAGTCCATATACAGTCCATATTTAAATATCCAAAACATCCTATATTTGTGAATGGAGGGAGTATTTCTCAAGCCTGGCATTTTAGACAGATCCAATTCCAACTCCACCATACTCAAAGTAGCAAACATGGACAAATTGATGAGTTCATGTGAGGTCAGAAAGAAACATCAGTAGTAAGTTAAGGCAACCGCCTTGCGCCTTCAAGTTGACATTAGTGCCCTGTAAACAGAACTATGGTTCTACCTTTTACATAGGGCTGCTAATCTCATAATTTGCTGCCCCTTGTTGAATCTCGTGATGGTAGTAATTACATGTATTGCATCTAACACAGTCCACCCAGAACCAAACCAAAACTTGTACAAGCTTACCCATGACTTCAGAACAGTGGGGAACAAACAAGGAGTTCCTTTCTCAACTCAAAACTTGGCTATGGTGCTTACAACTAGATTGACCAGCAGCAGTAGCGTAAGCCTGTCTTGTTCTCAAGAATAGGGCTATGCTTGATGCCAAGCCCAGCACTGTGATGCAACCCCACACAAAGAATGTGTTTGAGTAGCACTTCGCACCCATGCACACTATCATGGTATCAACCGTGCCAGTGAGGTTGTCCAGTACCGTACTCTTTAGTCCATTTGCATCATATACCAGGGCGGCAATCTGTCCGTAGAGGAGTGAGCCAAGAGGGATATTGGTGATGAGGATGTTGTGGTTCACACCGATGCTATTTGGTCCAAAGAGCTCGGATGTCACGGACACTGCCGCAGCGAAGATGAAACCTGAGCTTAGGCCAATTAACGCCGTTCCTGCTATCAGAGTGTTTACATCGTGCAATTTCCACATTAAGAAGAAAGCCACTGGCATGGGCACCAACGCCACCGCAAGCCACCCTGTCCGAGCAAATGACACCCTCCTGCATGCAAATTGCATATATGGTATAGTTAGCTAGGATGCTAGTTGATGAGAGTTTAGTTATCTGTACGTATCTAGATTAAGACAGACATACCTGTGAAGGAAGTCAGGGAGTGCAGAGAGAAGGCGACCGAAGAAGGAGCAAGAGGAGTAAACTGCAAGAAGCATGGTGAGCTGTGGTTGACATTGCAACGATTGGGCAATCTGCCCCAAGTTGTTGCTGTACACCAGCCCAACAGTGGCACCACAGAAGTACGCTGTGTAGTAGAGCCAAAAATCGACACACCGGATGAGCTTCTTTGCACTATGCTCCTCACCAAGAACTAACACACAGCCCTTGTCCAGTATCGTCCCACAGCAACAGCCCTTGGGCTGCCATTCCACTGTTTTATGTGCCATGCTGCCGTTGGTCTCCGTGTGGTCATCATGGTTGAGAAGGAGCGGCTTCTGTGGATCGTTGTGGTTGAATGTCAATTCAGTGTCAGGATCATGTGTGCCCACACTAGAACAACTCGAGGCGGCAGGGATGATGAGAGGAAGTGTGAGGAGGGCCATGGCGCCCATGAGGACGGCCCTTGCAGCAGAGCTGGTTGTAGTGACAGAACCGAAGGTCACTAAATATATGCCGGTGACAAATGCGATGGTGTAGAAGCAGAGGAAGACACGCCTGTCATGCTTTGGCAAAGTGCGGAGGCTGCTGTGATCATGTGGGTGGCAGAGGAGGATCGCTGGGAGCGCAATGATGGAGGCGGCGAGGGGGAGGATGGCATTGAGGAGGAGGTAGACGGATGGTGAGTAAGGGGAGAGAGCGTTGGCGAAGAGGGTGTAGAAGGCAGCGCTGAGCCCGTTGAAGCTTATGGAGAGGGAGAGGGCCAGGGGGCGGTTGGCTGCGGAGAAGCTGCGTATGCAGACCACGAAGCAGACCGTGTTGAACCAGCAGATGCTGCACCCTGCTGCCAGGCAGATCAAGAACACCTGCGAACGATGCAACAAGTTAATCAGAATTGCTCGATCATTTGATTAAATTCAGCTCAGAAACAGTTTGCCAGTCCAGGAAAGTCTTCAAGCAATGATCAGTCGAATGTAAGCTGCTCTGGTTATTTTTGGGGGAATGCTATGTGATATGCAATGCATGGGTACAGAAGGTGGAGTGGCAACACTGATGTGCTTGTTCAAGCTGTGCCTGGAACTCGAAGTGAACATCTATGTGAGTGTTGCACAGTGATGACTAGTTACGACAGAATCGCTCAGGTAAAACACTGAAGGTACAGACAGCCTCTGTCATGGACGGTTGCTGGAAAATAATAAACTGTTAGAAAATTTACTAAAAAATTTGGCATCTTATTCGCTGTGTATCTTGCATGTCGAGGAGAGACTACAAAAAAAACTAAGCAGTGGGAAAGGCAAATTGCTATCTCTGGGTGGAAGATTGGTACTCATTAATTCAGTACTAAGCAATATGATACTATATATGATTTCCTTCTTTCAATTGCCAAAAGGAATTTTACACAGATTTGATTACTTTCGATCAAGATTCTTTTGGCAAGGAGATAGCGAGAGAAAGAAATATAGAATGGCTAAATGGAGTGTGTTTTGCCGTCCCAAAGACCAAGGCGGGTTGGACATTCATGACCTTGAGGTTAAGAATAGGGCCCTCCTCGGCAAATGGTTGTTTAAGTTATTGACGGAAGATGGTGTATGGCAAACTCTCCTAAAGAGAAAATATGTGGGTTCAAAGACGATATCCCAGGTGTACTGGAAGCCTGGGGACTCTCACTTTTGGGCTGGCTTAATGGCGACGAAGAAATATTTCTTTCGCTATGGCTCTTTCTCGATTAAGGATGGCTCGGAAATTAGATTCTGGGAGGATAAGTGGCTAGGCAATGCTTCACTCGGGGAACAATACCCAGCTCTGTATAATATTGTGCGCCACAAGGGTGATACTATCGCCACGGTTATGGAATCATTTCCGCCAAACGTGTCGTTCAGAAGAGATTTAATTGGACCTAGACTCCAATCGTGGAACACCCTGCTCCAGCGGTTATCCACCGTGCAATTGTCACAAGGGTTCGATGAATTTCGCTGGAACCTACAAGGGAATGATCAATTCTCAGTGGAGTCCATGTACAGAGCCTTGCTCCAATCCGATGTGCCAGTTGATAATAATAAGAAGATTTGGAAGATGAAAATACCTCTTAAGAATAAAATCTTTGCATGGTATCTTCGTCGCGGAGTCATTCTTACTAAAGATAACCTTGTTAAGAGGAATTGGCATGGAAGTACGCAATGCGTCTTTTGTCAGCATGATGAGACAATAAAACATTTGTTCTTTCAATGTAAATTGGCTCGTTCTATATGGTCAGTCATCCAAATAGCTTCTGGCTTGTACCCTCCTTGTAGTGTTGCTAATATATTTGGCAACTGGTTACATGGGATCGAACACAAGTTTAGAACTCTTCTCAGAGTGGGAGCGCTCGCCGTTATTTGGTCACTTTGGCTATGTAGAAATGATAAGGTTTTTAACGAGAAAAGTACATCTCTTATGCAGGTTATCTACAGATATACCGGGACGCTTCGTTTATGGTCGTCTCTACAGCGTATGGAGAATCGCGGCCTCTTTATGGAGGTCTGTACACTATTGGAGGCTACGGCGAGAGATACTTTTACCAAATATGGGTGGCAGCATTTTCTCAGGATTGGCCCTCCTACGTCTTAGGCGTTATACAAACACTAGATGTTTCTTAGTATTTCGCCCTTTTTTGTGTTTTTGTTTTGTGTGTGGACTTCTTTTGGCTGTGTGCATCTTGGTATGCAGAGGCCGGGTGTAATGCTTAAACCTTTTAAATAATAAAGCACCCTTTATCGAAAAAAAGTTATTTTTTGTTGCGGGATACGGTGAAGAGGAGAAGATAAGAAGCAGGTGGATGGTACTGTTCTGGGGATGCAACGCAGCATGCGTGTGCGATTCTGCTCTGATCTTAAGGTATCAGGTCTGGGCGATGCGGTTCTGAGTGACTTTTGCCGTGTGAGGTCCTTGTCTTGGCTGATCTCGACTTTTTGCTGTTGCTTTCTTGAGAATTTGGATCCTATGACTTCTTAGTGCGGGCATCGGATCCGGGAAAAAGCAGATTGACGTACCATTCTGCGGTCAATTAAATTGATGCTTTAACACCATCACACTCCCTTGGATGTCATGTCACCCTCAAAATTGATGATACAGCACGCTAATTAGATTGATGCTGTCCTAGTACTGAGTGCTCCCTCCTATACTAGATATTGCTGGGGAAGTATAATTCAACAAGTAGTATAAGTAAATACTTTTGGATAACTAATCTAGTGACACCAACCATGTCACACACCAATAAATTGTTTGTCAAATCTTCGTCTAACGAAATAAAATAGCACACTTTACATATTGAGAATCGAGATAGTGGTACAGACGTGAACTTTTGCAGACATGGTGCCACAAGAGGATGGAATCTGGGCAGTCCATCTGTGCTATGAGATTAGCACTTGATACTAGAGCGAATTTACCAAATGATACCGTTGGTTAATTTGGCAAATTAATGGACTAGGCATCATTTTTTCCTGCTTTGCTTGAGCGTGATAATCCCTTTCATAAACGAACCTGGGACATGAAACATAAAGTACTGGTGTTGGAGGAGCAGGTGAGCTGAGTTCTAGCTAGCTATGCACATAAACAAAGCGCAAGAACTAAAGAAGCAGGATGGATGAGAGAGGAGTTGTGGGCTGGATAAGGGATGGTCTGCATGTTGCACTTAAAAATGTTGGAAGCCTTGATATCCTGCCAACCATTTTTGCAACAAAATTTGCAGCCCATCAAACGTATGGGGGCAGCCTGAAGGAGCTTCTGGTGGTTGGCTTTGCGCGCGGGGCACGCGTTTTAAATATGCTGCCTCCTATCGTTAGTTCACATGGATTGACAAGTGCTATTCAATGTTTTGTTTTAATGCTTTGGTCAGCATAATCAATACAGGAAATATATTAGTAACGTTGATGTGGTGTGGATAAATTGATATGTGCGGCCCTTGTACACAAACTGCACGAATCACGTGGCAATGGCCGGGGATGATACTATCCTAGCGTGGCACCATTTGCACTCATGCATTTTCGGGAATAGTACGTCATATACTTTCTCCGTTCCTAAATATTTGTCTTTTAGACATTTCAAATTGACTATCATATACGGGTGTATGTAGATATATTTTAGAGTGTAGATTTATTTATTTTGCTTCGTATACATTCACTTGTTGAAATATCTAAAAAGACAAATATTTAGAGACTGAGGGAGTATTTTGTAAGATAAGGGCGTGGTGTAGAAGAATGGCAGGTGTGCGTGCTGGTAGGTTGGAAGAGAAGAGGAGACAAGCATGAAGTTAAGTTGGACGAAAAAGATGGAGGCAGGATGGGCATGACGACTTGGCATGCATGGATGCCATAACCTTTTCTTTCTGTTTTATCCATCGTTTTCTTCCTCTCTATTTATTTTTGTTTTATATAAATTATGGGTCTAGATGTGCTCTAGTTATTGCACATCTAAGTGACTTAATTAAACATAAAAAATAAAATAAAGAAAACACTCACATGAATCTTCACGTAAGATCAATAACGTAGAATTTAGATGTGCAATACTTATGACACATCTAAATATGTCTTGGCAAAACTGATAAATGATACTACCGTTGCACGTGCATTATAACTGTCGTTGGTGGTGGTGAGTTTCCTCCCCCACTTCACCGGTTCATCCCAATCTCCCTCGTCCATCTAGAACCAACCAAACCCCTTCAATTAAAGAAAACATATCTTGCAATAAAATTGAGTTTCTTCTATTGGGTGTTCCACGTGCATTGGCTGTTATATACTATTCCTTCTGTAAACTAATATAAAAACATTTAGATCACTACTTTAATATTTTAAACGCTCTTATATTAGTTTACGGAGGGAGTACTGATTATCTTTCTTTTTGGGTTCCGTAATAATTCACGGTTGCTATACTAGTCTTTTGGGTAAACAAAGAAGGGCAGCAGCATCCTGGTGGTTCAGTGAGTCACGCATGATTGATGCCGCCCTGGACGCCGAGTTGGTTAACAGGGAGTATTAAAATTACTACTTGGCATAATCTAGGTAGCTAGTCTAGAATGTCAACGATTCCTGTCACCTACATCGCCCTCTAACCTTGGCTGTCTAGCACGCCGGCCCACATCTCAGCCACAAAGTCAAAGGGCAGGCAGTATACTCCAAAGAGTAAGCTCAGTACAAGTTGCTTGCAGTTGCAGACTTGCAGACGAGTGAAGTGGGAGTAATTCAGTTACCAGCCACACAATCACATGGGACAAATAAGCGAGAATGGCCGGCCGGGAAGCCATTTGAGGCTGGCAGGCGAGGGTGGCAGCTGTAGGTCCTCAAAATAAACCTGCGGCCCCGGACGATGGTCGACGGCAGCCACTCCCTTGGCTCCAGCCTTTCCCTCTACATCCTTCCGCCTCGCGTGTGTGGCCGTGGGTGGCCGACGGCGACGGCCGGGTGCGTACATCATGCATCATGTAGTACTACGATGGATGCCTTTGCCATAGATGTGCTGCTAGCGACGGCAGCAGCACCGGGGATCGGTTCTCCAATGGATGATGGCTACGTGTAACTTTTGTGACAGCGTATGGTGTTCACTTAATCAACAAGATAGCTACATGCATGAAAAAAAATCAATGGGCATGGAGATGAGATGCATGGTCGGCCGGACCGCCGGAGATGGGGAGAGGACGAACCGCGGGGTAGGGGAGGCTGGCGGCGAGCGTGGAGGAGGGGAGGAGGATGCCGTACTGGAGGGCGTAGGAGGCGAGGCCGAGCACGGCGGACAGGAGCAGCACCGCCGGCAGCGGCATGTAGAGCAGCGCCAGCCCCGAGGACCAGCCGAACGCCTTGCCGAGGTCGGAGGCGGTGGCCAGGTAGTTGAGGGACTGCTGGGAGACGCCCATGGAGGCCTTGAGCGCCGACGAGTAGGCCGAGAAGTCGAAGTTGGTCCCCGTCAGCGCCTGCACCCACACCGTCGCCACCAGCACCGCCCAGCGCCGCCACTCGCCGTCCACGCCGCCATGGCTGTTGCTCCGGCGGCCGAAGCTGCTGTCCATCGAATCAACCGGCCTTTCCCTCTCTCCCCTCGACCTCGACGGATAGGGGCTTCTTCCTCCGTCCTTGGTTCTTCCTCTACTCTCCCGGCCTTTTCCCCTCTCGCTCCCTATATATACCTGCGCCGTGCACAGGCAGGAGAACGATTTATGTTCGTCCTCGCTTAGCTTAGCTAGCCCAGGCTGCTACGTTAATCAATGGTCAAATCACGGATGACTCCAGAAACAAAACAATTCGTGTCCCCCTCAATTCCACTGTGTATACACGTAAGCAAACGCGAAACCGTGGGTGCTCCTGGCCCGGCTGCTCATGGACCATGGCACTAATAATACTCGCTGATTGAAGATTCAGTTTTCCTTACTAACGTACTAATCATGCATACGTACTGCCTAGCGCATATGCAACCAGACCAAAAGGAAACCATGGAGGGGGTGTATATATTGTACTACTATGTATAGTATAAATCTGCCGACCTCTGTGACGCTCTACCATCCATCTTGGCCCATCCCTGTGGGCGTGGCTCCATCTGGCTGGCCAGCGAGCGGTCGTGATGCGTGCATGTGTGTGGTCGTCGTGGGTGACTGAAAGCCAGCGCAGGTGCAAACTCATGATTAATCTATGCCACGCCAGTATGCATACATGATGTGTGTCATCGTTGTACTAGGTAGGACATTTAGAAAACTCATACTTAATCAAGGATTTCGTCTGGTTACGATCGTGCCAAACCAACAAACAAGGCGCAGGTGCAAAGCGCAAACCACAGCGGGACAAACCAGCGCGCGCGGAGCATATGCATTTTATGCCGAAAATTGGCAGGGGCACGCAGGTGTGCGCCACGTACCTCCGCAGCCTGGAAACCTTTTTACACTGAAATTGGATGAAAAAGAGGTGAAAACTAGGAATTCAATACAGCATAGTTGTCCGCAAGCATTCTGTGAGAGGTGCAGTAAGATGGGTCACTTAGCTTCTGTTTGCACTGCTTTTTTACCTTGGGAATGTGTGGCACCCATGTGTGCTTTCCAAGCCAAAGGGCAGGGCTTCTTTTACATTCCTGATTCGTGCACAACTAAACAGCTCAAAGAGAGAGCTACGAGTGTGGTCATTACTGTGATTGAAGGAAGTGCTACTGTTAAGGAGTTAGAAGATGCTTTTTCTGATTACATAGGAACTAAATGGCACTGTACTGCTCGTCCTATTGGTCCCCAAACCTATGTGATGCGCTTTCCGAATCAGAGAGACGTTAAGAAAGCGTGCTACAATGACAGAATGACTCTTAGATCTTGTGGTGTGGTAGTGAAAATTGTCCCATGGACAGCCAATATTGGGGCCAAGGGTGTGATGGAAACTGCTTGGGTTAAAGTGATTAATGTTCCTCTGGAGAGAAGAAATGAGAGAAACTTGGCATATGTTTCCTCATTGGTTGGTGTTCCTTTGGAGATCGACATGGCCACCCTACATAAACCTGAATATGTACGGGTCCGGCTTGGATGTCGCAATGTTGATGAACTTCCTGAGGTGGCAGAAGCTGTGCTTGGAACGCACTTTTTTGATTTCTTTTGTGAGATAGAAAAGGTCTTGGTTCGTGACCCTGAAAGACAGACTGGCACATCTCAAGTGGATTCTGCCAAAAAGAACATGCCTATGTGGAAACAAACTCCAAGTAGAGCTACCCCCAATACTTCAGAAAAGGAGAGAGGTTGGGAGTCCAGCAAATGTAACTTGCCTGGAAAATCTGCTCCTACAGACTCTGTTGAGAGAGAACATGAGGAATCAGATAAGTCAGAGGAGGATAACACTCTACTTATTGAGACTATTGCTATTGAGGCTTGTAACAAGGAAGGGGAATTGAGATCTCAGGCACTCCTGGTTGTTAATAACAATAGGACATCTGCTGATGAGATCCAGGTATGCAATGTTGTTTCATCTAATCCTGTTGTTGATATCCCCAGTGAAAAAGTACCTCATGCAAAGAAGGACAACTCATGTTTCCAGGTGGAAGAGATTGAGGGTGATCTGGAAGACAAGATGCAGGAAAAAGTGGAGTATATGGTACAGTATCCTGCCTCACCTGATGATATGGGGGAGGTGATACCTACTCCTCCACTTATATCTGAAGATGTGATTAGATTCAACATGAGGAACTTGCAGAACATGGCTGGCAAAATACAGGATAATTCTGTGGTTTTATCTAAGAAGAGAAACCTTGAAGGTACTTCCTCATGCCACAATTCTTTTGATGTGCTTACAAATCATGACCTTATGCTTAGGGCATCTAATATGGGAGTGATTATTCCTGATTCTAATTTCTCTAGTGTGGATATTCTTAGAGAATTAGAGAAAGTGAAGGGAATAATAATGATGTACAGGCTCCCTCCTTTGATAATCAGGAAGGGGTGTGTGTAATGTACATCACTAATGAGAAGGGTGATCAAACCCCTTTTTGTACTGAATGGGGAGAAGAGGGGGATGATCTTGAGACCAATTTTATTCTTGTGAAATCCAGGAAAAAGAAAAGTCCCAAAGTTAAGATAGATATATCTAGACCTGTGACCAGGAGCCAAAAACCTGCTATAGGAAAAGATAAGGCCAAAACTGGCAGTCCTGTCCATCATCACAGGGCCACCAGAGAGGGGGGGGGAAGTCATATTAAATGATAGGTATTTTTTGGAATTGTAGGGGGCAGGAAAAAAGGGGATGAGTTCCTGCCTATCCCATATGATCAGAGATCATTCCCTTGACTTTGTTTGCCTGCAAGAGACCCATAAGAAAAAAAATTGGATAGTTACTTCAGAAAGATAGATCCTCATAGTATGTTTGAATGGGATTGGATCCCAGCCATTGGGAAATCAGGAGGCATCCTTTGTGGAATGAAAAAGGAGAGGTTTGAAATTATTTCTTGGAGAAAAGGGAGATTCATTCTTCAAGTATGTTTCTTTGATGTCAAAATCCAGAAAGTTTGGACACTGTGTACAGTGTATGGTGCTGCCCATGAATGTGACAAAAATGATTTCTTAGTGGAGTTAGCAGATTTCTGTAGTCACATTCAAACCCCTTTCCTTATTGGAGGGGATTTCAATATTCTCAGACATTGTGGAGAGAAAAACCAGAACTGGCACCACTCCACTTATACTGACATGTTCAATTCAGTGATTAACTCTATGTGCTTGAGCGAGATCCATATGCATGGGGGTATGTACACATGGACTAACAATCAAGCGCACCTGACCCTAGAAAAGTTAGATCGCGTGTTGATGAGTAATGATTGGGAGAATATGTTCCCTCTTGTTAATGATAGAAAGTTGGTTAGAGATATCTCAGACCATAATGCTCTCTTGGTGTCCTCGGACAATAATGTTGTACGAGTCCCACACACAAGAGAGTTTAGGTCCGAGTTGAGCTGGCTCAAGTCTGAGGAGTTCCTTCCTTTGGTTGATAAGATCTGGACTAAGAATGTCGAGGCAACTGACCCTATTGATGTCTTGAACATCAAGTTGAAGAGGCTAAAAAAATTCTTTAAAGGATGGGGGTCTAATAAGTTTGGGAATGAGAGAATTAGGAAGAATAGTATCAAGGAAGAATTGGAGAAGATTGAGGAGTTGGAAGAAAATGACAATCTCAACCCTGAGTTGATGTGTAAAAAGCAAAGTCTGTTGGTGGAGCTCAATGAAATCCTTGTTAATGAGGAACTATACCTACTGCAACAATCTAAGGAGAGATGGTTGCTTAAAGGAGATAGTAACACAGCTTACTATCAGAAGATTGCTAGTGGCAATAAGAGGAAAAACACCATTCACTCTTTGAAGGTTGGTGATCAGGTCATTGAAGGAACTGAGAACCTTCTTAAACATGCAACTGAATTTTACAAAGAGTTATTTGGGCCTGCCCCTGGAAATTTATTCCAAATGGACCCTGAGGTTTGGGATGAAGGAGAGAGGATTAGTGAGGATGATAATATGATGCTAACTAGACCTTTCTCTGAAGAGGAAGTGAAAAAAGCTCTATTTTCTATGAATAGTAATAGGGCTCCTGGTTCGGATAGCATTCCGGCCGAGTTTTACCAACATTGCTGGGAGATAGTAAAGAATGACATCATGAGTCTGTTTCATGCTTTTCATGAGGGGAGGCTGGATGTTTATAGGTTGAACTATGGCATCATTACCCTTCTTCCTAAGATTTCTGGAGCAGATAAGATTCAACAATTCAGGCCAATATGTCTGTTGATATGCCCTTATAAACTGATTACAAAAGTTCTAGACAATAGAGTGGCCCTTTTCGCTGATGTTTTGTTTAGCAAACATCAAAATGCCTTTACCAAAGGCAGGAACATTATGGATGGGGTTCTATCTTTGCACGAGGTTCTTCATCATACCTATGTTAAGAAAAAATGTGGTATTGTCATTAAGCTCGATTTTGAGAAAGCATATGACAAGGTTAACTGGGACTTCCTTTTGAAGTGTCTCGAGGATAGAGGCTTTGGGAAGACTTGGTGTGAGTGGATGAGAAAGATCCTGCATAATGGTACAGTTTGTGTCAAGTTAAACAATATAATGGGTCCATACTTCCAAAGCCATAAAGGGGTCAGACAGGGAGATCCTCTTTCCCCGTTCCTGTTTAATATTGCTGCTGAGTGCTTATGTAAAATGGTGCTGCAAGCACAAAAAAATAATCTCTTTGTTGGGTTGGCCGCGGACCTGGTCGAGAATGGGGTAGCAATTCTGCAATATGCAGATGATACAGTCCTTTGTATTGAGCACGACCCTGGTAAAGCTGTGAATCTGAAGCTCCTTCTTTATATGTTCGAACTCATGTCGGGTTTGAAAATAAACTTCCAGAAGAGTGAGATTCTCTGTGTTGGAGGGGATGATAATATCCTGCAAACTTATGCTGATATTTTCAACTGTCAGATTGGCCACTTCCCGATGAAATATTTGGGGGTGCCAGTCAGTTATTGATCCATTCGAGGGGTGGATTGGGACTTTTTGGAAGCCAAATATATTAGTAGATGTGATTCTAGACTAGGATGTAATGCATCCTCGGGGGGTAGACTGACGCTGCTGAATGCCAATGTATCCAGTATCACTTATTATTACATGTCTATGTTCCTGCTGTCGAAGACCATTATTGACAGGTTGGATAAACACCATAGAAGATTTTTTTGGCAAGTGTCTAAAAAGAGAAAACGCTACTATCTAGTGCGATGGACTCGTATCTGTAGATTGAAGGAGAAAGGTGGTTTGGGTGTGAAAGACTTACATAAGCAAAACCTAAGCCTTCTAACTAAGTGGTGGTGGAAGTTGGAGACCAAAACTGGTCTTTGGCAGGAGATTATTAAAGCTAAATATCTTGGTAGAGACATGGTAGCTTCTGTCAAAACAAAGGTGAATGATTCGCCTTGCTGGAAAGCCATTATGAAGGTGAAAAACCTTTATATGGTTGGTAGAAGAATCATTATTCGATCTGGGAATATAGCGAGGGTGTGGGTCGATCCCATTGGTGATCAGAAACCATTTAAGGACCAGTTCCCTCAGCTATTCTCAATTTGCAATTTCCCTGAATGCACTGTGGAAAAATGCCAGGAGGCAGATCCTGTAACGTTCTTTCGGAGGATATTAAGCAATGAGCTCAAAGAGCAATGGTAGCAGGTGACTGTCGCTGCTAGAGGCAGTTGTGTATCTGATGAATCAGATTGCGTTAAATGGGGCCTGGGTCCCAAAAAAGTCTTTACAACTAAATCGGTTTATTCTTTCTTGAAAAGGAACATCACAGGATGCAATTTTGGGTGGATTTGGAAAGCTAGCATTCCATTAAAGATTAAGATTTTTATGTGGCAGCTATTCCAGGATGATATCCTTACTCGGGAGGTGATGAAAAAAAGAGGGTGGAAAGGAAACTCGAAGTGTTCATTCTGTGGAGAGAATGAGACGTCTCAGCATCTCTTCTTTACCTGTCCTATAGCTAGGGCGACATGGAGAAGTGTTGCCTACATGCTCGTCACTGATCTATGTCCGAACAGTTTATGGCAGGCTTACTCCTGGTGTTATGCTTACTTTCCAAATGGGGAGATTTTCTACATAGTTGGCATTGCTGCCTTGTGCTGGGCTATTTGGACATGTCGTAATGGTGTTACGTTCGAATCTAAATGTTTGCAAACACCTTTTGAATGCTGCTTCTCTATGTGTGCCTTTCTTGGTTACTGGGCAGGACTGTTGAAGCAAGAGGATGCAGTGGACCTGCGAACTGGTGTGGACATGCTGAAGAACAGTGCGTCAAGGCTAATGCGCATCTGCGCTGCGACTGAGGATTGAGAAGCTCGCTGAAGAACTGCTGGAGGGAATGGTGATGCTTCATCACTAGAAGATGCATGCTTCCGATGGTCGTCTTTTGCCTTGGTTTTATGTTTCATTCCTGAAGTTCCTCCCCTGTGCGGGACGGTCATTTTGGTGCTCGCTTGTGAGCTGTCTGGGTGGTTGCCCCATCTGAAACTCTAATTGACTTGGTGTCGCCGGGTTTTTTCCCTACAGTGGGTTATCTCGATGGCGAGTGCTCACTGTAGGTTTCCCGGCGATGCTTGAACCCGCTCTCCCCTCTCCCGTCTCATTCTGTGGACTTGATTTGTATTTCCGTTATATCGCAGTAATGGAAAGGGGTTATGCCCGGTTCAAAAAAAAAAACAATACATCATAGTATACGTGTAACCATTATTTCTAATTAATAAAGTTCAGGCTGTTTTAAAAAAAAGTATACTTGTAGTAGTAATATTTTGTCCAACCGTTCTTCCACATCTCTTTTCTCTGTCCTTTGTCTGTCTTCCTTTGTTGTTCTCAACCGGTGCCTCTTTTCAATCCGGTTTCTATCCATTGTTCATGTATCTTTTCTTCCTTGGTTGATCTGCTGCAGTGTAAGCTGCACCACTCTTCTCTTTCATGTCATGTTATATGTTTTATTTCTTCCGCTCCTTTGATCGTCTTCTTTCTTAATTCCTTATACATTCATTCAATTGCGAAAATGCTAAACCTACGAAAGAGTATATGTAAGGTTACGAAATGTTTCAAACTAATCTAAACACCCCGCTCCCCTTGATTTTCGGGGGGTGGGCCCCTCACTCCCCTAAACACCAATCGTATTCTTCCACGTTGGTTGGTACGTAAACTTAAGTAGTTCCTTTACGTAAGTGTAGCATTGCCCGTTCAACTATCTTCGTCTTCATGTTCTGCCGCATTGCAAATCCCATGGTACTTCGGATTGCAAATTCGTCAACTCTTTATGTCATGCCTTTACTGCGGTACGACATATTATGCCATCTCGCACATAATCCTTGTTTTGTTCTAACTTTTTTAGTTATATATATACCATTGGGATTACATTCTTTTAGCCGCTATGATTGTTAGTCTGGCGATTGAAACGGCCGTACATCGAATGGACCGACCCCTTCCCCCTCTCCCCACGACAGATAGGGATAGGACATGATGCTTCTCCTCCTTCCTTCCTCTCCTCTCCTCTCCCTGCCTTTTCCCCTCTCCCTATATATACTTGTGCATGAGAACGATGATGTTCGTTCTCGCTTAGCTAGGCAGCTATTTTAATCAATGGTCAAATCATCGATGACTCAGTGAACCAACATTTCCTCCCCCCCCCTCTTAATTCCTTGTTTATACGTAAGCATGTGAATGTTGTTGGCTCGACAACTCAAGTGATCATGGACCATGGGACAAATAATATTATACTGATTAAGCATTTCATTTGGTTACTAAATATTAATTGTATGAATTGAGCATAGCTCATATGAGAATAAGATATGTCGTTTCAGTCTCTCAAAAATACTTATAGAGATAGAGCGTACATGTGACGCTCAAAGTTTTATAGTGTGTTACTAAAAAAACTAACATACTACTATGTGTAAACCGGCCGACCTATGACGCCCCACCATCCGTTTCTACGGTCAACGGGCATGGCTCGATCTGGATGGCCATCGCTTAGTCATCGTGGGTTATTGAAACCATACGATGTATGATCTCCCCTAGGAGAACTAGGATGTAGCCTAGTGGCAAGGGATCGTAGTGGCGTCTCCAGCAACCAGGATTCGAGCCACGTCGGGGACGAATTTCTGGTTTCTCACAAGGGATGCTTTTCCTATATCAATAAACCATGGGTGCTAGTGCCCATGAGTTTCATCTTTTTTTTATGATCTCTCCTAGCAAAAAAAAAAAAGAAAATAGGGTTGGGTTGTCCTCCAGCGCTCGCCATGGAGAGTTTCTTTACCCAGCTGGTCTCCCCTATATCTTTCTATTGCCTCTCGGGCTAATAGTGTTGGAAATATGTCCTAGAGACAATAGTAAATGTTATTATATATTTCTAAATTTGTAACTAATGTTTATGTTCTATGCTATAATTGCAACGGTACACGAGTCTGTATACCCAAGAGGCTTATTTCCTCCATTTTTGAAAGAGTGTACTTCCAACTTTGTTGGAAAGTCAAACTTTATTACGTTTGACCATATTTATATAATAATACATCAACATTTATGCCATAAAATTAGTAGCATTAGATTCATGATAAATTATATTTTCATCATATACCTATTTGGTTTTACAAACATTGATATATTTTTGCACAAATTCAGTCGAACTTTGAGATGGTTTGACCCTCCAACAAAGTTGGAAGTACACTCTTTTAAGGACGGAGGGAGCAAAGGAAAAGCTCTTATGCATGTGTGGAATAATAAATGTTATTCTGTATTTCTAAATTTGTTATTAATGTTTATGTTCCATGCTATAATTGCAACGGTACTCGAGTCTTTATACCCAAGAGGCTTAGAGGAAAACTCATATGCACGTGTGGAATAATAAATAGTAAAATAGATTTCTAGTCTTGCCTCCAAGACTGCCTCAAGTGTTCCTTAATGATTCTGTTTTCCTAATCATGGACATAAGTTAGTGTAACAAGGATGTCTGACAATTTTGAGGACGTGTTGGAAGAACACTTGTGTTGAATAGACCCAGTTTAATCTTATAATACGAGATCTTTTCGTCACAAGTTAATCGTATATAACACAGAGAAGTTAAACATATGCATAATCCTTAGACCATGAAGTATCATGAGAGTATCGAGTTCCTTGTCCGCTCTCTCCTCCTCTTATTTCACCCTCGCTTCTACTCTTTACAAACGTTTCTCGCAGATTGGTGCGCTCTGTTACTATCATGCGGTGAACGTCTCCTCCTCCTCTATGCCATTCTTGATAGCTTCCCTACCTACTTCATGTTGTGATTCACACTTCCAAAAAGTATTCTCGAGGAAACAAATAGACAAACAAACGTGAATTTTTTCTGGTCAAATGATGACTCTTTCTCAAGAGCTAAATGCATGGTAGTGTGGGATAGTGTGTGCATGCCTAAAATAGGTGCTGGCCTTGCAGTTTAAAACTTACAAGCTCAATTTTGTTGCCTTATGTTGAAATTTTCTTTCAAAATCCTAGAGTCAAAAGATTTCCATGGAAGGATTGGATACTTAACCACTCTACACTCCACATAGGTCTAGGAAACAATGCGTCCTTCCTTGGCAAGGAAATTTTCAAACACGTAAATGCTCTTAGAGAAATTTCCCAAGTGAAAATTGGAGATGGTTCTTCTATCTTCTTCTGGCTAGCTAGATAGATGGGTTCTTCCTGAGACCCTCTACATTGCTAAACCAACCTTGTTTACCCACCATACAAAACCCATAGGCTTAACCTGGGCTTGTGTAGCCGGATAACCTTAACTGCCTCCGATGAACTTGCTTCCTTGAGACTTTGTTTTAGGGTGTGAAATAGGTTGATGTTCTAGATATCCGCACTTTATTAAATGGACTGACCTTCACCACCAAAGGAGCTTACGAGGCCTTGGGATCACAACTTTCCAACGCAAACATGCCATTCATTAGGGAATTGCACGTGCCTAGCAGGGTTCGTATGTTTGGGTGGTTATTCTACCTTAACAGGCTAAATACCCGAGCAAATCTACACGGGAAAACACCTCTCAGCTCTGCCACATGCGAGGTTTGTGCATCGAACGACGAGGATATGACTCACTTGTTCTTCACTTGCCTAGCTCACACATGGATTAGAGCTGCTCTTGGGGTGCATCCAATATTCTCACCAATCAGCTCCATTTGGTCTTGTTCGCTGCCCAATGGACTCAATGTGTCATCTTGACCTTCTATTCTTCTCCCAATTCTCTCAAAAATTTGGGATGCAAGAAACTCTAAGGTATTTAGAGTCATTGACCTACATTTGGTAAGAGATTGGTGGAACTCTAGCGCCAGCCAGCCATGAACGAGCAGGAAGCCATTCAATTTTATGAAGATGCTTGTCTGTTGGACATTATGGAACGAAAGAAATGCGGGAGTTTTTCGAAACAAGGCATCTTTATCCACCCATGTGGTTTCGTCGATCAAGATTGAGGCGAAGATTTGGGTCATTGTCGAGGCTGAATATTTGGGAAATTTAATTCCGGGAGAGTGATCCCTTTGTGTATTAACCTTTGCGCTCTTGAAACTCCTGAACCTTGTCATTCTTCTTAATTAATGAGATGAGGTAAATCTTTTGCCTCCTTTAAAAAAACATTTACGACCTCACACTCTAGCCACATCGCCAAAGGCAAGCCAACCTAAAAAAACATGCTGGTATGTGGCTCGATTTCTTGTTTGCTCGCCTATCTTGACTCTTGTGAAACAAAAAAAGGAAAGCAATATATTCAGGCGGGGAGTCTTTTCCTCCCCCGATGACAATTTAGAAAAAATGTTGGGCAGGATGACCCTCGAGGTCTCATTGCATCTCTAAAAATATGATTTATTCCAGCTCTTTTATTCCAGTAAAACTGGGCATAATATATAACTCGAGTGCTTAGTGTTGAGCTGCTGGTCAATGGATGACAGGAAAAACTAGCAGAACTATATGTAATATCTAGGTTAACAAGGAAAATATATGATAATAGCATCTTCAATAGAAGATGCAACTTTGGAGATGTAAAATAATATATGTAAAAATTTACATCTCCAAAAAGTGCATTTTACATCTCCAAAAAAGAGGCAACTCCAACAGATGATGTAAATTGGTGATGTACAAGTGCAACTCCAATAGATGATACAAATGAAGATGTAAAACTAGTCGGCATGACCGCCAACGGAAGAGCGCCGAGAGTAGGGAGGAGCGCCGGCGGACCGAGCGGCGGTAGGAGGTGTGCCGGCGGTCGAGTGGCGAGAACCGGGAGCTCGAATCAGTGACGTGGTTGTGAACCGAGCGGAGAATTGGTCACGACGGGACGACAGGGTGACGGCCGTGCGGTGCGAGAAGGTCGAGTCTCGTGGCGAAAAAACGACAACAGCGTGGTGGCGGGTGTGCAGCTCGAATCTGGCGACGGCGGGGCAGCGGAGGGAGCTCAAATCATACGATGGCACATCGGCGATTCAGTGGCTAATTCGATCGATTTGGAGGCGGGCGGTAGTGAAGCAACGGCGGAACCAGAGGCGGGGGCGGTGGAGCGATTGGATCTGGCAGTGGGTAGCGGCCGTGACGACGATCGACTAGGGTGGGGCAAAACCGAGGCGATGACATGGCAGCGACATGGAGGCGAAGGCGTGATTGGGGACAGTGGTCGCACCGGTGAAGGCCCCGGTCGGGTAGGCGGCTGCGGCGGAGGAGATGGTGAGGTTGGCCATGGCCCGAGCGGCGGTCGGAAGGAAAATGAAAAGGTTGGGCAGTTGGCGCTCGGCCACCGGTTTTACATCTCCTGTAGGTGGAGATGTATATTTGCATCTCGAGGTGTTGTATTTTAGAAGCGGAGATGTAATTTTTTTTGCTTCTGCATTATCTGTTGAAGAGGTTTTTTTTTGAAAGATTCAGCAAATTGCTGGCTTCGATTAGATTTAGCAGAAAGCAGCGGAAGAACAACATGAGGAGGATCCGAAGATCAAAGAAAAAAAAGCAACCCTATTGGCTGCAGAACAACACTACTCTTACAAGGCGGAACGCCATCCACCCACAGCAAGACAACGCGGCTCCGACTCCGACGGCGAACTATGAAGAACAAAGCAAGGTTGGCGTCATAGAAGATCACCGAATGAACCGCCTGCCACCCGTCATCGTACACCACCGGTGCCTAGCACCGCAGCTTCGACTTCACAGCAAAAAGCAACCGAGGTAATCTTACGAACATGTCGGAGAAGAGCCGACTACCACTACCAATGCCACACCTCCGACGATGCTCACCACCGTCATCGTTGCCACGGAGCCAAACCACCCTCATTGCCAGACGGACATGACCAAGCAGCACGACCGACACCCCCATCTACCACTAGTCCCTCTGGCCGGTAAGGAGCTCCTGGAACGATGCTCCAGGAGGTGTGACACGCGTCGCCATCATCGTCCGATCCCAGGGGATCATGGGTTTCCCCGAGCATCCTTGCGTAGTGGAGCGAGCAGGAACGCCTCAGCGACGCCTTCAAGAAGCAAGCAGCGCCCACAGGCGTCGCCGTCGCCTGCCCCGGCCAAAAAACCGACAGCAAGGTCTTCACCTGGCGCTGCACCTCCAACCACCAGCCCGAGCCAGACCACCACCACAGGAGCCAGATCCAACCATGACTGGTCAGATCCGACACCCCATGCATCAGCCGCAGCCACCCTCGCATGCACCACCGGTCGTGTACCACCATCTACACGGCCAACACACTGCCCGACACCCCCTCGCCCCGGAGCCTCCGCTTCGGCGACCTCCCACTTGTAGATCCGCGGACACCTGAGCACTCTTGCCTCCACCAAAGCACCACCAGCAGATCCACTCACGCTGCTTCACTCGCCGGGAACAGGAGCTCACCCGAGACTCAGCAGGGTGCCTCCAGCGAGAGCCCTGGCTGGCACCATCAGCATTGGGCCCGCTGGGATCACGCCCTCACGGCCGAGGAGAGAAGAGGAGCTGTCCTAACCAGGGGTGGACGCGGCCCGATGGCCCAAATCTAGATCCCCCCAAACACTGATGGCAGCCATCACCGAGCGCCGACCAGGGGTGGCCTCGCCGTCGAGAGGGACGCCGCCCCTCGAGCAGCACGCGTCGGCCACCCGCCGCCGGCCTGACGCACGCCACTAGTCCCCCGAGAGCCACGAGACGCGGACTGAAGAAACCGCCCCGCCACCGCCTTCCCTGGGGCACGCGCGGGCTTTGCCGGCATCCCCTCCGGCAGCGGCGCAGCGAGGGAGGAGAGGTGGGGGAGCCCGGCGGCGCGGCTAGGGTTGCCCCCCGTGTCGCGAGAGGA
>NC_041389.1:292247121-292271164 GCF_002162155.2 Triticum dicoccoides
GTTCCGGTACCTTGAAGAGGGGTTTTAAAACCTAGAGATGCAAAAGTTAGTTATTTTTATATCTACATCATCTATTGAAGATGCTCTAACTGAGTCCCCTCGGAGACGAGGAAGTTCCTAGATGCTTGGGGTCTAGGGATGGAAGCAGACACGCTTGCGCCGTTCGCGTATGTCCGCGCGACTGAAAATGTACTAATCTTCATTACTTTGATAATCATGCTAGTGATAATTTCTACTCCTAATGTTTCACTTGGTAGGATAGCTTTCATGGTTTTCTTTTCATCTCCCACTTTTGTTTAATTTTTTTGTCTCCCCTCCCACCAACTCATCGGTTTATTTTCGTGTCACTCTCTCATACAATGAAAAAAAATCTGTACGGATCAGAACTTTACATGATGGCGCATTTAGTAATGTCTTTATGTAAAAGAATCAATCATGATCAATCTCTAAAGATTAGATCTAAATTAATTAACATTATCTTAAATGGCTCAATCACATTAATTAGGAAACAAATAACCAATTTTAAGAAAATTAATGTGTAAATCATAAAAAATCTCATTATTAAAGCATTTATGTACTTACTTAATTTGTAATGGAATATTATACGGAGTATGTACGTCGTTCATTTGTTCGTTACATCCACCAAACGAAGGTAATTGTCAGTCCCACCGATTTTTTTACAAAGTAAGGAAGTCGCCAACCCTGCCGATTTTTATGGAAGGAAATCACTAGCCCGGCCAATATTTTTGAAAAGAATTAAGCCAGCCTTGCAGATTTTTCCAAAGCTATATGCATGAATCCATCTCCCACCTCATATACTCCACTTGACCGTCTCCCATCCGCATGCATCGGTGCCCAGGCTATGAGGACAATGTCGGCTTGCCCCCTTGCTCGACGACTGCCAGATCGAGGTCACCAGAGCCGGATTCATGGAGATCAAGGTCGTCGCCGCGTGGGTTGCTGGTAGCCGTCACGCGCGGGAAGTTGACGACCCTCATTTACGAGCCACCTGATCCGTCTCTCCACCTCAGGCCGACGCAGTGCCTCCCGGGCGAGATTGCGATAGCCTCCTCTGTTGGGTAACGTTGCATGGAAAACAAAAAATTCTACGCACACGCAAGATCTATCCATGCAGATGCATAGCTACAAAAGGAGGAGAGCATCTACATACCTTTTTAAATCGCTAAGCAGAAGCATATATAACGCGATTGATGTAGTCGTACGTACTCTTCACGATCCAACCGATCTAGTGCCGAACAAAAGGCACCTCCGAGTTTAGCACATGTGCGGCTCGATGACGTCTCCCCCTTCTTGATCCAACAAGAGGGAGAGGAGAAGTAGATGGTATCACAACCAACACGACAGCGTGGTGGTGATGGAGCACCGACAATGCTTAGCTAAGCGTCGCTGGGACGAGGCGGTGGAACTACGAAGTAACGAGAGAGAGAGGGGCACCTAGGGCTTTGTGTGTCCTCTTGGGGCGCCTCCTCCCCTCTATATATAGGTGGAGGGGCGTGGGGAACAACCCTCCAAACCCTAGGGCGCAACCAAGGGGGGAGGACGTGGAACCCTAGTCCTCCTCCTTCCCTTCCATACAAAGATGGACTTTCCACCTTTCCCATCTGCATGGGCCTTGATGGACTTGTGTGCGCCTGGCCCAATAAGGCCATGGTGCCTCCCCTCATCCCATGATGACCCTTGGGACGTGGTGGAACCCTCGGTGGACTTCCAGACTCCTCTGGAAGTTTCCGGAACCTTCAGGAAGCTTCCCGGTACAATACCGAAAAAACTGAAACTTTTTCTAGAACCCTGAAAACAACTTTCCATATACAAATATCTACCTCCCGACCATTCCGAGACTCCTCGTGATGTCCGGGATCTCATCCGGGACTCTGAGCAACATTCGATTATCAATCATCAAATATCCCAATACTACTCTAGCGTCAACGAACATTAAGCGTGTGACCGTGCGGGTTTGGGAATCATCTAGTCACACTACAAAAAAATACACTTCCGTGATGATACGTGTTTGTCACAGTAGGTCACGTTTTCTGTCATGCATGTACATCCATGACAATTTTATGACAGAATCAAGATAGTCATACCTGTGCTATCGTAGAAGTGTTCCATGACATTACCAAAATTATCATCACGGTGATGATGATGCTATTCCGGTGGTGCAGGTGAAGACGACGGTGTGGAAACGGAGGTGGCGCGAAAGACGAGGGGAACGTCAGGGCAACTTCTTGGAGGTGGAGGACGGGGTGGCTGAATCGGCGGGACGACCAGATCGATGACGGATCCTCATCCTGTACGATGGATGAGGGACGTCGAGGTGTTGTTGTGGACGACATCGTCGGGGAAGAGGCTCCGGCTGGGTGGCGGACGGAGGAGGGTGTGGGGCTTCGCGGGTTTTCCCGGCCTCGGTGTACGAATGGGTGGACAGATGGGATGGGAGTGGGGAACCATGGCTTGGGGACGCGCTTGTCTGAAATATGGGGTAAGTTACAAAAGTACCCCCCACCGATTTGAGGCGGTTCTTTCGGTTCAGGGGTATCACGGGCATTTCACGTGTCGGGATTTCACAGGAGGTGGGAGTTTTCACGCGCGTTGTAATTTTGGAATAGCAAGGTGCGGGTTGAGATGGAGAGGGTGTTGTCGGAGCACAACGAGACAAAGATATATCTTAAATATTTCGGGCTAACAAGGCGCGGGTTGAAATTTCCCGACAAGCCTAACGTGTACTATACCAAATCAATTCGCACTACAAATGTCATTCAAAACTTTGAATTCATGTTATGTTCAATTAAAATATTTTGCTACGTGTATAATGCATGCAACCTACTACTCAAATGAACGTTTTAGTGCATTCCAAACGTATATACTACCGCTTCAATATGAACTAAATTTGAATTCATTTCTTTATTTGAATAAGATCTACAATAATGATTGTTGTGAAGTCAAAGCATTTGAATTTGTTTCTCTGTTTTAATAAGATCTACAATCATCATTATTGTCAAGTTAAACCATTGTTTGTGTATTATCTTCACAGCACACCACATGATTAGTCTCGAGTTACATATGAACTATGTGTACTATATGAACTCGAACTCGATTTTTTGAATCCACTTTATGTTGATTTCAAATCACATTACATTTCAAGCTCTAGCTAGATCTTCATAATCTAAACCATGTCTCATATGTATAATGTGTTTATCACATTATGTATGGTGCCCCGCCCCCTACGCCTGCAAGTATTTAGATGTGAGTTGCAAACACCACACAATACCAAAAATTCAAATAAAATGTGAGAATGTTCGATATATAGTATTATTTAGATTGTTCGATATTTAGTTGTAAGATGCAAATGCCACACATTATCACAAATTCAAATAAAATGTGAGATTGTTCGATGTATAGTATGGTTTAGATTGTTCGACATTTAGCTGTGAGTTGCAAACACCATGCATTATCACATTATGGTATAACATGTGCAAAACCACAGCACGCGTATCACCGCTATATTCATGCATGCATATGTTTAAAACACTATGATCTCCTATTCAAATATATGAATCCACTTTCATATCAAATTATGATCTTTGTTAGGCTCTTACACCCACACAGCTCCTTTCCGACACACACCGATCGATAAACCTCCAGCGATGTCTGCCTACAACATACACACACACCTTCAATCTCCTCCTTTATGTGTCCTTGCCTCGTGTCTCTCATACGGTCCCACACACATATAAACTCTCACCCCTCTTTTCATCAATCTCACAACCGCACACTCCTCCCCCTATCTAGCTAGTAGCTGGGCCTCTCGCACCACCTCCTAGATCCATTCTCTCTGTCTATCCGTCTCATTGGGCCTTATTTGCCTCTAACAGATGGACGTACACCGACCGATCTCCCGCTATACATATAGCTAGCTAGGTCCTTATAACTCGTTTTCCCCACGCGTCGATCGATCTACCTCATTAGTTATGTCTCTCCCTTCCTCCGACAAACAACAATTGATCTACCGATCTAGTTAGATTTGCTTACCAAACACATGGTTCCCCTTCATCATCCATGGATGTGTCCCGATAGATCTATCATGCACAGGCACACACAGAAACACATCCCCACTCTTATTGATAATATTGCAGTTCCACCCTCAGTTTGTCTAGTAGGCCTCTCCCACCATCTTCGAGAAGCAACTCCATCACCCATCCAGCACTCTACCCCTCTCCCTCCCTCTCTTTCTCCTCTCTCTCTCTCTCTGTCCCATCCTATTTCCCGTCCTTCAGTTATGTATGGATGTCGACCGATCTCCCTCAAGACATAGCTGGGTCTCTCCTTCTCAACACATATATGAGTCGTTCTACCTCTATAGTTAGGCCTCTACCCACCCCTCCCCCACCCCCTCCCCCCCCACACACCAATACATTGAGTGCTCTAGTCATGTCTCCCTGCCACACACAAACTTGACCTGTGCCCTCAGACGTTCCGGTAGGTCAGTCGCCCTATATCTTTGACTTGCACACACACACACACACACACACAATTTCAATGGCTCTCTTCATCGATCTTGCACCCACCCACTTGATCCTCTCTTCGAATCTATCGATATCTATGACCCCTCCCTCTCTTCTCGTGGATCGCCCGACCCTCTATATATGATATGGATAGGCCTCCATTTCACACACATTGCATGCAAAAATTTGTTTGAGATGTCATCAACACATATCCCCACAAATACATTCACGAAATCACTCACGAACGCACACACCATCTGTCTAGGTTTGTATCTCTCACACACACCCACGTAGGTGGGGGACGTGCACGGAGAGAAGAGGTGCACGCACGGTGCACGTACTCCCGTCTCTTTCCCAACCACACCCGCGCGGGTACACGGTGGAGCTTATTTCTATACGAAAAGGCAGCCCACGTGGTAATTTGACATGTGTACTGGTTGTCCACTTGATGGAGGGAGGATCGTCTACCACGGGTGAACAAACAAATTGCGACTTGACGCGTTATGTTAAAAAAGAGGCAAACCATGTGGGGCCTACCTTAGAGGCAAGGCTCTATATATTGGAGTACTTTTGATGTGTCCCATCAACTCGCAGAACAAGGAGAAGCTTGCTTAGTACGCCGTCTCCCCCGCCCACGGGCGCGGTGGCTCGCAGGATGAGGTGAAGCTTGCTTACTAGTAGTAGTACTGTACGCCTTACGCCCTCTCCCTCGCCCACGCACGCGGTGGCTTGCAGTACGAGGAGAAAATTTTACTACTCCCCCCTTTTACTCCTCGTCCCTACTAGTACCTTGTTTAGAGAGATTATCATATTGTTTGGAATATATATGTCCTTTAGTAGATTTCAATATGAACTACTAGTACATACTCAAAACACTGATGTATATAGACGTATTTTAGAGTGTAGATTCACTCATTTTGCTCCGTATGTAGTCCATATTGAGGCCCTGTTTGGTTCATAAGTCCTAGGACTTTTTCTAGTCCCAACTAAAAGTCCCTACTCCTTAAAAAGTCCCTCCTTGTTTGTTTTCAGGGACTAAAAAGTCTCTAATCCCTCCCTAGAGGTTATTGAATGACCATGTTACCCCTACTATACAGAAAAATAACAACCAAACAACACCATGGGGCGACGGGGCAATGGGTGCAAGGAGGGGCATTGTTGGAAAAGTCCCAAAAAAGACTCTCCTTGAGAGTCTTCTTCATTAAGTCCCAGAAAGCAAGTTTTAGTCCCTAGTAGTCCCTCCTGTTTGGTTAAAAAGTCTCTAAGAGGGACTTTTTCTAGTCCCTACACTAAAAAGTCCTTGGAAACAAACAACCCCTGAAACGGACGTAATAGTACGCACTCTCCCTCGCCCCTAGACCCTCGCCCACATGGTGGACGTGCAGCGATTCATTCGGTCTCATATAGCCAGAACGACATATACTGCAGTACACTTATTGCTCGACTTCCCGAAGAGGCGAAGAGCCAATCGCAAGGTTAATATTTTGGAGATGCAAGCACAAGGTTATAGGACGAGTAGTAGGTGCCACGTCATATATAAATAAAGTTTTTTTCTTCAGTGGCATGTAAGCAATATGATAGGTTCATATGGAGAGAAAAGGAAACCGCTCCACTATATACATAGTCAGGACGGGCCAGCCTAGATGGTTGCTTGCTGGGGTTGCTCTCTTCACACTCTCTCGCACAAAACGTCTGTGGCCACATCTCTAACATCCCGACGGATCACGTCCGCCGGGGGAAGGGGTGGATGCTTAGTGTAGATGCGATCGCCGTCGCTGACGGTGAAAACCCACTGTCGGCACGTCCCGATCAGGGCTCCCCGCCGTTCTCTTTCACAAAGCCGGTGAGGTTGCCTTCGTCCCTTTCTCACTGCCACGACGTGGGCAGTTGCCGCCTCCTGCTGCCCTCCTCAAGGTTGAGCTACGTCCCGACATCCCTCAGGTACAACTCCCTTTACAGCCGGCTTGCACCACTGCTCCAGCTGCCCACATCACTCCATCTGGATATTTCTCTACTTCTTTGCCCTGCACATACCTCTACTGGCTTCTACGTACTATATTTGTGATGATTTTATGTCTCATCAACTAGTCCCAGTAATCTTATTCTAATCACGCTTCTTCAATTTCTTTGCCACAGGGATGCTCATCTCGATTTTGGTGAAACTGCACAAAATGATCTGATGGTCAAAAGGTTGCAAACTTCATTTCTTAGGAAGCTCGAACGTTGCCAGCAAATTGAAGCCTGGTTAGGGTTTACGGTTCACGGGCTAGGGACTGCATGGATCATTTTTTCTTTAGCTGCCTCTATTCCAAAATAAGCGTCAACTTTAGTAGTAGTACAACTTTGTACTAAAGTTTGCATAAAGTTGAGACACTTATTTTGGAACAGAGGGAGTACATATTTGCTATGATCTGTCTGTGACAGCCTGGTTTTTGCCCTCTCTTCTTTGCCTGGTTTTCAGTTGGTTTGAATTTGAGTTTGGAGTTTTTGAATCTTTCATTTGGACTTAACCACTTGGGTACCCCTTGACTTTCACCCAAGTGCTTCATCCCCTCTCAAACCATCACTCCATCCCTGGCTGATCTCAAATTATCATTTGGAATATTTTTATTTAATGAAAAATATTCATTTTCCCCTCCAAAACCCTAGCTAGCTCAATGTGCTCCAAAGCAACCCTAATTTTTCTTGCCCATAAAATCCTAAGAAAAATCCCAATTATTCTTTGAACCCTAGGGCACCTTTCTGAGCAAAAATATTTCATCACTCTTTGGAATATTTTGGCTACAGAAAATATTTTCATTTCTGGACAGAAATGATAGTTTCCTCAGCAACTACCATTTTACCTGCTCCATTGTAGCTGGTTTTTCTTGTGCATCTTCACCTTAGTAAGTGTTGGCTAGCCTCCAAATCCCAGTCCTCAACTCCCAGTGGTTTGACCAAAGTAAACCTTCAAAGTTACTGTCCAGAAACTTACATGGAGTGTAAACTCATTTCTACTGCACCTGAAACCCAACCCAAGCCTGGTAACACTCAAAACTACCACAGACTACACGCCAGCCATGAAGTTTGCGCTTAGGTTGGCCTGAGGTCATAGTTCACGCGGTGACCGTGTTTGTCCAGGTGTGCTGGCATGCAAAACACGCGCTCTGAGTGCCGCTGAGCACTCTGTTGCGCGTGTGCTCACTGCCTAGCCTGCCCGAGCATGCCAAACCGTGCCACCATCACCATCTCCACTCACTTAACTCTGCCCTGGCACTCGCCGATGCTGGAGCACGCCGCAGCGGGCACGGGCGCGGTCCGGCCAACGCCATAGTGCGCGATTCACTATGCTCGTTGTCTTCCTCTCGGCCCTGTGGTCGTCCGCACTCACCAACAGTCCCCGCGTGAGCTACGTCTTCTTCCCCCTCTCTCACTGACGCCGTTCATCGCTGGGCGCCATGGACAGGTGTCCTCCGGCGGAGCCCGAACCCCCCCTCACGGCCCGCCTATAAATACGGCCACCCCCAGCCTCCTCGAGCACCTCACTCCACTCCCACACAACCCACAAGCTAGTAAAAAGCCGTAGCCCGGCCGGGCAGGCCGCGGGCTGCCGTCCCCGAGCTCGAGCTCGCCGGCGATCCTCTTCGGTCGTCTCCATAGCTCCAGCCCTTCCCAGGCCAGGGCAACTCTTCCAGGACCTCCGCCACTCTCCGATGGTGCCGTTCCGCCCGGTTGGAGCCCCTGGAGTCGCCCCTAGCTGCCGTCGTCTTCGTCTCCGGTGACCGCTGCTCTTTGCCTCCGCTGGAGAGTTTGTTTCCGGCGTCGTCCGACCACCCCTAGCCATCCTACGGGTATGGGCAGGTGCGCCTTTGTCTTCTCTCTCCATCCCTCCCTCTTGTTTTGGCCCAAGATCCCTCGTCGCCGGCGTGCGCTCCGGCGAATCCTCGCCGCCCTCTGTTTCCCTCTCCCCCTCCTCCTCACCTGGCTAGCGGGGCCTGCTAGTCAGCCACTCTTTACGCGCGCGAAGCGGTACGAGTGGTGGCACCCCGGGTGTTTACGCCTTCGACGTCACCCCCCAAGTCTGTTTATTTTTATTTCAAATTTCATTTAAATCCAAAGAGCTTCAAATGGCCACAACTTTTATTCTATAAGTCCAAATGCATTGATTCTTTTTGCATTAATTTCTTTGTCCAAAAATCTAGCAGCTCACAAAAGTTGGGATTTTCCCCCGTTGTCTAGATTTTTTGGTGAATTTCAGAAGGTTTCTTGATGTTTTCTTTTCATGTTTTTATTTATTTCTAGAAGAGCAGGCTTGTCTTGAGGATCACGAGGAGGTTTGTGAACCTCATCTGCACTAAGGCAAGCCACAACAACATTTTCATAGTGCCACTACAATATTTGTGATTTTCTACTTGAACAAATGATGATTCATGCATTTAAATTATTAATATGTTAATTATATTCTGTTAGATGCTTGTTATAGTAAATATGCTTGATTTACAGAAAGTTTGAAGTGAACTTAGTTGGTAAGCTAACAAGGATTTAGTTTATGGGTGATGGGAAGATAATATGGTTATGGAAATAAATAAATAGTGAGATTATTTTCTTGCATGAGTAAAAATGATAAATTTGCGAGAAAAGATTCTGGTTGAAGTAAGGTTTGATCTTAACCAGAGAAGTATCATGAGTTGCGGATGCTCAGTGTGAGCATAGTTGACTCAGTCATTTCCGTTGATATGTGATGCATATGTTGGTGATGCATGTCATGGCATTATGACGCCGGTTATTTTCACTTTAAGTTGAACCTGTTAATAACTCAACTTGAATATGTTGTTGACCGGGTCATGGTGCCGCTAAATCGAGTCTTTCCCAGTGCAACCACATTTGTTGGTATGGGACGACCTTTATTCGTTTCATTGTCATGCCTCTGGTCGGTGCCTCCATTTAGGGAAGGTTATGGGCGTGCTATATCCTGGCCCGGTAAGCAGGCATAACCTTTTGAGCCCGTTGATAAGTTTTTGGTACCGGGTCCCCGTGTGGGATCGTGGCCACGATGGTGGTCATTGTGTCTTTGGTAGACACGGGGCCACCCAGGACTAGCCTGATGGGGAGTGAGTCAAAGTGGCCGGGAGAGTGTCATGACAATGGAAGGGTTTTGTCGGAATGCCGTTGGTCCACCGAAATAGGAGTGCGAGGCCATGGGTTCCGTGGTGTGTGTGGGTCCAGTGCGCTACCTCTGCAGAGTGTATTAATCTATCGATAGCCGAGTCCATGGTTAAGGACACGCTCGAAAGTAGGTCACACCATGGGTCAACATTTAATAAATTTTGCACACTAAGTATGAAGTTTGCACACTAAGTATGAAGTTTGCACTGTGTTGGTGGCGGGAAGGCCATGTTGATTTGGACCAGATGTTGGTTGTGGTTGTGATCGCCGTAAGGATCACGGGCCAAATATTGGTCGTGGTTGTGATCGCCGTAAGGATCACGGGCCAAATACTGGTCATGGTTGTGATCGCCGTAAGGATCACGGGCCAAATACTGGTCGTGGTTGTGATCGCCGTAAGGATCACGGGCCAAATTATTGGTCGTGGTTGTGATCGCCGTAAGGATCACGAGATGTCTCTGGGTTGGCGTGTTTGTGATCCAGGAATGATCATGGTTGGTAAGCCAGTCCAAGGAACAATTATCACAAGAGTATGGCCACAACATGTTGGATATATTGTTGCATCATTATTAATTGGTTAATTGTCATGATATTGTTTGTCATTATGTTTATGCTTGTTGTGAGCTTGCAAGTACACTCAATGTACTGACCTGGCGTGTCATGCCAGATTTTAGGAAAGTTCCGTCGGAAAGGAGTGTTGTCCGAGTCTAGATCGTGTCCACATCAGTGTCCCTGTGCTATGGAGTTCCACTACGACGTTGTTCTGCTGCCGCGTAGTTGCCATGATCGAGGCTCCTTTATGTTCACTAAATAATGTACATATTGTTCAGCCGCATCGTGTGTGCCGCTTGGCCTCGCTAACTGTTGTAATATAGACTTTGCTCCGCTAGCATCAATAAAGCAGTTTTTTCTGTAGCAAGTTGTTGTGTGTTGCCAGAAGACAAGGTCTCTGGGCTGGCAATGCATGGTAAACCGGTTGCTCTGAGCCGGGGTGCCACAACGCTTGGTATCAGAGCCGCGCTGACTGTAGGCCACACTAGGCTAATACGAGTTAACTGGACGCTAGATACGAGTTGTAGTTGAGTGCCGGTAGCATTTTTAGCTGGTTGTTGCATTGCATGCACCGATTTTTATTTTTATGCTAGCCTGCTAATGGTTGTGAGTGTAGATGGCTCCGGTGCCGTATCCGTGCTAGTTGCAGCTGATGCCGTACACGTCACCACATCTCCTTCGTAACATGTGGCATCGGCTGTACCCCCTCGGTGATGACCCAGCCTATCGTGTGTACCAGGAGCGTCTAGCTGACTCAGTGTATGAATATCACGCCGTGGTTACTCTGCACACCAGTTCTGATTCCAGCACTTACACTCGTACCTCTTGGAGAGGTTACGCTTCTACTGCTTCTTAGGCTGTCCAGTTTGCTGCATTTGAGGTACTTGTTGAGCTTCGCTACAATGAGGTCCGGATGCAGAACCACCCAGGTTTCTACTACTATCCTTCTCTGCATGATAATGGTCGTGTCCGTTTCCCTATCATTGATCCGGAGTCCGATATTGTTGCTAGCCACCTTTCTTGTTATATCACTGCTAGCTATTTTATGATTTACGAGCTGGCTCGAGAGCTAAGTCGTGCCCGTACCACTTTAGCCTCTGCTAGATGAGTCACTACTCCAGCATCTGTAGGATTTACTCCCTATATTCTAGCCAGTTCTACTTCCCCCGTTCCACCGGTTACTCCTCCGAGTAGCTCGGGCACCGCGACCGTGAGTCCACTTAGTGCTCCTGATGAGTGGGTTTCACTTCTCGCCACTCCTGTAGCCCCTATGCTTCACCCTACACCTGCCCTGGAGGGAGAGCCCTCAAGGTAGCATCGTCGTGTCACCTTTAACCTGGAGGTCTCAGTTAACCCCGTCAGTTCAGGATCCGAGTTCTCTTCAGGAGAGGACCCCACAGCACCAGCAGAGCAGTAGAGCTTCTGAGTATTCGCAGTCGTTAGGATGGTGTACGGATGTAGTCGTACGAGTCATGATGTTTTGTTTCATGTATGAGAGTAGTTGAACCTGGCATGTTGTTATCTTTCATGTATGAGTCTATGTATAATTATGTTGGAACTCTGTTTTATTCGCCGCATTTTTTATTCGTCGTTTCGGTTTTTCTCGGGCTTTCGTTGCTGGCTTTTCCTCAATTTATTTTAAATGTTTCTCATCTCGGTTGCGTTGCCTTGGGGAAAATCATAATAGGATGAGGCGGGAAGGCTGGAGTAGAAATGTTCGCGAGGGTTCTGCTGCTCGTCGTTCCGCACGACAGGCATGACACTCACCCGAGCCGCATGTTCCACCACCGCCTCCACCGCCAAATCCGCCCTCCACCGAGCAAATTCTATGTATGTTTGAGGAAAGACGGAATAATGATCTGATTGAAATATTCAGAAGTGTTCAAGCTGTGGTTGGACAGAATGGGAATCAGCCTGGTCATCACTCCAAGCTGTCAGATTTTCAGAGGACCAAGCCTCCCAGTTTTAGTCAGACTATTGATCCCTTGGATGCATATGATTGGTTGAGAACTATGGAGAACAACTTGAGATTGCTCGTACTAAAGAAGGAGATACGGTTCTGTTTGCAACCCGTTATCTTGAAGGCGCTGCTACCATATGGTGGGAAAATGAAAGAGCCATGTGTTCTGCTGATGAGGAAATCACCTGGTCAAGATTCAAGGAACAATTCCGGAAATATCACATCCCTACGGGAATTATGAAGACTAAGCAGCGTGAATTTCTCGCGCTTCTCCAAGGAAGTCAGTTTGCGGGTGAATATTTGCAAAAATTCAATCATATGTCACATTACTCCCTATATGACGTGGCCAGTGAATAAAGAAAGATTGACAGATTTCTTGGTGGATTAAACCCGCAACTCAGGTGTACTCTCAATATGTTCGATTTCCTAGACTTCCAAACCCTGGTGAACAAGGATTTCATTGCTGAAAGAGAGCACAAGCTTGTATCGGATAATAAGTCTGCCAACAACAATCACAAGCGCAAATTTGAGCCAAGAAAGGAAATACAACCAGTACAAAAGGCTCATACGTGGCAATAGACTCAGGTGGAATACAAGCCCAATTGGCAACAGAATGTTAACAAGACCACCACTCAAGGTAACCAACCCAGTGCAAGAGGAGCGTCTGCGCATCAATTCTTGTTTCAGTTGTGGGCAAACCGGACATTATGCCAAACAGTGTCCCAAGAACAACATGACGAATGCTGTATTCAGGCCACAAGTACATTGTATGGAGGCATGCCCGAACCAGCACAATATCACGGGATACGTTCATCACATCTCTGCTGATGAAGCCCAAGAGAACCCCGAAGTCGTCATTGGTATGTTCTCTGTTAATAACATACCTGCAGTGATTTTATTTGACTCTGGGGCTTCCCACTCTTTTATTTCTTGGAGTTTCGTTGCCCAAAACAAATTTCCTTGTTCGCTTTTGGGCAAAAATATACTGGTACAAACCTCGGGATCTCTAATCAGAAGCAATCTAGTCTGCCGCAATCTGGAAACCAATGTCAACGGAGTCTGTTTTCCAACTTCCTTGATACTTATTGAGTCTGATAAGTTGGATGTTATCTTGGGTATGAATTGGCTGACTCAGTATCAAGTATGCATAAATGGAGCGACTCGAGAAGTCACTTTGACCAGCCAAGAAGGGCAGACTACAAAATTCTATGCTCGCAGAAGCATACCCTCAAAGGAAATGGTCTTAATAGCAGTGGCTGAATTGGAATTAATTCATGTGGTCAGTGAGTTTCCTGATGTATTCCCTAAAGAATTGCCAGGCATGCCACCTGATCGAGAGCTTGAGTTTTCAATAGATCTTGTGCCTGGGACCACACCAATACACAAGAAGTATTACCGAATGCCTTCATCAGAATTACTAGAGCTAAAGAAACAGCTTGATGAAATGCTCCAGAAAGGATATATTCGTCCCAGCTCTTCACCCTGGGGATCACCTGCTATCTTCGTGGAAAAAAAGGATAGCAGCCTCTGCATGTGTGTGGATTACCGTCAGCTGAATGACGTCACAATCAAAAACAAATATCCACTGCCAAGGATTGATGACCTGTTTGATCAGCTCAGTGGGGCCAAGGTATTCTCCAAGATTGATTTACGGACTGGATACTATCAGCTCAAGATTAAAAAGGAGGATGTTCCTAAGACCGCATTCACCGCTCGATACGGTCTTTTGGAATATACAGTTATGTCTTTTGGTCTCACCAACGCCCCTGCCTTCTTCATGCATATGATGAATAAAGTATTCATGGACTTCCTCGATAAGTTGGTGGTAGTCTTCATCGATGATATACTTATTTACTCAAGAAGTGAAGAAGAACACAAAGAACACCTCCGAGCAGTGTTACAACGACTCCGTGAACATCAGTTATACGCCAAATTCAGTAAATGTGAGTTCTGGCTCAAGCAAGTTGGATTTCTTGGACATGTGCTATCCGCCAAAGGTATAGCCGTGGATGTGAGCAAAGTAAAGGATGTATTCGATTGGTTGCCACCCACAACCGTATCTCAGATCCGGAGTTTTCTTGGATTAGCCGGATATTACCGTCGTTTCATCGAAGGGTTCTCCAAGATCGCTAAACCCATGACAGAGCTGCTCAAAAAGGATAAGAAGTGTGAATGGACTGAGGACTGTGAGAGAAGTTTCACTGAGTTAAAGAAACGGCTAACAACTACACCGGTATTGACACTTCCAGATATCTACCGTAGTTTTGATGTGTATTGCGACGCTTCCAGGCAAGGACGGGGATGCGTACTTATGCAAGACGGCAAGGTAGTAGCTTATGCCTCACAACAGCTATGACCCCATGAGGGAAATTATCCTACTCATGATTTGGAGTTGGCCGCGGTGGTTCATGCTTTAAAAATTTGGAGACACTATCTCATCAGAAAAAGGTGCCAAATTTTTATAGATCACAAAAGTCTCAAGTATATATTTACTCAGCCAGATTTAAATCTCCGTCAACGAAGATGTCTTGAGTTAGTCAAGGATTATGACCTTGGAATAAATTACCACCCGGGTAAGGCCAACGTGGTTGCGGATGCGCTCAGTCGAAAGCCCGTCAACCTAAATGTCATATTGGAATCCTTGCCTCCTGAACTTCAAGAAGAGATTGCTTAGCTCAACCTGGTCATAGTTGAGGCTGGCCTTGCTAATATTTTGGAAGTCACCCCCACAATTGAGGAAGAGATCCGCAAGGCCCAGCTAGACGACACCGATCTGCAGAAACGTGCCAAGCGTATGGTAGCAAGTCAGACTTCTGATTTCTCAAAGGATCAGTTCGGTACCCTCCGATTTCGAGGAAGGATTTGTGTGCCCAATCAAGCGGATTTAAAGCAGAAGATCCTGTCAGAAGCCCACGAATCCTCGTATTCAATTCACCCTGGAGGTACGAAAATGTATGAAGACCTTCGACAAATATTCTGGTGGGATGGGATGAAGAAAGACATTGCCTATTTCATGGCCTGTTGCGACATATGCAACAAAGTGAAGGCAGAGCATCAGAAACCAGCCGGACTTCTCCAACTGCTGCCAGTGTCACAATGGAAATGGGATGATGTCTGTATGGATTTCAACACAGGACTACCTAATACTCGACGGGGCAATGATGCAATCTGGGTCATAGTGGATACATTAACCAAGGTAGCCCCCTTTATCCCGATCAGAACCACATATCGAGCAGATGAGCTTGCACAACTGTATGTATCTAGAATAGTCAGTCTGCATGGAGTACCCTGAACCATCACTTCTGACCGAGGTTCACTTTTTACCTCCGCTTTTTGGTCCCATCTCCATCAAGCCTTGGGGACAGCATTGAAATACAGTACCGCTTATCATCCTCAGACTGATGGACAGACAGAGAAGGTAAATCAAATACTCGAAGATATGTTGCGAGCCTGTGCTTTAGTCCAAGGACCAAAATGGGAAGACTGTTTGCCTTATGCCGAGTTCTCTTATAACAATAGCTTCCAGACCAGTTTAAAGATGTCACCGTATGAAGCTTTGTATGGCCGTAAGTGCCGCACTCCTCTAAATTGGTCTCCAACCAGAGATAGCCATATTTTCGGAACAGATCTCATGCTGGAAGCCGAGAAGCAAGTTAAGGAAATTAGAGACAGATTGCAGTTGGCCAAATCTCAACAGAAGAGTTATTATGATGCAAAGCTCCGACAGATCAGTTTTGAACCCGGAGAACATGTATACCTTCGAGTCACACCTATGAAAGGAGTCAAGAGATTTCAGACTCGTGGAAAGTTGGCACCCATATTTATTGGTCCATTTCCCGTTGTGTCACGAGTGGGTACTATTGCATATCAGTTGGAGCTACCCCCTGAATTGTCAGACATGCACAACATGTTTCATGTTTCACTATTACGGCGATGCATATCGCGCTTGAGAAAAAGACTGATATGACAGAGATAGAGCTGGCAAAGGATTTAACCTACAAAGAGAGGCTAGTTAAAATTTTGGATCAAATGGAAAGAGTCACCCACAGTAAAGCAAGGAAGTTTTACAAAGTCCAATGGAAGCATCACAGAGTCAGAATCAACATGGGAATCAGAAGAATTTCTAAGGGCACATTATCCAGAATGGTTTTCCCAAGCAACCGAATCTAGAGGACGAGATTCATTCTAAGTGGGGGAGGTTTGTGATAGCCTGGTTTTTGCCCTCTCTTTTTTGCCTGGTTTTCAGTTGGTTTGAATTTGAGTTTGGAGTTTTTGAATCTTTCATTTGGACTTAACCACTTGGGTACCCCTTGACTTTCACCCAAGTGCTTCATCCCCTCTCAAACCATCAGTCCATCCCTGGCTCATCTCAAAATATCATTTGGAGTATTTTTCTTTAATGAAAAATATTCATTTTCCCCTCCAAAACCCTAGCTAGCTCAATGTGCTCCAAAGCAACCCTAATTTTTCTTGCCCATAAAATCCTCAGAAAAATCCCAATTATTCTTTGAACCCTAGGGCACCTTTCTGAGCAAAAATATTTCATCACTCTTTGGAATATTTTGGCTACAGAAAATATTTTCATTTCTGGACAGAAATGGTAGTTTCTTCAGCAACTACCATTTTACCTGCTCCATTGTAGCTGTTTTTTCTTGTGCATCTTCACGTTAGTAAGTGTTGGCTAGCCTCCAAAGCCCAGCCCTCAACTCCCAGTGGTTTGACCACAATAAACCTTTAAAGTTACTGTCCAGAAACTTACCTAGAGTGTAAACTCATTTCTACTGCACCTGAAACCCAACCCAAGCCTGGTAACACTCAAAACTACCACGGACTACACGCCAGCCATGAAGTTTGCGCTTAGGTTGACCTGAGGTCATAGTTCACGCGGTGACCGCGTTCGTCCAGGCATGCTGGCATGCAAAACACGCGCTCTGTGTACCGCTGAGCGCTTTGTTGCACGTGTGCTCGCTGCCCAGCCTGCCCGAGCGTGCCAAATCGCACCACCATCACCGTCTCCACTCACTTAACTCTGCCCCTGGCACTTGCCGACGCTGGAGCTCACCGCAGCGGGAACGGGCGCGGTCCGGCGAATGCCACAGTGCGTGGCGCACTGTGCTCGTTGTCTTTCTCTCGCGCTTGTGCTCGTCCGCGCTCGCCAACAGTCCCCGCGCGAGCTACGTCTTCTTCCCCCTCTCTCATTGACGATGTTCGTCGCCAGGCGCCATGGACAGATGTCCTCCGGCGGAGCCCAAACCCCCCCTCACCGCTCGCCTATAAATACGGCCACCCCCAGCCTCCTCGAGCATCTCACTCCACTCCCACACACCCCACAAGCTAGTAGAAAGCCGTAGCCCGGTCGGGCAGGCCGCGGGCTGCCGTCCCCGAACTCGAGCTCGCCTGCGATCCCCTCGGGTCGTCCCCATAGCTCCAGCCCTTCCCAGGCCAGGGCAACCCTTCTAGGACCTCCGCCACTCTCCGGTGGTGCCGTTCCACCCGGTTGGAGCCCCTGGAGTCGCCCCTAGCCGCTGTCGTGTTCGTCTCCGGCGACCGGTGCTCTCTGCCTCCGCTGGAAAGGCTTTTTCCGGTGCCGTACGACCACCCCTAGTCATCCTACGGGTACGGGCAGGTGCACCTTCGTCTTCTCTCTCCATCCCTCCCTCTCATTTTGTCCCAAGAGCCCTCGCCGCCAGCGTACGCTCTGGCGAATCCTCGCCGCCTCTGTTTCCCTCTCCCCTCCTCCTCACCAGACTAGCGGGGTCCGCTAGTCAGCCACTCTGTACACGCGTGAAGCGGTACGAGTGGTGGCGCCCTGGGCGTTTACGCCTTCGACGTCACCCCCCAGTCTTTTTATTTTTATTTCAAATTTCATTTAAATCCAGACAGCTTCAAATGGCCACAACTTTTATTCTATAAGTCCAAATGCATTGATTCTTTTTGCAGTGTGTTCTTTGTGCAAAAATCTAGCAACTCACAAAAGTTGGGATTTTTCCCTGCTGTCTAGATTTTCTGGTGAATTTCAGAAGGTTTCTTGATTTTTTCTTTTTGTGTTTTTATTTATTTTCAGAAGAGCAGGCTTGTCTTGAGGATCACCAGGAGGTTTGTGAACCTCATCTGCACTAAGGCAAGCCACAGCAAAATTTTCATAGTGCCACTACAATATTTGCGTTTTTCTACTTGAACAAATGATTATTCATGCATTTAAATTATTAATATGTTAATTATATTCTGGTAGATGCTTGTTATAGTAAATATGTTTGATTTATAGAAAGTTTGAAGTGAACTTAGTTGGTAAGCTAACAAGGATTTAGTTTATGGGTGATGAGAAGATAATATGGTTATGGAAATAAATAAATAAATAGTGAGATTATTTTCTTGCATGAGTAAAAATGATAAATTTGCTAGAAAAGATTCTGGTTGAAGTAAGGTTTGATCTTAACCAGAAAAGTATCATGAGTTTCTGATGCTCAGTGTGAGCATAGTTGACTCGGTCATTTCCGTTGATATGTGATGCATATGTTGGTGATGCATGTCATGGCATTATGACGCCAGTTATTTTCACTTTAAGTTGAACCTGTTAACAACTCAACTTGAATATGTTGTTAACCGGGTCATGGTGCCGTTGAATCGAGTCTTTCCCAGTGCAACCACATTTGCCGGTATGGGACGACCTTTATTCGTTTCATTGTCATGCCTCTGGTCGGTGCTTCCATTTATGGAAGGTTATGGGCATGCTGTACCCTGGCCCGGTAAGCAGGCATAACCTTGTGAGCTCGTTGATACGTTTTTGGTACCGGGTCCCCGTGTGGGATCGTGGCCACGACAGTGGTCGTTGTGTCTTTGGTAGACACGGGGCCACCCAGGACTAGCCCAATGGGGAGTGAGTCAGAGTGGCCGGGAGAGTGTCATGGCAATGGAAGGGTTTCGTCGGAACACTGTTGGTCCACCCGAATGGGAGTGCGAGGCCATAGGTTCCGTGGTGTGGGTCCAGTGCGCTACCTCTGCAGAGTGTATTAATCTATCGATAGCTGAGTCCATGGTTAAGGACACGCTCGAAAGTAGGTCACACCATGGGTCAATATTTAATGAATTTTGCACACTAAGTATGAAGTTTGCACTGTGCTGGTGGCGGGAAGGCCATCGTGTTGATTTGGACCAGATGTTGGTCGTGGTTGTGATCACCGTAAGGATCACGGGCCAAATACTGGTCGTGGTTGTGATCGTCGTAAGGATCACGGGCCAAATACTGGTCGTCGTTGTGATCGCCGTAAGGATCACGGGTCAAATTATTGGTCGTGGTTGTGATCGCCGTAAGGATCATGAAATGTCTCTGGGTTGGCGTGTTTGTGATCCAGGAACGATCACGGTTGGTAAGCCAGTCTGAGGGACGATTATCACAAGAGTATGGCCACATCATGTTGGATATATTGTTGCATCATTATTAATTGGTTAATTGTCATGATATTGTTTGTCATTATGTTTATGCTTGTTGTGAGCTTGCAATTACATTCATTGTACTGACCTGATGTGTCATGCCAAATTTTAGGAAAGTTTCGTCGGAAAGGAGTGATGTCTGAGTCTAGATTGTGTCCACATCGGTGTCCCTGTGCCATGGAGTTCCGCTACGATGTTGTTCCGCTGCCATGTAGTTGCCATGGTCGAGGCCCCTTTATGTTCACTAAATAATGTGCATTTTGTTCAGCCGCACCATGTGTGCCGCTTGGCCTCGCTAACTGTTGTAATATAAACTCTGCTCCGCTAGCATCAATAAAGCGGTTGTTTTCTTTACCAAGTTTTTATGTGTTGCCAGAAGACAAGGTCTCTGGGCTGGCAATGCATGGTTAACCGGTTGCTCTGAGCCGGGGTGCCACACTGTCAATCATTGAGATGCAATAGAATGCATGTTAGTCTCCTTTGTATTTGATGAAATGTTGCAACGGCCAACCTTGGACGCAAGATACATGTAACAGAAGCTGGAAGCTTCATAGCATTGTACAAATTTATCTGGTGATAAATTACAGTATGTACTATACTAGTACTTCCTCCATTCCTAAATATAAGTCTTTGTAGAGATTTCACCATGAACCACATACGGATGTATACAGATGCATTTTAAGTGTAGATTCATTCATTTTGTTCTGTATGTAGTTCACCTAGTGGAATCTCTACAAAGACTTATATTTAGGAACAGATGGAGTACTATGTAAAGATTTAGGTGTCGCACGTTGTCCAGAAAATATGGTGATAGTGTGAGGTGGGCCATGTAATCACTGAGCCTGCGTGTTTTCACTACTCTTGCACTCCTGCACTATAACCTGTAAGAATGGAGAAAATTGTAATCTAGTAGTACCTCCTTTCGCCGAAAGTGTGGGACATCCAGCAGTCCTACCACCTCAGTAATAATGACCAATGAGCCGTCAAATCACATAGACCCAGCAGTAAGTTGGACGGACGAAGCAACCATCACTCTTGAATCCGCTTCTCCCTTCAACGCAGACGCCAGTGAGAGGTTGCGTTCGCTCTGCCCGGGCATGAATGCGGCACTGATTCTTTGGAGCGGCGCTGACCGTTTCAGGCAGGAAGCACGCACGAGCGATGGAGGGGCTTTGGGTGGGCCAGGCTGGTCATGAGTGGGCGTGGCAGCTGTCCGCCTGTCCCTACCGAATACCCGGAAATGAGAGGATGCACCGACTCTCGCGGCTAAAATTGTACACTACACACCATCTCTCTGTAGGAGTAGGTCGATATGTCGCTCTCTCTAACACACACATGCTGTTAAACACACACACACGCACATGCACACACAGGTTCATAGAATAGGAAAATCGTGCGAGTGCGAAGCCACAGGAAGTGAGATACAAATGGAGTACGTACAAGAAGAGAAGAGGTGACGAATATTCCATCAAACCTGGACTGAGGAGTAGTACTCCCTCCGTCTAGGTGTTAAGTCATCTTACGGAAATCAGATATTCCCAAAATGTTTAGGCGTCGTCCATTAACTTCGCATCTCAATCCCCTCCTGGCCTCGTTGCTAGTGAGCGTTGTTACTTAGGGAGCATTTGGATCCTTAGCAGGAACAACTTATAGCATAGTCGGGCAAGGTTAGGCGTTTGGAACTGTTAAAATATGTTAGCTTTTGTGGGCCAGCTAGCTTGGGTGGGCTAGAAAAACCTTGCTAGCTCAGGAGAGCCAGATCGGCTCGCTTCCGACGGCAAACTTCGCATAGTAGTAACATAGACTAGTAACATATGCATGTTACTAGTCCAAGTTACTCACCACTATGATGAGCCTAAGAAATGTAACAAAACGCTCCTTACTCTGCCTTGTTATCTCTCCCAGAAACCCAATGCATGGAGCGCAACTACGCGTTGATCAGTCAAGAAATCAAAGTCGGCTTGCATGTGAGTTAATACGTTGCCCTGCATGGTAGCTAAAATGGCATCTCTTAGTTGTTTGGATTAATTGTTGCGTTTAGAGACAGAAATCATGGCTTTGATTGGAGGAATGATCGGTCAAGTTTCTCCTTCTCCTCCAATCTGCTTCCACCTTGGTCCCGCTGCACCTTCTAACGTGACTTATTACACCTAGACGGAGGGAGTAGTACGAGATACGGTGGCACACTGACTTAGGTTATACAAGTGCCCAAAATTGTGTGCATGTTATAATAAGGATTCACTTAAAATAGTATGTGAGCGAACAGAGAGATCAATTGGACAGTGTTCCTGAGTAGTAGCGAGATGTGTGAGGTAAGATACACCGCTGGCGCTTTTAATTTTTCTTATTAATTTGTTTGTTTCACCCTCTGACTGGTGGGTCCCAATGTACTATGTGGAGAGAGGTAAGGTGACTAAGGCTGCATTTATTTCTGCACCACTGTGGATAGTCTTACCACCAAAGCCACATGACACTATTATGATTTAAATCCCAATGACTCCCACACACAAAAAAACACAACATGCTTGTCACACGAATGCATGAATGAATAAAGGTTAGTTTCCTCTCGTTGAACATAATGGGAGGGTTGTGTAGTTGGTTAGCCTGTTCGCTCATCAAACCTGAGGTCTTGGGTTCGATAACTACACTTGAGCATAATTTGTGCCAGGAGGATTCTTTGACTGGTCAAAATGGATGGATACGGAGCTATACGATCTCGTAGTGACCGTATAATCACCTCATCACGTATAAGCTGCAGCCTCAGCGCTTTATTTCTAGGGTTTGCACTCTTCACACTCTCTCTCTAATATATATATACACGCTGGAGCCTCAGCGCTTGTAGTTGCTCTCTTCACACTCTCTCACCCTCTCCAGATCTAAACAAGACTTCGTTGGTCTCTCTCTCAGCGTTTGTAGTTGCTCTCTTCACACTCTCTCACCCTCTCCAGATCTAAACAAGACTTCATTAGCCTCTCTCTCTCCCCTCACTGCTGGTCAAAGAGCCGGCAGGATCCGTCCGCCGGGAAGGGAAGGAGGCTCAACGCTGTCGCCATCAGCGAGGGAGGGAATCCACTACCGGCGTAGCTGTTCACTTTTACCCAGCGGCAGCGTGTTTTCTACTACACAACCTTCTTCTTGTAGACGTTGTTGGGCCTGCAAGTGCATAGGTTTGTAGGACAGTAGCAAATTTCCCTCAAGTGGATGACCTAAGGTTTATCAATCCGGGGGAGGCGTAGGATGAAGATGGTCTCTCTCAAACAACCCTGCAACCAAATAACAAAGAGTCTCTTGTGTCCCCAACACACCCAATACAATGGTAAATTGTATAGGTCCACTAGTTCAGAGAGATGGTGATACAAGTGCAATATGGATAGTAGATATAGGTTTTTGTAATCTGAAATTATAAAAACAGCAAGGTAGCAAGTGATAAAAGTGAGCATAAACGGTATTGCAATGATAGGAAACAAGGCATAGGGTTCATATTTTCACTAGTGCAAGTTCTCTCAACAATAATAACATAGATAGATCATATAACAATCCCTCAACATGCAACAAAGAGTCACTCCAAAGACACTAATAGCGGAGAGCAAACGAAGAGATTATGGTAGGGTATGAAACCACCTCAAAGTTATCCTTTTTGATCTATCTATTCAAGAGTTCGTAGTAAAATAACATGAAGCTATTCTTTCTGCTCAATCTATCATAGAGTTCATACTAGAATAATACCTTAAGACACAAATCAACCAAAACCCTAAAGTCACCTAGATACTCCATTGTCACCTCAAGTATCCGTGGGCATGATTATACGATATGCATCACACAATATCAGATTCATCTATTCAACCAACACAAAGTACTTCAAAGAGTGCCCCAAAGTTTCTACTGGAGAGTCAAGACGAAAAACGTGTGCCAACCCCTATGCATAGGTTCATGAGCGGAACCCGCAAGTTGGTCACCAAAACATACATCAAGTGGCACATGATATCCCATTGTCACCATAGATAAGCACGGCAAGACATACATCAAGTGTTCTCAAATCATTAAAGACTCAATCTGATAAGATAACTTCAAGAGGAAAACTCAATTCATCACAAGAGAGTAGAGGGGGAGAAACATCATAAGATCCAACTATAATAGCAAAGCTCGCGATACATCAAGATCGTGCCATAGAGAGAACACGAGAGAGAGAGATCAAACACATAGCTACTGGTACATACCCTCAGCCCCGAGGGTGAAGTATTCCCTTCTCGTCATGGATAGCGCCGGGATGATGAAGATGGCCACTGGTGAGGGATCCCCCCTCCGGCAGGGTGCTGGAACGGGCTCCCGAGAGGTTTTTGGTGGATACAGAGGCTTGCGGCGGCGGAACTCCCAATCTATCTTCGTTGTCGATGTTTTAGGGTACGTGGACTTATATAGGCGAAAGAAGTCG
>NC_041389.1:292271599-292278467 GCF_002162155.2 Triticum dicoccoides
GACAGGGGGCGCACCCAGTAGGGGGGGGCCCTCCTATCTCCTGGCCTCCTCGAGGCTCTTCTGACGTGAACTCCAAGTCTCCCGGATCATATTCTTCCTAAAAGTCACGCTCCCGAAGGTTTCATTCCGTTTGGACTCCGTTTGATATTCCTTTTCTTCAAAATACTGAAACAGGCAATAAAACAACAATATGGGCTGGGCCTCCGGTTAGTAGGTTAGCCCCAAAAGTAATATAAAAGTGTATAATAAAGCCCATAATCATTCAAAACAGATAATAAAATATCATGCATGCTTCATAAATTATAGATACGTTGGATCAGCATCCCCAAGCTTAATTCCTGCTTGTCCTCGAGTAGGTAAATGATAAAAGAAAGAATTTATGAAGTGTGAATGCCAGCAGGTGCACAAGTTTGATCAATGATAATTTCAGTCACCTTTTCTAGCATGATTATAAGTCATAACAATAGTTTATCTCATAAAACTTCTCACGATCAAGTAACAAGCAATTCACATGTTAAAGCATAGACCAAAAACTAGCAAACTTCACTCTCAGTCATCAAACAATTGCAATTCATCTTATTTTTAGGAAGGGTCTATGTCAGAGCTTTTTTTTAGCAAACTCCACATCCTCAACTATCATATAGTCTTCCATAATTGCTAACACTCACGCAATACTAATGGTTATGGAGTTTTAATCGGACACTGAGAAAGATAGGGGCTTATAGTGTTGCCTCCCAGCGTATTCACCTTTGGGTGATGTCAACAATAATAGTTCATGCTAACTTACATCCAATTGGAGATATATATCAGGATCTTTCCAACACGAGGTGCTTGCCACAGGATAAAATGAAAAAGGGAAAGGTGAAGATCACCTTGACTCTTGCATAAAGTAAAAGACATAAAGTAAAAGATAGGCCCTTCGCAGAGGGAAGCAGGGATTTGTAGAGGTGCCAGAGCTCAATTTTGAAATAGAGATAAATAATTTTGAGAGGTATGATATCATTGTCAACATAACAACCAAGAGTTCCCAATATCTTCCATACTACATACATTATAGGCGGTTTCCAAACAGAATGGTAAACGTTTTTACTCCCCTCCACCAACAATCATCAATCCATGGCTTGTCCGAAACAACGGGTGCCTCCAACTAACATCAAACCTGGGGGAGTTTTGTTTGCAATTAATTTTGATTTGATTTGATCTTTTGATCATGGGACTAGGCATCCCGGTTACCAGCCATTTTTCTCATGAATGATGAGCGGGTCCATTCATCTTGAGAATAACCCACCTAGCATGGAAGATACTGACAGCCCCCAGTCGCTACATGAGCGATTCGGGCATACAAAACAGATTATTATTTGAAGGTTTAGAGTTTGGCACATGCAAATTTACTTGGAACGACAGGTAAATACCGCATATAGGTAGGTATGGTGGACACTCATGGCAAACACTGAGTTTAAGGATTTTTGGAAGCACAAGTAGTATCTCTACTTGGTGCAAGGAATTTTGGCTAGCATGAGGGGGAAAGGCAAGCTCAACATGTTTGAATGATCCATGACAATATACTTTAACTAAGATGTGAGAAAACATAACCCATTACGTTGTCTTCCTTGTCCAACATTGACTCTTTAGCATGTCATACTTAATGAGTGCTCACAATTATAAAAGATGTCTAGGATAGTATATTTATATGTGAAATCTGTCTTCCTTCAATATTCTTTCATGAATTGTTCAAATTAACAATACAATGCTTGCTAACCTTCAATAAACCTCTACTTCATAGATGTGAAGTCATTACTCCCCATGGGATAAGCAAATGAGACATATATAATTTCAGATTTGTGGCATGCAACTCATTCAACCATTTACTCATAGGATATAAGTGAAGCACACGAGTAAATCACAAACTACTCCAAAAAGATATAAGTGAAGATCAATGAGTAGTTAAATAATTATGTAACTATGTGAAGACTCTCTCTCATTAAAGAATTTCAGATCTTGGTATTTTATTCAAACAGCAAGCAAAGCAAAATAAAATGACATTGCAAGGATAGCACAACTCATGTGAAGAAGCAAAAAACTTAGGTTTAACCGATACTAACCGATAGTTGTTGAAGAAGAAAGGTGGGATGCCTAACGGGGCATCCCCAAGCTTAGATGCTTGAGACTTCTTGAAATATTATCTTGGGGTGCCTTGGGAATCCCCAAGCTTGAACTTTTGTGTCTCCTTAATTCCTCTCATATCATGGTTTCCCTTCTTTTTTTCAAAAGCTTCATCCACAACAAACTCAACAGGAACTCGTGAGATAGGTTAGTATAAACCAATGCAAAACCTTATCATTTTCTACTGTAACAAATCACTAAAATTATTATTCAACATTGCATACTAAATGCCTCTGCATATTTAATACTCCTATCCTCAAATAGAATCATTAAACAAGCAAACATATGCAAACAATGCAAACATAACAGCAATCTGCCAAAACAGTACAGTCTGTAAAGAATGCAAGAGTGTCAATACTTCCCTAACTCCAAAAATTATGAGAGAAAATTCCCACTGTATTAAATTTATCAGATCTCAATATGCAAAAAGTTTCAACATTATACCATTCTCTGACTTTTCTAGGGAATTTTTGCAACAGCGGTAAACTTTCTGTTTTCAAACAACAACATGTATACTAGCAAAATAAGCATGGAAAAGGCTATCCTTGACATCTTTATTGAAAATAAATATGCAAAACATTATTCTAAATAAAATCAAGTAAATACTAACGAGAGAAAATGACACTCCAAGCAAAACACATATCATGTGGCGAATAAAAATATAGCTCCAAGTAAAGTTACGGATGAACGAAGACTAAAGAGGGGATGCCTTCCGGGGCATCCCCAAGATTAGGATCTTGGTTGTCCTTGAATATTACCTTGGGGTTGCTTGGGCATCCCCAAGCTTAGGCTCTTGACACTCCTTATTCCACATTCCATCGCATCTTTACCCAAAACTTGAAAACTTCAACCACACAAAACTCGTAAGCTCCGTTAGTATAAGAAAATAAAACCACCACTTAGGTACTGTAATGAACTCATTCTAAATTCATATTGGTGTAGTATCTACTGTATTCTAACTTATCTATGGTTCATACCCTCCTATACTACTCATAGTTTCATCAAAATAAGCAAACAACACATAGAAAAAAGAATCTGTCAAAGACAGAACAGTCTGTAGTAATCTGTATCATTCGAATACTTCTGGAACTCCAAAAATTCTTAAATAAATTTTTGGACCTGAGGAATTTGTCTATTAATCATCTGCAAAAAGAATCAACGTAAAATCACTCTCCAGTAAAAAGTGGCAGCTAATCTCGTGAGTGCTCAAGTTTCTGTTTTTTACAGCAAGATAGCAAAGACTTCACCCAAGTCTTCCCAAAGGTTCTACTTGGCACAAACACTAATTAAAAATGAAACCACATCTAAACAGAGGCTGATGAATTATTTATTACTAAATAGGAACAAAAAGCAAGGATCAAAAATAAATTGGGTTGTCTCCCAACAAGTGCTATCGTTTAAAGCCCCTAGCTAGGCATGATGATTTCAATGATGCTCACATAAAAGATAAGAATTGAAACATAAATAGAGAATCATGAAGAATATGACTAGCACATTTAAGCCTAACCCACTTCCTATTCATAGGTATTTTGTGAGCAAACAACTTATGGGAACAATAATCAACTATCATAGGAAGGTAAAACAAGCAAATCTTCAAGATTTTCAACACATAGAGTGGAAACTTGATATTATTGCAATTGCTATAAGCATATGTTCCTCCCTCATAATAATTTTCAGTAGCATCATGAATGAATTCAACAATATAACCAGAACCTAAAGTATTCTTTTCATGATCTACAAACATAGAAAATTTACTACTCTCCACATAAGCAAAATTCTTCTTGTTCAGAATGGTGGGAGTATCATAAGAGACTTGAATAATATAAATTTTTTCCACATTAAAAGAGTAATGTTCAGAAAAAGGGTAATCATACTCATGACAAGTTTTATAAATATAATCATCACTACTTTTTATAGCATAAGTTTCATCACAATAATCATCATAAGTAGCAACTTCGTTCTCATCATAATCGATTAAAACCTCTCCCAAGATAGTGGAATCATCACTAAATAAAGTTGACACTCTTCCAAATCCACTTTCATAAATATTATAAGATTGAACATCCTCCAAAATAGTGGGATCACTACTTCCTAAAGTTGACACTCTTCCAAACCCAGTTTCATAAATATAATCATCATAGGTACATGGCATGCTATCATCATAACAACTTTGCATATCAAAACTTGGGAGGCTAAAAATATCATCTTCATTAAACGTAGCATCCCCAAGCTTGGGACAAACATTAATTTCAGCAAATATATTCTCAAATATTTCATACTCATCAAACATAGCTTCCCCAAGCTTGGGCCTTTTCATATCATAAGCATAATCATTCTCATCATTAGTAGTATGGATAACACCAATAGTATAGCAATTATCATCATCACAATGAGTAGTAGGAGCAACATCATTTGGGAGGGATACCTTTTTACCTTTGCTGCTCCTTCTCTTCCTTTTCTTGTTCACATTATGTGTGGGTTCAACCATCTTCTTTGAGCTCCTTATTGATGAGATTGGTTCAATAGAAAGTTCCTCCTCGTCACCTGATTTATCATAAGAAATAATAGGAGGATATTGGGAAGTCTCTTCCCTTTCATTAGTATTCTCATCATCTTCTATTTGCTTTCTTTTCTTTATGTAATTGGCAATATAAGGATTTTCAATGCAATTCTCCGCACAATACAAATAAATCTTCTCTAGATCAATATCAAGGAATTTCTCAAGGGCAAAATCTGGAAGATTCTTAGTTAAACGTTTCAATTCTTCATAACCCAAAAGCAAACTAAGTTCATTGTAATGTGCAAGGGAAATCAAATCATCACAATTTTTGGACACGATTCGATCATGAAATAATTTGCATAGGAGATGCAGATGACCACGTTCATTGCATAGTTCACAAGTACGACAAAGGAAGTGTAACTTTTCAGCACTCCCATTTAACTTTTCTTGCAACAATTTAGTTTATAAATGCTTATGCCTCTTGCAATATATATCTTCTCTATTTGGTGTGTTCATGCAAACATGCACTCCACAAAAGTTGACATGCTTATAAGAGATATTTTCATCATGACTAGAACAATCATCATTAGTACTATGGATATTCAAGGATTTCATACTAACAACATTGCAATCATGCTCATCATTCAAATATTTAGTGTCAAACATTCTATAGATTTCTTCTTCTAGCACTTGAGCACAATTTTCCTTTTCGTCATACTCACGAAAGATATTAAAAAGACAAAGCGTATGAGACAAACTTAACTCCATTTTTTTGTAGTTTTCTTTTATAAACTAAACTAGTGATAAAACAAGAAACAAAAAGATTTGATTGCAAGATCTAAAGATATACCTTCAAGCACCCGGCAACGGCGCCAGAAAAGAGCTTGATGTCTACTACACAACCTTCTTCTTGTAGATGTTGTTGGGCCTGCAAGTGCACATGTTTGTAGGACAGTAGCAAATTTCCCTCAAGTGGATGACCTAAGGTTTATCAATCCGCGGGAGGCATAGGATGAAGATGGTCTCTCTCAAACAACCCTGCAACCAAATAACAAAGAGTCTCTTGTGTCCCCAATACACCCAATACAATGGTAAATTGTATAGGTGCACTAGTTCGGCGAAGAGTTGGTGATACAAGTGCAATATGGATAGTAGATATAGGTTTTTGTAATCTGAAATTATAAAAATAGAAAGGTAGCAAGTGATAAAAGTGAGCGTAAACGGTATTGCAATGATAGGAAACAAGGCATAGGGTTCATATTTTCACTGGTGCAAGTTCTCTCAACAATAATAACATAGATAGATCATATAACAATCCCTCAACATGCAACAAAGAGTCACTCCAAAGACACTAATAGCGGAGAGCAAATGAAAAGATTATGGTAGGGTACGAAACCACCTCAAAGTTATCCTTTTTGATCTATCTATTCAAGAGTTCGTAGTAAAATAACATGAAGCTATTCTTTCTGCTCAATCTATCATAGAGTTCATACTAGAATAACACCTTAAGACACAAATCAACCAAAACCCTAATGTCACCTAGATACTCCATTGTCACCTCAAGTATCCATGGGCATGATTATACGATATGCATCACACAATCTCAGATTCATCTATTCAACCAACACAAAGTACTTCAAAGAGTGCCCCAAAGTTTCTACCGGATAGTCAAGACGAAAACGTGTGCCAACCCCTATGCATAGGTTCATGGGCGGAACCCGCAAGTTGGTCACCAAAACATACATCAAGTGGCACATGATATCCCATTGTCAGCACAGATAAGCACGGCAAGACATACATCAAGTGTTCTCAAATCATTAAAGACTCAATCTGATAAGATAACTTCAAGAGGAAAACTCAATTCATCATAAGAGAGTAGAGGGGGAGAAACATCATAAGATCCAACTATAATAGTAAAGCTCGCGATACATCAAGATCGTGCCATAGAGAGAACACGAGAGAGAGATCAAACACATAGCTACTGGTATATACCCTCAGCCCCGAGGGTGAACTACTCCCTCCTCGTCATGGATAGCGCTGGGATGATGAAGATGGCCACCGGTGAGGGATCCCCCCTCCGGTAGGGTGCCGGAATGGGCTCTCGAGAGGTTTTTGGTGGCTACAGAGGCTTGCCGCGGCGGAACTCCCGATCTATCTTCGTTGTCGATGTTTTTAGGGTATGTGGACTTATATAGGCGAAAGAAG
>NC_041389.1:292278785-292336632 GCF_002162155.2 Triticum dicoccoides
GGCCCAGAAGATAGGGGCGCGCCCAGTAGGGGGGGGGGGCGCCCTCCTATCTCCTGGCCTCCTCGAGGCTCTTCTGACGTGAACTCCAAGTCTCACGGATCATATTCTTCCTAAAAATCACGCTCCCAAAGGTTTCATTCCGTTTGGACTCCGTTTGATATTCCTTTTCTTCGAAATACTGAAACAGGCAATAAAATAGCTATATGGGCTGGGCCTCCGGTTAGTAGGTTAGTCCCAAAAGTAATATAAAAGTGTATAATAAAGCCCATAATCATTCAAAACAGATAATAAAATAGCATGAATGCTTCATAAATTATAGATACGTTGGAGACGTATCACGGCGCAGGAGGGTCTCCGACCCCTTCTTCTTCGCTGCCGTACATAGTGTGGGCCGAACGGCCTCCGGTCGCCCACCGAACCACATCCCAAGAACCTTAAGGTATAATTTACTTATTCCACATGCATTGCTCTAGATGCATGTGGGCCTTTTCCACTTCTGCACTCGAATCTAGGTGTTGGATCAAACAGGAAAGTAGTAGGGAAAGTTGTATACCATGAATCTAGGACGTGGTTCAAAGAGGAAAGGAATGGGGGAAAGTAGTGGGAAAAGTTGTATATCATGAATCTAGGATGTGGTTCAAAAAGGAAAGGAAGGGGGAAAGTAGTGGGGAAAGTTGTATCGCATGACTCTAAGATGTGGTTCAAAGAGGAAAGGAATGGGGGAAAGTAGTGGCGAAAGTTGTATAGCATAAATCTAGGACATGGTTCAAAGAGGAAAGGGAGGGGGAAAGTACTAGTACAGACTAGCTATCCAGCACCTACGTTGGTCGAAAAGGGAAAACAATGACAAACACAGTACACACATCTGTAACAAAATGATCTTTTGTTTTGGGGGACAAGGCTGTAGAGTTTGAGCAGGACTAGATTTGCTGCGCTCATATAGGGAAAGGTGTCTAAAGATAAAAAAACTGGGACCAACACAAATATCTCTTTGGTTGTTTGTTCTTTGTTGCAACACACTCTGCATCACCCCAGTACATTGGTAGATGCACATGTTGCTGGTGCGTCCACTGTCCCATGCAACTCTTTAGCTGTTGTTAATCTAAGGCCATGTTTGGTTAAAAACTCCCTAGTCCCTACCTGCTTGGTTCCAAGGACTAAACATGGACTAGAGGTTATTAAATGACATGATAAAAGACCATGTTACCCCTAGTAATGAACTAATAGAGACAAGGTGCAATGCGTGGCAGGGGCAACTATTGGAAAAAGTCCCAAAAAGACTCTCCCTCGGGGTCTTCTGTCTTTAGTTCCAAATTCCCATTTTAGTCCCTAAAAGTCCCTCCTGTTTGGTTTAGATGGGACTGACACGGAGTTTTTTTAGTCCCTACACCAAAATGTCCTGTAAACAAACACCCTCTAATAATGCCGCTGGAAAATTGATGCAATGCCACAGTTAAAAGCAAATTACATGTTTAACAAATTTTATTGTTAATATAATCTCTATGTTAATATTAATGAATGCCACCATTTGAGAAATGCTACTGTCTTGCTATGTTTCCCATTTAGATAAGGTAGATGCTTCTTTTGTTGGCTTCTGTGTCATCCACCATTATTGAGCACTAGTTGTTTCCTTTGCACCTCTGTGTAAACAGGGTTATCTACTTCACCTCGTTGCCATTGTGACCTTTTGTTGCACTGCACAAAACACTTTTGTTTTAAGAGTGTTTTGTGCAGTTCAACCAAAATGTCACACCGACAACGTTGCTTGGTTGCTTGATCTTAGTGGAACTGCACAAGAGGAGATCTTACTTCCTATCCGTGTTGGCAAATTTGGTTCAGATCTTCTTCTTTGAGTTGTTTGAATTCCGCGTCATGAGAGGTTAGTACTAGCCTTCTTTCCAATGATTCTGCAGTGTGCTTTCATATGTTGTGCTACTTGTACAGTAATGTTGCTTGATTTTAGTGAACTGCACAAATGGAGACAAGACTTCCAATCTGTATGTGCACCGTAATATCCCATTGAGGCAAGATAAGGATATTTCACAACTGTTGGCCTGTATTTTGCCACTTTCATCAGAAAATTAATGTCATTGTTTAGTGCTATACTTGTGCTCCCTAATTGACATGCCAAATCTTACATTGAAGGCGAAGCTTGTCTATTATTGAACCAAGTGATGAAGGGGAAGAACAACCGGAAGAAAAACAAAAATCAACTCCCGGTGTTGTAATGAAGCACGGGAATTGTGATGACACAAGTAATGATATAGTTTTGCATCTTAACTTATTGCTATGGCTGGAACGAGCAATTGTTTTGCCACTGATTTGATGCCACTCTTAATGTAATACATAATTATCTCTACTTGTGCAAACAGGGATCTTCTTTGAAGATACCATATATTTTAGTGGAACTGCACAAGAAGATGTTGGAAACATTAAACTAATCGAGGAGTATATAGTAAGCATGGCCACCACAGTAGATAACAACAGATGGTTCCAGAGAAGTGCTTCATATGTATGATCTACACAATAAGCCTCATGACAAAGGTTGGTACTCACCCACTGGTTTCATCCATATGATTGAGCTTTGTCATCTCTATTGGTGTTATGCTACTGTTTAGATACTGTCATGAAAAAGTGGTATTGTCCTTGAGAAGTGCTTCATCTGTGCTGTTTTAAATATTTCCTTTCCTTTTTTCGAGCAAACAGGGATGCTAGCATTTAGTTGTCTTCTTGTCTTTGCACAACAGGATCATCCTCCTCTGAAGAACAATATGGAGTACGTGAAGTGACTAATTCCAATTATGCCAGGATGAAGAAGCCCTGTCTATCTTCTCTTCAGAAGGAGCAGTTGAAGGATGGTTACATTACTCCCCACAAGATCAAACTAACTTCAGCTCAGAAGGACTGGCAAATCTCCATTTTCTTGTTGTGATGCGCGAGTACAATGTTGTTCTAGGATTCTTTCTGGTGAGTTCCATTTTTCTAAAAGTGTGCTATACATGGACCATGTAGGTGTTGTTTAAACTGTCAATTCATAGTACAGTTTGCTTTATACTAATCACTTTTTTTGTATTTGTGCAAACAGGGGTGCTTAGCTTGAATTCAATGGGAACTGCACAAAATGTTCATGAATACATTGAATCATTCATTTCCACCACAAGAAAGGAGGTGCCGATAAGTTCAAGGCGTTGCAACATATAAGGGAGAAATCATACAAGCTACGCGCGAATTTGGTTGATTTTGGTGGAACTGCACAAAAAGAACAACTGGTTTATTTAGCACAAGGTGCCATGTCAATGTCCGACTGATGGCAAACCCTGCCCATTCCACAATCGTAGGCATTTGATATTTTGGAATGGGACAACCTTGTCAAATTTTGCTCATTGATTTTAGCAAGAAGACATGCATTTGATATTTTTGAATGGGACGCCCTTTGCTATCAATAGCGTGGATCAATTTTTTTCTTTATTCTTTAGTTGTGAAGTAAATATTGGCTCTGACATGTGAATCTCTAAGATGCATAATCATCGATTGTTTTGAATGTTCTCTATGAATTGCCAGGCCTGTGTGTTTGATTGTAATGTACAGGAACACTAAAAAGCTGCTCAAACTCTTTGTACTCCTTTTGTTCCTTTTTACTTCGCACATTGTGAAAGTGCATACTTTTTTCTATAAGATTGGTCAAAGTAGAGATACTTTGACTGCAGACTAGAAAGGACCAGAGGGAGTACATGTGAAACTGCTGCAAACGAGGTGATCACCCTGGGAATAATGCTAGTACGTATTGTTTTGCATGTTCATCCAATGCCAACGATACAAGAACTCAAACTAATCAAAATAAATTCATTCATACACTGTCAAATTTCATATAAACATGCCGGATTTCATTACATTTCATACATTCTTCAACTAAAAAGGGGTGCACTGGAGGTATAATTAATTAACCGAAGCTACCCACCTGTGTCCCGATGAGCCAAACAGAAGCTTCAGTGACTTAACTGCAGGTACAGTTGCATAACTGACATGTGGCCCAGATGCCTGTTGGGCCCATGTGTCAGTCAGCCAACTGCACCAGCAGTTAAGTAGAAGCAGCGTCTTTCTCCAGCATAGCTCTCTGACTCCACGTCGCCGCCAAGAAGCTAACCGGCCGTTAATGGTCAACCCGCCTAGCTTGGCTTCAACTAGAGGGTAGCAACGGTGGCCTTACTTGGACCCGAGCGGCGGCGACCTACCGTATTCTACTCTTCCTCGTTTTCTGTGTAGCACAGCCTCGTTGGCAGCGGGGCGGGGCCTCGGCGGAGTCGGCGATGTCTTCTATCTTGTTGCCGATGGGCGGCGCCTCGGCGGAGTGGGGTAAATCCTCCCCCTCGTTGCCGGCAGGGTGGGGCCTCGGCTGAGCCGGCGATGTCCTCTGCCTTGTTGTTGGCGGGGCGGGGCCTCGGCTGAGCGGGCGGTGTCCTCTGCCTTGTTGTTGGCACCACGGGGCCTCGTCGACGCCAGCGAAGTGAGGACTCGTAGGAGCCGGCCTTATCCTTTGCCTCATCCTCGGTCTCGCCAAAAAGTGCCTCGCCCGCTTCATCGCCCTCTTTGTAGGCGGCCGCAGCCTCCGCCACCCGCATGCGGTACCGCCAGCGCTCGAGGCATCCCTCGCGGGCGGAGTGGTACGAGTCGAGTAGTGCCTCCTGCTCCACCCGCTCCACGACGATCTGCTCCTCAGCCTGCAGGTGTTCCTCGAGGAGATGGTGGTTGTAGGTGGCGTCGGCCCGCGCCTCCCGGAACTGCTCCTCATGCTTCTGCCTCACCGTGTCCATATATTGGGCACATGCCTCGTCGATGGTCATGGTGCAATGCACAGGCGAGGATGGCGCGGTGGAGGGGGTTGGCGCCAGATCATCGACTACCATGTTCTCCATTGGGACATCGTCGTCCTCTGGATGCCTGCCGGCCAGCTAGTCGGCAGCAATGGTTGCCAACTCCTTGTGGTCAATCATCCGCACGTCCCGAAGAACACTGGAGTGCGAGGAAGCCATGGTGGGCAGTAGTGGTGTGGACGGGAGAAAGGGAACAGATGCGGATGACTATGGCTATGGCCGGCGCAACAGTTTATATAGGGCGGCGGAGGGACGGACGTGTGGCGCCGGAGTAGCCGCCTCGGCAACCGCTTATCATTAATGTGGGCGGCAGACGGACGGACGGATGGCACTTGTGTTGTTTGAAGGCAGAGCAATCGCCTGCACCGGGAAGTGGGGCGGGCGGCGCTGACCGTTTTGGGCAGAAAGCGCGCGTGGGCGAGGAGATGACTTTACTTGGAGAGGATGATAGTGGGGACCCACCGGGGCCATAGCCTCACGTACGCAAGTGCCTCCTTATTATATAAAACTATAATTTTTTTGCTTCCTCCTGGTTTCCTGACATCACGGTCCCACACTATTGTCATCCTATGTAGTCAATAAACAAGAGAATTGCACAAGAAGCGGCTGACAGCTGGGACAAAGCAGCTCAAGCAGTATTTGTGTTTTTGAGGTGTGAGCACTGCAGAGTTTTTCTTGAGCGATGTTTAGCCCAGATATTAATTTTTCTCCTCTGAACAACAACAAAAACATTGCTGTAGGTATTAACTGGGCGGGCTGTGGCCCGTCTGGCCCAGGCTAGATATCCAGCCCAAATATTAATTTTTTGCAAGCTGAAAATGGCTAGCCCAGCTATACTTTTTTTAGGAATACCCATGCAAGGTCAAGTTGTTATTCTCCACCCCACTGGGTTGCAAATCTTTCCTAGGAGGGATGCATTAGGCTTAACAAGAAAATGGGCTCTAACAAATAATAAATGGGATGTAACTATAAAAACTGGGAGTAACTATAAAAAAATACACCAAACATGTAATTACTTTATAAAATATTATTTTTGGATATTGAAAATTTTAATTTCATTAATTGTTGCGAGCGTAATGTTTCGTTGGATTTTTACGTAATATAAATTTATATTTAAATTGTATTTAATCTGACTAGAAATTTCGGGATAAAAATATTTCGGATCCCATCAAAATGTGAGAAATTTTATTGAATTCTATTTTGAACGGTTGGTTGAAATTGGATGTACTTTTAACAAACTGTAAATGGACTGTAGTAAATTCCATTTTGAATGGGTTGCACATTCTTACAAATCTCAAATGGGCTATAAGTTCTCTGCCACACACTTGTGGCCTTACTAAGTTGACGCGTCCCTAAAAAAAGAGTTGATGCGTCTGCAAGGCTTTGTCAACTTATTGTCAACACACGGTTCTAGCAACAGTGCCCGTTGGATGTCCATCCAACGAATGCCGTGCTCCTTCTTTAATCTCGGATATTCTAGCTTCACCCGCCCAAAAAATGATTCCTCCCCCTGACATCTGGGGCGCACCGTTTCAGAAGCTAGCCTGTGGGCCTACTAAGTTGACGCGTACCAAGGGCTTTGTCAACTTAGTTAATATAAACGATTCTAGCTGCAGTGACTATACGATGTCCATCCAACGGCCGTCGTGCTTCTTCAACCTCTGGTCTTCTTGCTCCAGCTGCCCAAAGCAGTGCCGGTCGTGCCGCCTGCTCCTGCCTCCCATGGTCGGCTGTGCTGCCGCGGAGGCCTCACCGCCCCCTACTACTCCCACCGCTGGCCAGACCATCCCTACACTCACCCACACCCCATGTTATTCTGCGGCTATAGCAGCCTCATACGGCAGCCGAACCAGTGAACCCTCGTACTCCTCTCTGCGTGGGCATCCACTACCGCGTCTTCCCCTTCCTAGGCCTCGCTGTCGTCCACCGCCGTGGTGCTCTCGGCGCGGTGTGGTCAATGTGGTCAACGACTGACTTCCATCAGAAGAGTACTGTATGCGGAGAGGCTGACAGCTGGGTCCATGGCAGTGCCTCCTCAGTACGTGCAAAATAATTATTCCTCCACCTGACAGCAGGGACCCACCGGATGGGCCACCGTATTTCGCGAAAAAAACATTTCCCCCTGACTTCTGTGACCCACCAGCTACATCTTCGCACGCAAGGAAGTGCGTCCATATTATGGGGAAAAAAATGATAAGCCCCATGATTGCTAGGACCCACCAGCTACATCTTCGCACACAAGGAAGTGCCTGATAGTCGGGACCCACCTGGTCGAAGCGTACGTAGCATTGTCATTCTGGTCGCGAACGTGTACGTACATACTGGTCAAAGTAGAGGCGCACACGTGTCGTAGTAGAGGCGCGCACGTAGCATGTACACGTACGTACAACGGCCGGGGTGCAAGGAAGAAAATACGACCACGTACGTACATACGGGCAGGGTCTCGAACGCCTACTCGCACATATGTACGGCCAGGGCTCGTGTACATGGCTGGGTCAGAACGGAGAAACAACATCTTCATCGTGTTCATGGGGAGCCAACCGGCTGGGTCTGAATGGAATGCGTCGCCATGTTCATCGAGAGGGCTTGGATGGAATAGGCGATGGAAATGAGGCCTGGCGTACCGCAGAACGGAGGAAACAACCTTGTGTTCGACCATCCGCGTTCGAAACAGGATCCTGTTCATCGGGAGGGGTCTGGCGTACCGCAAAATGGAGGAAACGTACTTGTGTTGGACCTCCTACGGTCGAAACGGGGTCCTGTTGATTGGAGGGGTGTGGCATACCGCAAAACAGACGAAACGGACTTGTGTTGGAGTGCTACGATGGAAACGGGGGTCCTGTTCATTGGGAGGGGTGTGGCGTACCGCAGAACGTGACTCCACGGGATACTGTTCATCTCCACCATCGACCTCCTCCAGCCTCCACGGGCTACTGTTCATCCACTATCGACCTCCTCCAGCCTCCACCTGCGATTATTCATCCAAGGGCTCCTGTTCATCCAGCCTCCACCGCGCACTACTCCACCGACTACTGTTCAACCAGCCCTCTCCATGGCCTCCTGTTTAACCACCCCTCCACGGGCTACTGTTCATCCACCCCTCCACTATCTACTGTTCATCCAGCCCTCCACGGGGTCGTCCTGTTCATCCAGCCCTCCACGGGGTCCTGTTCATCCAGCCCCAACCAGCTCGATCGATCGGGGTCCTGTTCATCCAGAGGCAACACCACGGGTTCGTGTTCATCCACCCCCACCGGGAACTGTTCATCCAAAGCCCCAAGCAACGCTCACTGTTCATCCAGAAGCAGCATCGATCGGCTTCAGTTAGCAGCAGTAGAGAAGGAATCGCTCGATCACTCGGGTTCAGTAACGCATAGCCTGCAGTGCAATCGCTCGGGTTCAGTTAGAGGCCAACGCCTCGCTCGGGGTCAATTAGAGCCCAATGCCTCGCACACACATCGTACGTGTATGAGAGAAACGCGCATAGATCGGCCCCGACCACCCACCGTAACCGGGAACACCCCAAAATTTTCCTCGCCCTCGCTTCTACCATGGTTTTTCCATCATGGACGGCCCAAAGAATGTCATGCAGCTGCGTCTTCAGCCCGCCCAGGATGAAAAGCCCATTTTCTGTCATGATTTTTTGTCATAGAAGTAGGAGCCCACCACATCTATGATGATACCGGGTTTTGTCACAATTATCGGCATAGAAGTGTCATAAGTATGACAGTAAAAATTTTTGTTCGACCCAAAATGTCATGGATGTGTCTTTTTTTTGTAGTGTCATGATCGAGACACCTCTTCGATCAATAAACAATAGCGGGACCTGGATGCCCATATTGGTTCCTACATATTCCACGAAGATCTTTTATCGGTTGAACCACGATGTCAAGGATTCGGTTAATCCTGTATGCAGTTCCCTTTGTCCGTTGACATGTACTTGCCCTAGATTCGATCATCGGTATCTCATACGTAGTTCAATCTCGTTACTGGCAATTCTCTTTAATTGTTCTGTAATACAAGTTCTGATGAGTAACTCCTTAGTCACATTGCTTGCAAGCTTCTTGTGATGTTGTATTACCGAGAGGGCCCAGAGATACCTCTCCATCAAACGGAGTGACAAATCCCAGCCTCGATCCGTGCCAACCCAACAAACACCCTCAGAGATACCTGTGGAGCACCTTTATGATCACCCAGTTACGAAGTGATGTTTGATAGCACACAAGGTATTCCTCTGGTATCCGGGAGTTGCATGATCTCATGGTCGAAGGAACAGATACTTGACATGAAGAAAGCTATAGCAAATAACTTAAACAATCTGATGCTAAGCTTACGATAAGGTCTAGTCCATCACATCATTATCCTAATGATGTGATCCCGTTATCAAATGACAACTCATGTCTATGGTTAGGAAACCTTAAACCTTAACCATCTTTGATCAATGAGCTAGTCTAGTAGAGGCTGACTAGGGACACGGTGTAGTTTATGTATTCACACATGTATTTATGTTTCTGATCAATACAATTCTAGCATGAATAATAAACTTTTATCATGAACGGGAAATATGATAATAACCATTTTATTATTGCCTCTATGGCATATTTCCAACAGTCTCCCACTTGCACTAGAGCTAATAATCTAGTTCACAGCGCCATGTGATTAACACCCAATGAGTTCTGGGGTTTCATGATGTTTTGCTTGTGAGAGAGGTTTTAGTCAATGGGCCTGCAACAATCAGATTCGTGCCTACTTTGAAAATATCTATGTCTACAATGCTCTACGTGGAGCTACTCTAGCTAATCGCTCCCACGTTGAATACGTGTCCAGATTGAGACTCAGAGTCATCCGGATTGGTGTCAAAGCTTGCATCGATGTAACCCTTTACGACGAACTCTTTACCTCCGTAACCAAGAAACATTTCCTTAGTCCTCTTCAGGTACTTTAGGATATTCTTGACCGATGTCCAATGATCTACTCCTGAATCACTTTGGTACCTCCTTGCCAGACGTATGGCAAGGCACACATCATGTCTGGTACACAGCATTGCATACATTATAGAGCCTATGGCTGAGGTATTGGGAATGACTTTCATTCTCTCTCTATCTTCTACCGTGGTCGGGCTTTGAGTCATACTCAACTTCACACATTGCAATACAGGCAAGAACCCTTTCTTTGAATGATCCATTTTGAACTTCTTCAAAACTTTATCAATGTATGTGCTTTGTGAAAGTCCTATTAAGCATCTTGTTCTATCTCTATAGATTTTGATGCCCAATATGTAAGCAGCTTCATCGAGGTCTTTGATTGAAAAATTCTTATTCAAATATCCTTTTATGCTATCCAGAAATTCTATATCATTTCCAATCAGCAATATGTCATCCACATATAATATCAGAAATGCTACAGAGCTCCCACTCACTTTCTTGTAAATCATGCCTTGGAAGAGAAGCGGACGAGAGGATACCTTGGCTGCCCGTTATGTGAGACGAGGCGCTGGTGTCCATATACCACTCATGGGAGGGGAATATGGGCTGATTGGTAGCGTGGTTTAAGAGAGCTGCATGATCCTAGGGTGGCGCGGGCGGGTGGAACAGCAGCTGGCCGGTCGGCGGGAAGTACGGCGGCAGAGGCCCAAAGAGCATGACGGGATATGCTTGCGAGTGGACACCTGGGCAGGGGACGAGGACGCCCGCGGTGTTGGGTGCAGACCAGCCGGGGCATGGAGACGGCAACGCCATGCCGTACGGGGTGACGTAGCCTGTGTATGGGGCAGGGCATGGTGGTGGAGCCCCCCGGCCAGACGAGTCATCGCGCCCGCGGCCATGACCATGTCCACGCTCACCGTTATGGCCACCACGAGGGCCGCTGCCGCGCTCGTGGGAGCCATCTGGACCGGCGCGCTTGCCAGAAGGGGGGCGAGGTCCGCGGCGGTTGCCGGAGCCACCGGAGCTGCCAGAGCCACCTGGACCACTAGGACCACCAGATCCGTCGGAGCCGCCGTGGGTGATGGAGAGAGCGGCGGCGCCATTGGTGGCCATGCACAGGGAGAGATTGTACTCTGCCAGCTCGAGGCGTGAGTGGACGATGCCAAAGGGAGGGAGTGGGTTGGTGTTACCCAGCATGATGCGTGTCGTCTCGAAGCGGGGGCCGAGGCCATGAAGAAGCTGCATGGTGAGGTCGGTGTCGCTGACAGCAGCACCCACCTCCGCCAGGCCATCCGCAAGGGCCTTGACACGGTGGGCATACTCGATGACAGGAAGATCACCTTGTTGTAGGTTGCGGTAGCGGCAAGTGGGGTGGAGGATCTGGGTGCCCTGGTTGGCCAGAAAGTAATCGGTGATGCACTGCCAGGCAGTGTAGGCGTCGAGAACGCCGCCGGAGATGAGCTCAACAAGAGGGTTATCCAGCATGAAGAGCATCCAGAGGACAAGACGCTAGTCGACGGCGAGCCAGTCGGCACCGACATTGCGAGGAGAAGGGCGGTCGACATAATCCTGGACGTAGTACTTAAGGAGGATGATGCAGAAGAAGGTGCACCACTTGGAAAAGTTGTTCTCTATTGGATCTAACTTGAACTTGATGTAGTTGAAGATGTGGTCATTATGGATGTTGAGAGGGGACTGGCCGGAGGAGGGAGCAACGAAGGAGGAGAGGGCAGCGGTGGTGCTGGAGGTAGTAGCCGGAGCGGTGGGGGAGGTCCCAGAGGAGAGAGCAGCTGAGGGGGAGGTGTTGGTCGCCAGGGAGGGAGGGGGACCGAAGATGTCCTCGAAGGCCATCACTGGCGACTGCTACCAAGTTATGGGATTACTTTCACACAATGTATTAGCTCACAGATTGATGTTACATATATATGGGAGAGACCCCAACGAGCTCCCTAGAGAGTAGGCACAGACTACCTAGCCATGTGGGAGATCCTATAGAATAGGGAGAGGAAGGTTACAACCAGTCCAAGTCATACAACAGAATATATATTTGGCACACTAACAGATTGCCGAGCTGTGAAGGGGTATGTTCTCGCTCTCTATGTGGCATGATTCTTTTACCCGTCAGATATCAGTTTTACATCATTCATTCATGATCCTCCATGCGTTACTCAAATGGATCTACCAGTTAATTCAAATGGTATTCACTATAGGTAATGTGTACGCGCTTATTCGTATGTATATATTATCTTTTGAGATTATTATTTTTGAGCATTAATCTTACCAATATGTTTATTTGCTAATATGATGGTCGGTCATAGTAAAATATTTTTAGTGGGTTGTATTGGAGTGCAATATGAACTGTCGTTGATGTTGTAATGAATCGTGGTGGCTCTTTTGGCTGGTAGAGGTCGCTAGCCAAGATATACCTGATGTAATAATGGTTGACTGCAAATGATTTGTTGTTCGGTTCTTTGTTGAGTCTTACATGCATGTAATAGCCAGGATCCTCTTATCTGTTCCTCTTTCAATATACCGGTATTTGTGCGTGCATGTTGTTCATGTGAATATCATGGCATTGAGACATAATTTTACAACGAAACACGATGTGTAGGGTGAAGTCATTGATACGGTACACTTTCTTTTAGGCTGAAAGCGACATGCAGTACAGTGATCATCGGACTGATGCACAACATGGCTTGTCGACCCGTTGGTGCGAATCGTTATCTATTATACGTCACCAATTAAAATGGTGGCTAATATCAACTGTTCTCTGTAATTCTTCAAAATGATTTATTGTTCGTAAGGTCTCAACAATGCCTCATCACCAGATTTTCAATGGCATGTAGACATTGTGAATAGTTTTGGTCAAATATGACACCTCAAAACATCAGTAAGTTGAAAAGCATTTGCATTTTAGGATCTGAAAGTTCGTTCCAGAAAAGCAAGCAGTTCAGGACTGGGTACGACCTGAAAACATTCAAGGTAGGGTTGGTTCCATTCCTTGTGCTTATGCTCTTTTGATAGAGATTACTGAATTGGTTTGTGGCCTCTTGGATCAGTTGCATGCCATAGTTATGGTGGCTAAATCAAGTACACAGCTAGATAGCTCCCAACCTCCCTTAGAGAAATGGAGATGACGAAGAAAGTTGCCGCCTGGTCTCTAATGATCCACAAGTATAGGGGATCTATCATAGTCCTTTTGATAAGTAAGAGTGTCGAACCCAATGAGGAGCAGAAGGAAATGACAAGCGGTTTTCAGTAAGGTATTCTCTGCAAGCACTGAAATTATCGGTAATAGATAGTTTTGTGATAAGATAATTCGTAACGGGTAACAAGTAACAAAGTAACTAAGGTGCAGCAAGGTGGCCCAATCCTTTTTCTAGCAAAGGACAAGCCTAGCCAAACTCTTATACAAAGCAAAGTGCTCCCGAGGACACATGGGAATTACTGTCAAGCTAGTTTTCATCATGCTCATATGATTCACGTTTGTTACTTTGATAATTTGATATGTGGGTGGACCGGTGCTTGGGTACTGCCCTTCCTTGGACAAGCATCCCACTTATGATTAACCCCTCTCGCAAGCATCCGCAACTACGGAAGAAGAATTAAGGTAAACCTAACCATGGATGAAACATATGGATCCAAATCAGCCCCTTACGAAGCAACACATAAACTAGGGTTTAAGCTTCTGTCACTCTAGCAACCCATCATCTACTTATTACTTCCCAATGCGTTTCCCCTAGGCTCAAATCATGGTGAAGTTTTGTGTATTCGACGTTCACATAACACCACTAGAGGAGAGACAACATACATCTCATCAAAATATCGAACGAATACCAAATTCACATGATTACTTATAACAAGACTTCTCCCATGTCCTTAGGAACAAACGTAACTACTCACAAATCATATTCATGTTCATAATTAGAGGGGTATTGAATATCATTAAGGATCTGTACATATGATCTTCCACCGAATAAACCAACTAGCATCAACTACAAGGAGTAATCAATACTACTAGCAACCCATAGGTACCAATCTGAGGTTTTGAGACAAAGATCGGATACAAGAGATGACCTAGGTTTTGAGAGGAGATGGTGCTGGTGAAGATGTTGATGGAGATTGACCCCCTCTCGATGAGAGGATCGATGGTGATGACGATGGCGATGATTTCCCCCTCCCAGAGGGATGTTTCCTCAGCAGAACAACTCCACCGGAGCCCTAGATTGGTCCTGCCCAGGTTTCGCCTCGAGACGGCGGCCTTTCATCCCGAAAGCTTCCTTATGATTTTTTAAAGGGGCAAAAGACACCAGATAGCAGAAGATGGGCATCGGGGGCCTGCCAGGTGGCCCACGAGGCAGGGGGCGCACCCAGGGGGTAGAGCGCGCCCTCCACCATCATGGCTGGTGGGTGCCCCCCCTCTGGTGCTTTCTTTGCCCAATATTTTTAATATATTCCAAAACTAACTTTCATGGAGTTTCAGTACTTTTGGATTTGTGCAGAATAGGTCTCTAATATTTGCTCCTTTTGAAGCCCAGAATTCCAGCTGCCGGCATTCTCCCTCTTCATGTAAACTTTATGAAATAAGAGAGAAAAGGCATAAGTACTATGACATGATGTGTAGTAACATCCCATAATGCAATAAATATTGGTATAAAAGCATGAAGCAAAGTGGACGCATCAACTCCCCCAAGCTTAGACCTCACTTGTCCTTAAGCGAAAGCTGATATCGAAATATATGTCCACATGTTTAGAGATAGAGGTGTCGATAAAATAAAATATGGACATGCGGGCATCATGATCATCTTTAGAACAACAACATATATATTGTCATATGATTTCTTATGCTAGAGTAACAATCTATTCACAATGTAAAGTATGAATCAGAAACTTCGTTGAAAACTAACAAACTATAATCTCAGCCATTGAAACAATTGCAATTTATCATAACATCGGAAAGAGTCAATATAAGAGTTTTTCCGCAAGTCCACATACTCAACTATCATTTAGTCTTTCACAATTGCTAATACTCATGCGATACTTATGGGTATGAAGTTTCAATCGGACATAGAGAAAGATAGGGGCTTATGGTTTTGCCTCCCAACCTTTTACCTCAAGGGTAATGTCAACAATAATATTTCATGAAAACCTACATCCAAGTGGATATATATATATATATATCAGGATCTTTCCAACACATAGTGCTTGCCAAAGGATAAAGTGTAAAAAGGAAAGGTGAAGATCATCATGACTCTTGTATAAGGGTAGAAGGTAAAAATAAAAGATAGGCCCTTCGCAGAGGGAAGTAGAGGTTGTCATGCGCTTTTATGGTTGGATGCACAAAATCTTAATGCAAAAGAATGTCACTTTATATTGCCACTTGATAAGGACCTTTATTATGCAGTCCGTCGCTTTTATTTCTTCCATATCACACTAATAGATCATACATATTTAGAGAGCAACTTTCATTGCTTGCACCGATGACAACTTACTTGAAGGATCTTACTCAATCCATAGGTAGGTATGGTGGACTTTCATGTCAAACCTGGGTTTTAGGCATGTTTGGAAGCACAAGTAGTATCTCTACTTGGGCAAAGAATTTGGCTAGCATGAGGGGAAAGGCCAGCTCAACATGTTCGATGATCCATGACAATATAACTTATTCAGATATAAGAAAACATAACCCATTATGTTGTCTTCCTTGTCCAACATCAACTTTTTAGCATGTCATATTTTAATGAGTGCTCACAATCATAAAAGATGTCCAAGATAGTATATTTATATATGAAAACCTCTCTTTATTTATTACTTCCTATTAATTGCAACGATGACCAAAACTATGTTTGTCAACTCTCAACAACTTTTATTCATCATACTCTTTATGTGTGAAGTCATTACTCTCCATAAGATCAATATGATCTTTTTATTCTTTTCTTTTTATTCCCTCAAGATCATAGCAAGATAGCAAAACCCTCAACTCAAAACTAATCTTTATTATATATAACTCACGGACTCGATTACATAGATAGAGATCAAAACAAAACTCAAAGCTATATCAAACTTAAAACTTTATTCTAATAGATCAAGATATAACCAAAAGGATCGAACTAAGAAAAACGGTAAAGATAGAAGTGTGATGGTGATGCGATACCAGGGCGCCTCCCCCAAGCTTGGCAGTTGCCAAGGGGAGTGCCAAACCCATGTGTTTATGTCTCTTTCTTTAGAAGTGGTGATGTGATATTCTTGGCGATGATGCACCTTAGGATATGATTATCTTCCTTGATCTTATTGACTTGCTACTTAAGCTCCATTATTTCCTTACGGAGTTTACCCGTGATGGCTAAAGCTCCTTTCACGCATGGATGTTGCATAGCCGCGGGAGAACAAGTAACACTCTTTTTCATATTTTCATAAGAAAGAAATCTAGCATTCCGAGGAATGACCGAATATGGAATTGTTGAGCTCTGAAGTTCCTCCATCATGAATCTGGCTTGGAAACGAGAGGTAACTTCTTGATCCTCCTCCATGGCATCTACTCTTTTCAAGTCGGCCTCCATCTCTTCCTCCGTTGATGGCCCAAAGTGGTCAGCATCGCTGTTTGCTCTTGGCCTCGGTGCCAGATGAGATACCCGACTCTCCCCAACTGACTCTTGAGAAGATATCTTGCTCTAAATTTGTGATAGAAACAACTCAAAACAAAAACAGAGGATTTCGTCGTGGTACGGTGGTCAAAACCTTTGGGAGATTATATAATGAAGTTTTACCAACCAAAAGAAGTATCGTGCAAGAAAACAGAGTCCGGTTTACTTACCGTACCACATACCCATTCCTTTTTGGAGTCTGAGACATTCTGGAAAGTGTTCCTTATGTACTCCTCCGGGGTTACGGTGTCAATAACATTGGTTTCAACATTTATGGGATTACCTGAGATATAATGTTTGATTCTTTGACCGTTCACCACCTTCGGATTTGTGCCTTCGGGGTTGTTGATTTTTATGGCACCGGAACGATAGACCTCCTCGATAATGTAAGGACCTTCCCATTTAGAGAGAAGTTTTCCTACAAAAAATCTTAAATGAGAGTTGTATAACAGAACATAATCACCTACATTAAACTCACACTTTTGTATCCTCTTATCATGCCATCTTTTAACTTTTTCTTTAAACAATTTGGCGTTCTCATAGGCATGGGTTCTCCATTCATCAAGTGAGCTAATGTCAAATAGCCTCTTCTCACCGGCAAGTTTGAGGTCATAATTGAGCTCTTTAATAGCCCAATATGCCTTATGTTCTAGTTCGAGAGGTAAGTGACATGCTTTTCCATAAACCATTTTATAAGGAGACATACCCGTAGGATTTTTATATGCAGTTCTATAGGCCCATACTGCATCATCAAGTTTCTTGGACCAATTCTTTCTAGATCTATCAACAGTATTTTGCAAAATCAATTTAATCTCTCTATTACTTAATTCTACTTGACCACTAGACTGGGGATGGTATGGAGATGCAATTCTATGATTAACATCATACTTAGCCAACATTTTACAAAAATCACCATGTATAAAATGTGAACCGCCATCAGTCATTAAATATCTAGGGACTCCAAACCTCGGAAAAATAACTTCTTTAAGCATCTTAATAGAGGTGTTATGATCAACCCTACTAGTTGGAATAGCTTCTACCCACTTAGTAACATAATCAACAACAACTAAAATATGTGTATACCCATTAGAGGAAGGAAAAGGTCCCATATAATCAAAGCCCCAAACATCAAACGGTTCAACAACAAGTGAATAATTCATAGGCATTTCTTGACGTCTACTAATATTACCAATTGTTTGGCATTCATCACAAGACAAGACAAACTTACGGGCATCTTTGAAGAGAGTAGGCCAATAAAAACCAGATTGCAATACCTTATGTGCAGTTCTATCTCCAGCGTGGTGTCCTCCGTAAGCCTCAGAGTGACACTTGCGTAGGATCTGTTCCTGTTCATGCTCAGGTACACAACGTCTAATAACACCATCGACTCCTTCTTGATAAAGGTGTGGGTCATCCCAAAAGTAATGTCTTAAATCATAGAAAACCTTTTTCTTTTGCTGGTATGTGAAACTAGGTGGTATAAATTTAGCAACAATGTAATTAGCATAGTCAGCATACCATGGAGCAGTACGGGAAGCATTTATGACAACTAATTGTTCATCAGGAAAGCTATCATCAATAGGTAGTGGGTCATCAAGAACATTCTCTAACCTAGACAAGTTGTCTGCAACGGGGTTCTCAACTCCCTTTCTATCAATAATATGCAAATCAAATTCTTGTAGCAAGATAACCCATCTAATAAGTCTAGGTTTAGCATCTTTCTTTTCCATAAGGTATTTTATAGCAGCATGATTAGTGTGAACAATTACTTTGAAATCAACAATATAAGGTTTGAACTTATCACAAGCAAATACAACTACTAAAAATTCTTTTTCAGTAGTAGCATAATTTCTCTGGGCACTGCCTAGAGTTTTACTAGCATATTGGATAATATTTAATTTCTTATCAACTCTTTGTCCTAGAACAACACCTACAACATAATCACTAGCATCACACATAATTTCAAAAGGTAAATTCCAATCAGGTGGCTGAACGATAGGTGCAAAAATTAAGGCTTTCTTAAGTATTTCAAGTGCTTCTACACAATCATCATCAAAGACAAAAGGGACATCTTTTTGCAAGTGATTAGTCAGAGGCCTAGAAATTTTAGAGAAGTCTTTAATAAACCTCCTATAAAAACTAGCATGACCAAGAAAACTTCTTATACCTTTGATGTCCTTAGTACACGACATATTTTCAATAACATCTACTTTAGCTTTATCAACTTCGATACCTCTTTCAGAAATTTTATGCCCCAAGACAATACCTTCATTAACCATAAAGTGGCACTTCTCCCAATTCAAGACAAGATTGGTTTCTTCACATCTCTGCAAAACTCGATCAAGGTTGCTTAAACAATCATCAAAAGAAGTTCCATAAACAGAGAAATCATCCATGAAAACCTCAACAATCTTTTCACAAAAGTCAGAGAATATAGCAGTCATACATCTTTGAAAGGTAGCAGGTGCATTATATAAACCAAAATACATACGTCTATAAGCAAAGGTACCAAAAGGGCAAGTAAAAGTGGTCTTTTCCTGATCCTCTTTTGACACATGTATTTGAGAGAAACCAGAATAACCATCTAGAAAGCAAAAATGTGTATGTTTGGATAATCTTTCTAGCATTTGATCAATAAAAGGTAAAGGTTAATGATCTTTTCTAGTAGCTTTATTTAATTTGCGGAAATCAATTACTATTCTATAACCTGTAACAATTCTTTGTACGATCAATTCATCCTTATCATTAGGAACAACAGTAATACCTCCCTTCTTAGGGACACAATGGACATGACTTACCCACTGACTATCAGCAACAATATAAATTATACCTACCTCCAGAAGCTTTAGTATTTCATTTCTTACCACTTCTTTCATCTTAGGATTTAACCGTCGTTGATGATCAACAACTGGTTTAGCATCTTTCTCCAGTTTTATTTTCTGCTAGCATAGAGTGGGACTAATGCCCTTAAGATCATCAAGAATATATCCAATAGCAGCACGGTGCTTCTTCAAAGTTTTCAATAATTACTCTTCTTCATGTTCTGAAAGGTTAGCACCAATAATAACGTGATATATCTTCTTTTCATCAAGATAAGCATATTTAAGAGTATTAGGTAATTGTTTAAGCTCAAACACGAGATCTCCCTTGGGTGGAGGAGGATGCCCAAGGATTTCAACAGACAAGCTATGCTTCAAAATAGGTCCCTTTTTAAAGAATACTTCATCTATTTCCCTTCTTTCATTCATAAACATATCATTTTCACGGTCTAGCAAATATTATTCTAAAGGATCATTAGGAGGCACGACAATAGAAGCAGCACCAATTATTTCATCTTTACTAGGCAATTCTTTATCATGGGGTTGTCTACGGAATTTAGCAAACTTAGACATATCCCCTAGACCAACAGTAATAATATCATTTTCACAGTCTATCTTAGCATTAACAGTATTCAAGAAGTGTCTACCAAACATAATGGGACAAAGGTCATCTTGTGGCAAACCAAGAACAAGAAAATTAGTAGGATATTTAATTTTCCCACACAAGACTTCAACATCTCTAAAAATACCAATTGGTGAAATGGTGTCTCTATTGGCAAGCTTATCAATATCTTCCATCTTAGCAGGTGCAATATCATGCATAATTTATTTGTATAAGGAATGAGGTATTGCACTCACACTAGCACACATATCACATATGCCATGATAACAATGATCTCCTATTTTAACCGAAACAATAGGCATGGCAACAACAGGTCTATGTTTATTTTTAGTATCGGGTTTAGCAATTCTAGCAGCTTCATCATAGAAATAAATAACATGCCCATCAATATTATCGACCAAGAGATCTTTAACCATAGCAATACTAGTTTCAACATTAATTTGCTCAGGGGGTGTAGGTGTTCTAGCATTACTCTTACGAACCACAGTTGAAGCTTTAGCATGACCCGTTATTCTAACAGGAAAGGGTGGTTTCTCAATATAAGTGGTAGGAACAATAGGATCCACATTATAAGTGATAGTTTTTTCTTCAACTTCAATAGGTTCTACTACTTTCACTTCAATGGGAGGATGATATTTAAACCACTTCTCCTTAGGGAGATCAACATGAGTAGCAAATAATTCACAGAAAGAAGCTACAATCTTAGAGTCGAGTCCATATTTAGTGCTAAATTCACGAAAACCATGGGTATCCATAAAATATTTAACACAATCAAACTTAGTGGTTATACATGAATCCTTACCTTTGTCGAGTTCCCAATCTTTAGAGTTGCATTTAATTCTTTCCAATAAATCACATATGAATTCAATAGTCTTGATCATAAAAGAACCAGTACAAGAAGTATCGATCAGGGAGCGATCATAAAGAGAAAGCCGAGCATAAATTTTTTGAATAATAATTCCTCTTGAGAGCTCATGATTGGGGCATAAATATAACATTGACTTAAGCCTCCCCCAAGCTTGAGCGATACTTTCTCCTTCACAAGGCCAAAAATTATATATATAATTACGATCATGATGAACCAGATGCATAGGATAAAACTTCTAATGAAATTCCAATTTCAATCGGTTGTAGTTCCATGATCCAATATCATCACGTAGCCTAAACCATGTCAATGCATTTCCCTTCAAAGATAAATGGAAGACCTTCTTCTTGACAACATCCTCGGGCATACCTGCAAGCTTAAATAATCTACAAACTTCATCCACATAGATTAGGTGCATATCAGGATGTAATGTTCCATCTCCTGTATAGGGATTAGCTAGCAGTTTCTCTATCATACCCGAAGGAATTTCAAAGTAAATATTTTCAGTAGGTTCAGTAGGTTGAGGAGCAACTCTTTGCACTTCTAGTCGGGGTGAAGATACCCCGAACAAGCCCCTCAAAGGATTATTTTCCATAGTAACAAGTGACAATAAATTTTAGCACACTATATAAATGTTTCCTTACCAAATTCCACCTACCAAAGGCACTTCACTCCCCGACAACGGCGCCAGAAAAGAGTCTTGATGACCCACAAGTATAGGGGATCTATCGCAGTCCTTTCGATAAGTAAGAGTGTCGAACCCAATGAGGAGCAGCAGGAAATGACAAGCGGTTTTCAGTAAGGTATTCTCTGCAAGCACTGAAATTATCGGTAATATATAGTTTTGTGAAAAGATAATTCGTAACGGGTAACAAGTAACAAAGTAACTAATGTGCAACAAGGTGGCCCAATCCTTTTTGTAGCAAAGGACAAGCCATGACAAACTCTTATATAAATCAAAGCGCTCCCAAGGACACATGGGAATTACTGTCAAGCTACTTTTCATCATGCTCATATGATTCGAGTTCATTACTTTGATAATTTGATGTGTGGGTGGACCGGTGCTTGGGTACTGCCCTTCCTTGGACAAGAATCCCACTTATGATTAACCCCAATCACAAGCATCTGCAACTACAAAATAAGAATTAAGGTAAACCTAACCATAGCATGAAACATATGGATCCAAATCAGCCACTTACGAAGCAACACATAAACTAGGGTTTAAGCTTCTGTCACTCTAGCAACCCGTCATCTACTTATTACTTCCCAATGCCTTCCCCTAGGCCCAAATCCATGGTGAAGTGTCATGTAGTCGATGTTAATATAACACCACTAGAGGAGAGACAACATACAGCTCATCAAAATATCGAACGAATACCAAATTCACATGATTACTTATAACAAGACTTCTCAATTCCTTAGGAACGAATTCCCAATTCCTTAGGAACAAACGTAACTACTCATAAATCATATTCATGTTCATAATCAAAGGGGTATTGAATAGCATTAAGGATCTGAACATATGATCTTCCTCCGAATAAACCAACTAGCATCAACTACAAGGAGTAATCAACACTACTAGCAACCCACAAGTACCAATTTGAGGTTTTGAGATAAAGATCGGATACAAGAGATGAACTAGGGTTTGAGAGGAGATGGTGCCAGTGAAGATGTTGATGGAGATTGACCCCCTCTCGATGAGAAGATCGATGGTGATGACGGTGGCGATGATTTCCCCCTCCCGGAGGGATGTTTCCTCGGCAGAACAGATCCACTAGAGCCCTAGATTGGTCCTGCCCAGGTTCCGCCTCGAGACGGCGGCGCTTCGTCCTGAAAGCTTCCTTATGATTTTTTCCAGGGCAAAAGACACCATATAGCAGAAGATGGGTATCGGGGGCCTGCCAGGTGGCCCATGATACGTCTCCAATGTATCTATAATTTTTGATTATTCCATGCTATTTTATTATCGATCTTGGATGTTTTATAATCATTTTATAGTCATTTTATATCATTTGGTACTAACCTATTGACATAGTGCCAAGTGCCAGTTGCTATTTTCTGCATGTTTTTCACATTGCAGGAAATCAATATCAGATGAGGTCCAAATGCCACGCCAATTTATGATGATTTTTTATGGGCCAGAAGGAACACAACGGGCCCTGGTTGCACCTAGGGGAAGTCCCGAGGAGGGTACAACACACTAGGGCGCGCCAGGAGGACCAGGCGCGCCCAGGTGGGTTGTGCCCACCTCGGGTGCCCCCTGGACTAACTCTTTGCTCTATAAATACCCCAATATTCCAGAAACCCTAGGAGAGTCGACGAAATTTTCATCCAGCCACCGCAGAGTCCAGAAGCATGAGATCCAATCTAGACACCATCACGAAGGGGTTCACCACTTCCATTGGTGCCTCTCCGATGATGCGTGAGTAGTTCTTTGTAGACCTTTGGGTCCGTAGTTAGTAGCTAGATGGCTTCCTCTCTCTCTATCTTGGAGATCCATATGATGTAAGTCTTTTGGCGGTGTGTTTGTTGGGATCTGATGAACTTCGAGTTTATGACCAGTTATATCTTTTTATATACATGAAAGTTATTTGAGTTCTTTGATCGCTTATATGCGTGATCTCTTATAGCCTCATATTTCTTCTCCGATATTTGGGTTTTGTTTGGCCAACTTGATCTATTTATCTTGCAATGGGAAGAGGTGCCTGGTAGTGGGTTCGATCTTACGGTGCTTGATCCTAGTGACAGAAAGGGAACCGACACGTATGTATCGTTGCTACTAAGGATAAAAAGACTGGATCCATATCTGCCGCAATAGATAAACGGATCTGGTCTACATCATGTCATCGTTCTTATTGCATTACTTCGTTTTTCCATGAGCTTAATACACTAGATGCATGCTGGATAGCGGTCGATGTGTGGAGTAATAGTAGTAGATGCAGGCAGGAGTCAGTCTACTAATCTTGGGCGTGATGCCTATGTAATGATCATTGCTTGGATATCGTCATGATTATTTGAAGTTCTATCAATTGCCCAACAGTAATTTGTTCACCCACCGTTCGCTATTTTTCTCAAGAGAAGACACTAGTGAAACCTACGGCCCCCGGGTCTTCTTTCTCATATATTTGCCTTGTGATCTACTTTTTCCTTGTGTTTATTTTCAGATCTATTAAACTAAAAAATACAAAAATACCTTGCTGCAATTTATTTTTTTGCGATCTATTTATCCCATCTAAAAATTTATCTCACATCCTTTGCCTATCTTGAGGCGTCGTACCCCGAAAGGGATTGACAACCCCTTTAACACGTCGGGTTGCGAGATGTTGTTATTTGTGTGCAGGGGCTGTTTACATTGTGTTGCTTGGTTCTCCTACTGGTTCGATAACCTTGGTTTCATATCTGAGGGAAATACCTACCACCGCTGTGCTGCATCATCCCTTCATCTTTGGGGAAATACCGACGTAGCTTCAAGCGACATCAAAAGGAATTTCTGGCACCGTTGCCGGGGAGGATCTTCAACATAACCAGGTTCCTAATCACATATCTCATCTCCTTGCAAATTACATTATTTGCCTCTCGTTTTCCTCTCCCACACTTCACAAAAATTTGCCGTTTTATTCGCCTCTCTTTTTCCGTTCGCCGTTTTGTTGCCGGATCTATTTTTGAGTGCAATCTTGTTGTGTGGTCATCATGACTCAACAGAACACCAAACTATGTGACTTCTCAAATACCAAAAACAATGATTTTGTTCGCACTCCGCTTGCTCCTCCCGCCACTAGTGCGGAGACTTGTGATATTAATACTGCTTTGCTGAATCTTGTTATGAAAGACCAATTTTCCGGTACTCCTAATGAGGATACCGCATCCCATCTTAATACCTTCGTGGAATTATGCGATATGCAAAAGAAAAAAGATGTGGACAATGATGTGGTGAGGATGAAATTATTTCCATTTTCTTTGCATGATTCTGCAAAAAATTGGTTCTCTTCTTTGCCTCGCAATAGTATCGATTCTTGGAATAAGTACAAAGATGCTTTTATCACTAAGTATTTTCCTCCCGCAAAAATTATTTCCCATGGAACCCAGATCATGAATTTCAAGCAACTTGAACATGAGCATGTTGCATAATCTTTGGAAAGGATGAAAATGATGCTAAGGAATTTCCCAACTCATGGGTTAAATCTTTGGATGATCATACAAAAAAATTATGCGGGGTTGAATTTTGTTTCTCGTAATCTTTTTAGATTCCACCTCGGGTGGTACTTTTATGGAAATTACCTTGGGTGAAGCCACCAAATTGCTTGATAATATCATGGCAAATTATTCACAATGGCATACCGAAAGGTCTCCTACTAGTAGAAAGGTTAATTCGGTTGAAGAAATTTCTTCTTTGAGTGAAAAAGTTGATGCTCTTATGAAATTGGTTGCTAGTAAAAGTGCTCCTATTGGTTTTAATGATATGCCTTTGTCTACTTTGATTGAGCAAAGTAGTGATGCCATTGATGTGAATTTTATTTCTTGCAATAATTTCTACAACAATGCTTATAGAGATAATTTTAATCCTGGGCCTTTTCCTAGTAATTCATCTAATAATTTTGGTAATTCCTATGGAAATCAATCTTACAATAGTAATAGGAACTCCTCTGATCTTGAGAATAATATTAAAGAATTTATCAACACACAAAAGGTTTTCAACACTTCCATAGAAGAAAAGTTGAATAAGATTGATGATTTGTCTAGAAGTGTTGATAGAATTGCTCATGATGTGGAAAATCTCAAGATGAAATTTTTTGTGCCTAAAGTAGATGAACTAATTAAAGCTCTTTATGTTTCTATGGATGAAAGTAAGAAAAGAACCGCTATGCTTAGAGCTAAAAGAGAACTTTTAGAAAAAGCATTTTCTAGTGATATCTTTCACAAAAGTGATGAAGATCTTAAAACGATTGGTGTTTCTTCTATTGATTCATTGTTTAGTAAAAATAAGATTGATGAAAAGGGGACTGGAGAAGAGTCAACTTTAGGTAGAAGGCGTCCCAATATTTCGGAGGGTGAAAATCTTGTTGAGAAAATTGATAAAAGTGGGTTTGAAGAGGTGAAAACTTTAACTAGTGATGTGCCCACTATTTTGGATTACAAAGGATTTAATTATGATAGTTGATCTTTTATTGATTGTATTTATTTGTTGCAATCCATGATAAATTCACCCCATGCTTATGAACAAAATAAAGCTTTTACTAAACACATTGTTGATGCCATGATGAAAGCTTTTGAAGAAAAATTGGAATTAGAAGTTTCAATTCCTAGAAAGTTGCATGATGAGTGGGAACCTACTATCAAAGTCAAGATTAAAAATTATGAGTATTTTGCTTTGTGTGACTTGGGTGCTAGTGTTTCTACAATTCCGAAATCTTTATGTGATGTGCTTGGTCTTACCGATATTGAAGAATGCTCTTTAAATTTGCACTTAGCGGATTCTACTATTAAAAAGCCTATGGGAAGAATAATGATGTTCTTATTCTTGCAAATAGAAATTATGTTCCTATAGATTTTATTGTTCTTGATATTGATTGCAATCCGTCTTGTCCAATTATTCTTGGTAGACCGTTTTTACGCACTATCGGTGCAGTGATTGATATGAAAGAAGGCAATATTAAGTTCCAATTTCCTTTGAGGAAGGGTATGGAACACTTTCCTAGAACAAGAATTAAGCCACCATATGAATCATCATGAGGTCATCTTATGGATCTAGAACCAAAGATGACAAAACTTAGATCCTTGCTTTATGCCTAGCTAAGGGCGTAAAACTATAGCGCTTGTTGGGAGGCAACCCAATGAATAAAATTTATTTTTACTTTTTGATTTGTGTTCTTGAGTGTTAGCACAATTATGCTACTATTGTGATTGTGTTTTTTGTGTTTTAATTAGTGTTTGTGCCAAGTAAAGCCTTTAGGATCTTCTGGGGTGATAGTTGTTTGATCTTGCTGAAAAAGACAGAAACTTTGTGGTCACGAAAATAATTATCACAAATCACAGATAAGAGATTTTACCCTGATTCTTTTTGAATAAAATTAATATACAAATTATTCTGGGCTTCCTAATTTGGTAGAAATTTTGGAGTTACATAAGTATTCTAAAGTTCCAGATTACTACAGACTGTTCTGTTTTGACAGATTCTGTTTTCTTTGTGTTGTGTGCTTATTTTGATGGCTCTATGGTTTTCTTTGATGAGTTTTAGCCATAGAAAAGTTGGAATATAGTAGATATAATACAAAAACAAAATAATAATTGGTTTGACACAGAACTTATAGTAGTGGTTTGCTTTCTTTTACTAACGGATCTCACAAGGGTTTTGTTGAGTTTTGTGTGATTGAAGTTTTCAAGTTTTGGGTGATCTTACGATGGATGAAAGAAGGATAGAAGAGCCTAAGCTTTGGTATGCCCCGACATCCCAAGCTATTATCCAAGAATGAGCATAAGCTTGGGGATGCCCTCGAGTGGCATCCCCTCTTTCTTCTAACGACCATCGGTATTTTACTCGAGACTATATTTTTATTCGTCACATGATATTCGTTTTGCTTGGAGCGTCTTGTATGATATGTGTCTTTGCTTGTTTTATTATGTGTTTTAAGTCATCAATCCTTGCTGGACACACCTATTTGAGAGAGCCAAAATTATTCCATGACTTGTTAGAATTGCTCTCTATGCTTCACTTAAATTTTTATGAGCAATGGACTTGCTCTAGTGCTTCATTTATATCTTTTTGAGCTTGGTGTGCTTAGTATTTTTGAAGAAATCCTCCCTTGATTGACTTATATTTATTTGAGATTTAGTAAATTTTTGAAGAAATACTCTCCTGCTTCACTTAAATTGTTTTTAGAGAAAGAAAATATGTTATGCTCATGATCTTCACTTATATTTGTTTGAGATTATGAAAAGCAACACATGAAAATTAGTCCCAAAGTGATAGATATCCAAGAAGGATAAAGAAAGAACAAAGTATATGTCATGAAGATTATTGGGCAAAATAAACTTGATTCTTAGTAATAGTTTTGAGATATGATGATGTGATATGTGAGTTATGTTGGTGAGTAATTGTGCTCTAGTAAGAATATTGGTATTAAGGTTTGTGATTTCCTATGCATGCATGAAAGTCAATAATCATGCAATGAAAATTATATCCTACTTGTGGTGCATTATTCGGTGTTAATTATGCTTAATGCTTGCTTATTAGATTATTCATTTCTTGGTTGGTTGCTTCTCAATCTTTTTGCTAGCCTCCATTTTGCACCAAGTATGACCTCTACTTGTGCATCCAAAATACTTTAAACCAGTTTTGCCAAATGAGTCCATTATATCTACCGATATGTGGTATTATTTTGCCATTCTAAGCAAATTTGCATGTGCCATCTCTAATTTTCAAAATGAACTTCTCTTTTGTGTGTTTGTTTCGCTCGCGGAACGGTAACGGGTAGCTAATATTTTCCATGCTAGATGTGTTATTATCACGATGAGTGTTTATTCACTTGTCATTGCACGAGAGTAAGGCAAAGGTATTAGGGATGCCCAGTCCCAAAATGCAAAAATGAATTTACTTTATGTTGTCAAATAATAAATTCCTTGGAAAGTGTTGGTATGGAGGGCACCCGTGAATACGGCTAGCCTTGGAAAGTGAAATTTATGGTGGAAAAAGGGATGAACTTTATTTTCTGTTTGGGAACGCCTATGATATATCTAGCATGGAAAGTGTTGGGATGCTCCAAGTCGTTTTCGTTAGTGGGTTGGATACACCTCCCAAAATGTTTTTATCTCTAATTTTTCGCTTTGAGCTCTGGCACCTCTACAAATCACTACTTCCCTCCGTGAAGGGCCTTCCTTTTACTTTGTGCAATTTTTATTTTTTGAAATTGAGTCTCCATCCTCTCTTACAAAGCACCAACTAGGAGGCAATATGATCGTGCTTAAGTATTGGGTGTAGCTAATATTCGAGTGTGTTTCATGAATGGGTCAATGTTTGAGCATGATGGGCTAGGGATAACTTGTTTTAGCATTGTATTTTGAAAGCCATGGTTGCTTGTTGATATGCTTGAGTATCTAAGTTATTATGTCAAAACTAGCCTATTGCTTTGAATCACATAAATGTCCAAATGTCCATGCTATGAAGAAAAGAATATGATATGACATGATAAACAACACTCCACATCAAAAATTCTGTTTTACCACTTACCTACTCGAGGATGAGCAGGAGTTAAGCTTGGGGATGCTGATACGTCTCCAATGTATCTATAGTTTTTGATTATTCCATGTTGTTTTATTATCAATCTTGGATGTTTTATAACCATTTTATAGTCATTTTATATCATTTTTTGGTACTAACCTATTGACATAGTGCCAAGTGCCAGTTGTTGTTTTCTGCATGTTTTTTACATCGAAGGAAATCAATATCAGATGAAGTCCAAATGCCACGCCAATTTACGATGATTTTTTATGGGCCAGAAGGAACACAACAGGACCTGGTTGCACCTGAGGGGAGTCTCGAGGAGGGGACAACCCACTAGGGCGCGCCCAGGTGGGTTGTGCCCACCTCGGGTGCCCTCTGGACCGACTCTTTGCTCTATAAATACCCCAATATTCCAAAAACCCTAGGGGAGTCGACGAAATTTTCATCCAGCCGCCGCAGAGTCCAGAACCACAAGATCCAATCTAGACACCATCACAGAGGGGTTCACCACTTCCATTGGTGCCTCTTCGATGATGCGTGAGTAGTCATTTGTAGGCCTTCTGGTCCGTAGTTAGTTGCTAGATGGCTTCCTCTCTCTCTCTTGATTATCAATACAATGATCTCTTGGAGATCCATATGATGTAAGTATTTTGGTGGTGTGTGTATTGGGATCTGATGAACTTCGAGTTTATGATCAGTTATATATTTTTATATCCATGAAAGTTATTTGAGTTCTTTGATCTCTTATATGCGTGATCTCTTAGAGCCTCGTATTTCTTCTCCGGTATTTGGGTTTTGTTTGGCCAACTTGATCTATTTATCTTGCAATGGGAAGAGGTGCCCGGTAGTGGGTTCGATCTTACGGTGCTTGATCCCGGTGATAGAAAGGGAACCGACACGTATGTATCATTGCTACTAAGGATAGAAAGATGGGATCCATATCTTCCGCAATAGATAAACGGATGTTGTCTACATCATGTCATCGTTCTTATTGCATTACTCCATTTTTCCATGAGCTTAATACACTAGATGCATGCTGGATAGCGGTCGATGTGTGGAGTAATAGTAGTAGATGCAGGCAGGAGTCAGTCTACTAATCTTGGACGTGATGCCTATTTAATGATCATTGCCTGGATATCGTCATGATTATTTGAAGTTCTATCAATTGCCCAACAGTAATTTGTTCACCCACCATTCGCAATTTTTGTCGAGAGAAGCCACTAGTGAAACCTACGGCCCTCGGGTCTTCTTTCTCATATATTTGCCTTGTGATCTACTTTTTCCTTGCGTTTATTTTCAGATCTATTAAACTAAAAAAATACAAAAATACCTTGCTGCAATTTATTTGTTCCGCAATCTATTTATCCCATCTACAAATTTGTCTCACGTCCTTTGCCTATCTTGAGGCACCGTACCCCGAAAGGGATTGACTACCCTTTTAACATGTCGGGTTGTGAGGTGTTGTTATTTGTGTGCAGGGGCTGTTTACGTCGTGTTGCTTGGTTCTCCTACTGGTTTGATAACCTTGGTTTCATATCTGAGGGAAATACCTACCACCGCTGTGCTGCATCATCCCTTCCTCTTTGGGGAAATACCGACGTAGCTTCAAGCGACATCAGCCCACGAGGCAGGGGGTGTGCCCAGGGGGGTAGGGCACGCCCTCCACCCTCGTGGCTGGTGGGTGGCCCCCCTGTGGTGCTTTCTTCGCCCAATATTTTTAATATGTTCCAAAACTGACTTTCATGGAGTTTCACGACTGTTGGAGTTGTGCTGAATAGGTCTCTAATATTTGCTCCTTTTCCAGCCCAGAATTCCAGCTGCCGGCATTCTCCCTCTTTGTCTAAACCTTATAAAATAAGAGAAAAAAGGTATAAGTATTGTGACATAATGTGTAACAGTCCATAATGCAATAAATATTGATATAAAATCATGATGCAAAATGGATGTATCAGTCTCCCGCTGCCTTGGCCTGGACAAGCTTGAAGGTCCCGTCCCTTTATATCCCGGAGAAATTGAAGCAGCGAACAACACTTCTCAAGTTTTTGGAAGTTAAATATATTTGGGTTCAGTTAGACAAAGGTTGAACTCCTAAAAAATAAACCTTTGAATAAAAATAAAGCCTTCTAGGGCTTCTGATTGAGATGCCCATAATGTGTTTCCTGGTAATATCTCGACAGACGCCAAGATATTTCTTCATAAATGATCCTTCTCTTCTTTTATGATAGGTGGCAGAGGGGTTGTTTGACCGACTTAGCATCTGGCCTCACATGTAGTTTGTGCTCGGCGAAATCCGTCGGGACACCCGGCATGTCTTTGGGAGACCATGTGAAGATGTCTCGATTCTCACGGAGGAAATCGACAAGCTCGCCTTCCTATTTGCTATCGATCTTAGTCCCCATGACAGCAAACCTCTCCGGGTGCATCGGGTCTAAGGCGATCTTCTTGGTTTCCTTGGCCGGCTAGAAGGAGCCCCCTACTGCCATCTCCTTGGGATCAGTCGGCACGGCCGGCTGCTCGCCGGCCATGGCTACCATCTGGTTAAGGAGATGCTTCTCTTGAGAGATGACGAGGGACTCAGCCAGCCGACTGCTGGTGGTGGCGCAATCTAGCGACTTCTGGTTGTTGCCGGCAATGGTGATGATGCCCGTGGTACCCGGCATCTTGGCCTTTAGGTAGGCGTAGTGCGGGACCATCATGAATTTGGCCAGTGTAGGGCGGGCCAAGAGTGCGTGGTAGGGGCTATCTAGGCCGACCACCTCGAACTAGATCGGCTCGCGGAGGAAGTGGTTCTTGTCATCGAATAGGACATCGATCTTGATCTTGCTGATTGGAGAGTAGGAAAGGCCAGGAACTATGCCGTGGAAGACAGTCCGGCTGGGCTGAAGCTTCTTGGCCTTGATGCCCAACCGCTCCATGGTCTCGCGGTACATGACGTTGATGCTGCTGCCGCCATCTATCAGAACTCGGCCGAAGCGGCAAGTCCAACTCTCCATTGAGAAGGTTGATTCCAGCACCAAGGCTTATGCACCCCACGAGGGCATCATGGCCGTGTGGTCATCTTGCCTCCAGGTGATGGGCCTCTCTGACCAATGCATGAAGGTCCCGTCCCTTTATCTCCCGGAGAAATTGAAGCAACAAAAAACACTTCTCAAGTTTTTGGAAGTTAAATATATTCGGGTTCAGTTAGACATAGATTGAACTCCTCAAAAACAATCCTTTGAATAAAAATAAAGCCTTCTAGGGCTTCAAATAGAAATGCCCATAATGTGTGTCGTGGTAATATCTCGACAGATGCCAGGGGGTGGCTTATCATGGTAGGGGCCATGAGATCGTCATCGGGTCTTGGAAGCGGGAGTGGGCACAAGCTCGGACAGACATGAGATACCCAGGTTCAGGGCTCCCCTAAGAGATGAAACCCCTACTCCTGCTCTGCGGGGTCTCCGCATGCTCGCTATATAGCAATGAGTACAATGGTGCTCCAAGAGCTGTTTGGCTACAGGAGGAAGAAGGGCAAGGCTAGCTCTCTTCTTCCCTAGCTATGGTGTGTGGAATGGTGTGTTGGGAACTAATGTGTGAGCCCTTTGCATGGGTGTGGTCTGGAGGGTTCTATAGGCTAACCCCCCAAGGGTACAATGGTAATCTAGACGGCTGGTGGGTCCCAGCTGCCAACGTCTATGGAGGCTGGGTTCTCCGCCGGCTGCTGGGGCCCGCATCTAGTGAGCCCTCCCGGCTGCCGAGGAACCGGCCGACAGGTGGGGCCCGCCGCCTGCGGGCCCCATGGGCGGCTCTTCACTGTTGCGACGTTCGTGCTGACGGAGGCCGTGTCGGGCGCGCCATGGCTACAGTGCCGCGCCGGGCAGGTCGGCAGCCGCATGGCGGCGCTTACTGTAGCCATGCGTCCGAGATTCGGGGGAGGCATGGTGCACTGTGGCCATGTCCCAGCTTGTCTCTTGGTCGGGCTCAGACTCCGAGGGAGGGGGCGGGCAGCCTGCTAGGAGCCGGCCCGTGCCCTCATCGCCTTCTGGAGTGCACCATCTTCTTGGGGCCCACCGCCTTCTAGGAGGTGGGCCTCTGGTTCCAACCGCCTTCTTGGGGTCCGCCATCTTCTAGGAGGCGGCCCTCTAGTTCCATCCGGCCCAGGAGTCCGGCCTTGCTACTAGTCGGACTGAGGGGCTTGGCCAGCCCTGATGTCTTGAAATGTGGTTAAGTATTCATGAGGCTACCCGGGGTCTATCCCCCTGACAGTAGTCCCTGAAACTGGTGAGGTTCTACGCTTTAGTAGTCGGAGGGCCTCATCAGTTTCCCCTTCAGGAGATCTTCCGCCTTATGCTCCGTCCGGCTGGGAGGAGCCGGATGCTAGGAGCCGACACCGGCCGCGGCCGCCTGGTGGAATTCGAATCGACAGGCGGGTGTCGGGGTGGCGCACCGCATGCACGCCACGCGGCGCCCGCAGGCTAGGCCGGCCTGCCAGCCCACGCGCGTGACGAGACGCCGCCACAGGCTGGGGCCCACCATGACAGGGCCTCAGCCCGCATGCAGATCCACTGCGGCCGAGGTGGGCGGTTGCCCTTCTGTGGTGCACTAACTGTGCTATAACCGCGCGGAATGCGCGGGGTCGTGTGGGGCTTGGGGCGCAGTTAATCCCATGCCCCCACGTCGCCTCGGCTTCTCCTCCGCCAGCTATAAAGAGGGGGAGGAGGAGGAGGGGCCGCAAAATGCACGCCACCCCCTCCCGATTCTCTCATCCCCCTTCGCCATTGCTGCTGCTGTGCTGCTCCACCACTGCCGAAGATCTTCCGCGGTTGCCTCCCTTGTCGCCGCCGCCTCGCTGCTCCGCCGAAGCAGCTGATAATACCCAAGTGCAGGGAATCATCGTAGCAATTCCCAAAGGTGGAAGTGATAAGTATGGAGTGTCGAACCGATAAGGAGCTAAAGGTAAGATCAATATTCTCTCAAGTCCTATCTACCACTGATACAACACTACGTACACCGAACGTTTGCTTCCAACTAGAAACGAGAAATAAAACTATGTTGTGGGTATGAAGACGATAACTTTGCATGATATAAGAGAGGTAAAATATAAAAGTAGGTGTTGTTATCATAAAGTTAGAATATATTACTAAATATTATAAATAGCGAGTCTGTAATAATGATGGGTTGATGTGCAGAATTGTCCTAGGCAATTGTTAACAAGACGATGGTCATCATTGCAATTTCATATGAGGGAGAGGCATAAGCTAACATACTTTCTCTTCTTGGATCATATGCACTTATGATTGGAACTCTAGAAAGCATCCGCAACTACTAAAGATCATTAAGGTAAAACCCAACCATAGCATTAACATATCAAGTCCCCTTTATCCCATACGCTGTGACCCACTTATCCATGTTTATGCTTCTGTCACTCAAGCAACGCAGACAATAAGTAAACCATGGACATATTGAAACACCCTATAGCGGTAATACCTCACGCTTGCGCGACACGGAGGGCACAATAGGACAACACCAAAATATAACATACAACTCATACCAATCTAGATCATCAATCGACCTAAAGACAAAAGATATCTACTCAAAACATCAAAGGATGGCAACACATCATTGGATCATAATATGTGGCATAAAGCACCATGTGCAAGTAGGGATTACAGCGGGATGCGGGAGAGTGGACCGCGTAAAAGAGATGAGGATGGTGATGATGATGGTGATGTTGATGAAGATGATCACCGCGGCGATGATTCCCCTCCCGATGGCACTCTGGCGCCATCGAGAGATAGGAGGAGAGGTTCTCCCCCTTGTGCTTCCTCCTCTATGGCTCCCCGCTGGATGGGGAGAGGTTCCCCCTCTGGTCCTTGGCCTTCATGGCGATGATGGCCCCTCTGAGATCCTCCCTCATGGCCTTCGGTGATGATGCCCCCCCCGACAGGGTGCCAGAGAGGGCCTAGATTGATTTCTCGGGGCTACAGAGGCTTGCAGCGGCGGAACTTCTGATCTAGGTTATTTTTTGAGGGTTTGGGCATTTATAGGAGAGGTTGGCGTCGGTTTCACATCAGGGGGGGGTCTCTGAGTCGTCCACGAGATAGGGGGGCACGCACTCCACCCTCGTGGACGGCTCAGGACTCTTCTGGTCCATCTCCGATGCTCCGTGGGCTTCTTCTGGTCCATAAAAAATCATCAAAAAATGGCACGTCAATTGGACTCCATTTGGTGTTCCTTTTCTGTAGAACTCAAAAACAAGGAAAAAAACAAAAACTGGCACTGGGCTCTAGGTTAATAGGTTAGTCCCAAAAATCATATAAAATAGCATATAAATGCATATAAAACATCCAAGATGGATAATATAATAGCATGAATACTTCATAAATTATAGATATGTTGGAGACGTATCATCATCCCCAAGCTTAATTCCTGCTCGTCCTCGAGTAGGTAAATGATAAAAGAAATAATTTATGAAGTGTGAATGCTAGCAAGGGCTTAAGTTTGATCAATAATAGTTTCAATCACTTTTTGTAGCATCATTATATATCATAACAGTAGCTCAACTCATAAAACTTCTCATGATCAAGTAACAAGCTATTCACATGTTAAAGTATAGATCATAAACTTTCTTGAAAACTAACAAACCATGCTCCTAGTCATCAAACAATTGCAATTCATCTTATTTTCAGGAAGGGTCCATGTAAGAGCTTGGATTCAGCTAACTCCACATGCTCAACTATCATTTAATCTTTCACAATTTATAACACTCATGTGATATTTATGGGTTCAAAGTTTCAATTGGACACAGAGAAAGATAGGGGCTTATAGTTTCGCCTCCCAACCTTTAAGGTAATGTCAACAATAATACTTTATGAAAACCTACACCCAAGTGGATATATATATATATATATCCGGATCGCTCCAACACAAAGTGCTTGCCAAAGGAAAAAGTGTAAAAAGGAAAGGTGATGATCACCTAGACTCTTGTATAAGGGTAAAAGATAAAAGTAAAAGATAGGCCCTTCGCAGAGGGAAGTAGAGGTTGTCATGCGCTTTGATGGTTGGATGCACAAAATCTTAGTGCAAAAGAATGTCACTTTATATTGCCGCTTGTGATAAAGACCTTTATTATGCAGTTCGTCGCTTTATTTCTTCCCTATCACAAGTTCGTATAAAGCTTATTTTCTTCGCACTAATAGATCATACATATTTAAGGAGCGATTTTTATTGCATGCATCGACGACAACTTACTTGAAGGATCTTACTCAATCCATAGGTAGGTATGGTGGACTGTCATGGCAAAACTGGTTTAAGGGATGTTTGGAAGCATAAGTAGTATCTCTACTTGGTGCAAAGAATTTGGCTAGCATGAGAGGGAGAGGCAAGCTCAACATGTTGGATGATCCAAAACAATATAACATTTCAGATATAGGAAAACATAACCCATTAAGTTGTCTTCCTTGTCCAACATCAACTTTTTAGGATGTCATATATTAATGAGTGCTCACAATTACAAAAGATGTCCAAGATAATATATTTATATGTGAAATCTCTCTTCCTTCAATATTCTTTCATGAATTATTCAAGTGACCAATTCGGCGTCTGCTAACTTTCAATAAGTTTACTACCTATACTTATTATGTATGAATTCATTACTCCCCATGTTATAAGCATATGAAACATATATATAAATTCATATTTATGATATTCAATTCATTCAACCATTTACTCATAGGATATACGTGAAGCACGTGAGTAAATGACAAACTAATCTAGAAAGATATAAGTGAAGAACACTGAGTAGTCAAATAATTAACTATCCATGGGAGGATTCTTTTTAATTCAAGGTTTCAGATCCAATGATTTTATTCAAACAGCAATTAAAATTGAAAATACGCTCCAAGCAAAACACATATCATGTGACGAATAAAATACAGCTCCGAGTAAGGTATACCGATAGTTTTGAAGACGAAAGAGGGGATGCCTTCCGGGGCATCCCCAAGCTTAGGAGCTTGAGTATTCCTTGACTATTACCTTGGGGTGCCTTGGGAATCCCCAAGCTTAGGGTCTTTCCATTCCTTATTCCCTCATATTGATATCTCACCCAAAGCTTGAAAACTTCAATCAAACAAAACTTAACGGAACTTCATGAGATGGGTTAGTATGATAAAGAGTAAACCATTCACTTTGGTACTGTCAAAGACAAGGTTCAAAATTGTTCTCACACAAGGCCTACTGTACCATATCATTTCTACAATTTATATTGAGAAATATAAGCCATAGAAACTAGAAAACAAGCAAACTATGCAATGAAAACAGAATCTGTCAGAAACAGAACTGTCTGTAATGATCTGAACAACGACCATACTTCTGCTACTCCAAAAATTATGAAATAAATTGGTGCACATGAGGAATTTGTCTATTAATCTTATTCAAGAATAATCAACTCAAAACAGCCCTTATGTAAAAAATGACAGCTAATATCGTGAGCGCAAAGTTTTTGTTTTTTACAGCAAGATCACATTAACTTTCACCGAAGTCTTCCCAAAGGTCTTACTTGGAACTTTATTGAAACAAAAGCTATAAAACATGATTAATATAGTAGCTTAATCATGTAAACACACAAAAACAGTTAGGGTAAATATTTGGTTGTCTCCCAACAGGTGATTTTCTTTAATGCCTTTTAGCTAGGCATGATGATTTCAATGATGCTCACATAAAAGATAAGAATTGAAACATAAAGAGAGAATCATGAAGAATATGACTAGAACATTTAAATATAACCCATTTCCTATGCCTAGGGATTTTTTGAGCACACAATTTATGGGAACAAGAATCAACTAGCATAGGAAGGTAAAACAAGTATAACTTCAAAACTTCAAGCAAATAGAGAGGAAACTTGATATTATTGCAACTCCTACAAGCATGTATTCCTCCCTCTTAATAATTTTCAGTAGTATCATGAATGAGTTCAACAATATAACCATCACATAAAGCATTCTTTTCATGATCTACAAGCATAGAAATTTTACTACTCTCCACATAAGCAAAATTCTTCTCATTCAGAATAGTGGGGGCAAACTCAACAAAATAACTATCATGTAAGGCATAATCCAATTGAGATTTAAAATCATGATGACAAGTTTCATGGTTAACATTATTCTTTATAGCATACATGTCATCACAATAATCATCATATATAGCAACTTTATTCTCATAGTCAATTGGAACCTCTTCCGAAATAGTGGAATCATTACTAACTAAAGTTGTCACTCTTCCAAATCCACTTTCATAAATATCACACTAAGATTCAACACCCTCCAAAATAGTGGGATCACTAATTCCTAAAGTTGACACTCTTACAAACCCACTTTAGATGATAGTATTATTCATACTTCAAAAGATATAAGTGAAGTTCATGGAGCATTCTATAATTAATATAGACTAACCAATATCCAAGCTCAAAATATATAATTGAAGCACACGAAGCATTCTATAAAATCATACTCAAAAGATTTAATGAAGCACAAAGAGCATTCTATAAGATCATTGAAGGGCTATCTCATACTAGCATGGTTCCTAAAGAAAAATAAAAACACAAAGGACACAAATCATGCGAACGAAACAAAAACCAAGGTATACCGATAATTGTTGAAGAAGAAATATGGGATGCCAACCGGGGCATCCCCAATCTTAGATGCTTGAGTATCCTTTAAATATTTACTTGGGGTGCCTCGGCATCCCCAAGCTTGAACTCTTTCCTCTCTTTATTCTTCTCAAATCGGTAACTCCTCGTTCTTCGAACATTTCATCCACACAAAAACTTTGTGAGATCCGTTAGCACAATAAAGAAAATCACTACCTTTAGGTACTGTTGCAAACTCATTCCAATTTAATATTAGCACTTCATCTACTGTATTCCAACTTCACCATGGTTCATACCCCCCCCCCCGATACTACCCATAGATTCATCAAAATAAGCGATCAACACACAGAAAACAGGATCTGTCAGAAAAAGGACAGTCTGTAGTAATCTGGAAATTTAGTAAACTTATGTAACTCCAAAAAATTCTAAACAAATATGAAAATTTAAAAAATTTGTACAAGTAATTTTCAAAAAGTTTCAGACCCATTTGACTTTCCAGTAAAAAATGTAAAATCACGCGCTATAGCCAAAGTTTCTGTTTTTGTACTGCACATAGCAAACCAGCAAGCTAATCATCCTAAAACCAAAGCTTGGCATATTATTTTTATAATACAATGGATATATACAAGGGGATAATTATTTTCAGAGAAGCTTTCATGAAATTTTTTACATTGTTTCCATGAGCACGAACACAAGTGTTCAAGGTCGACCCACACTTCTTCAATGTATAACCTTCCAATCACTTCTCTTATTGAAAAACTTTTTAGGCATGAGAGGCAAGTAATTTTTTTTGTATTTTCATTCTTTTAATTTTTTTTGTATGTTTCACCGACAACTAAACAGAAATAAAAAGTAAAAACAAAATCTAATTAGTGAAGAAAGCAAACAAGCACATATGAGAATATCAACCCCATGCTATTGCTCCCCGGCAATGGCGCCAGAAAAGAGCTTGATAATCCCCAAGTGCAGGGAATCATCATAGAAAATCCCAAAGGTGGAAGTGATAAGTATGGAGTGTCAAACCCACAAGGAGCTAAAGATAAGATCAATATTCTCTCAAGTCCTATCTGCCGCTGATACGACTCTACGTACACCGAATGTTTGCTTTCAACTAGAAAGGAGAAATAAAATTATGTTGTGGGTATGAAGAGGATAACTTTGCATGATATCAGAGAGCTAAAATATAAAAGTAGGTGTTTTTATCATAAATTTAGAATATATTAGTAAATATTATAAATAGCGAGTGTGGAATAACGATGGGTTGATGTGCGGAATTGTCCTAGGCAATTGTTAACAAGACCGGTGGTCGTCATTGCAATTTCATATCAGGCAGAGGCATAAGCTAACATACTTTCTCTTCTTGGATCATATGCACTTATGATTGGAAATCTAGCAAGCATCCGCAAACTACTAAAGATCATTAAGGTAAAACCCAACCATAGCATTAACATATCAAGTCCCCTTTATCCCATACGCCGTGACCCACTTTATCCGTGTTTTTGCTTCTGTCACTCAAGCAACACAGACAATAAGTAAATCATGGACATATTGCAACACCCTACAACGGGAATCCCTCACGCTTGTGCGACACGGAGGGCACAATAGGACAACACCAAAATAGAACATACAACTCATACCAATCTAGATCATCAATCAACCCAAAGATAAAATATATCTACTCAAAACATCATAGGATGGCAACACATTATTGGATCATAATATGTGGCATAAAGCACCATGTTCAAGTAGGGATTACAGCAGGATGCGGGAGAGTGGACCGCATAAAAGAGATGAGGATGGTGATGATGATGGTGATGTTGATGAAGACGATCACCGCGGTGATGATTCCCCTCCCGATGGCACTCCGGCGCCATCGAGAGAGAGGAGGAGAGGTTCTCCTCCTTGTGCTTCCTCCTTCATGGCCTCCCCTAGATGTGGAGAGGTTCCCCTCTGGTCCTTGGCCTTCATGGCGATGATGGCCCCTCCGAGATCCTTCCCCATGGCCTCCGGTGATGATGCCCCCCTTCGACAGGGTGCCAGAGAGGGCCTAGATTGATTTCTCGGGGCTACAGAGGCTTGCGGCGGCGGAACTTCTGATCAAGGTTATTTTCTGGAGGTTTGGTCATTTATATGAGAGGTTGGCGTTGGTTTCACGTCAGGGGGGGGGGTCTCCGAGTTGTCCACGAGACAGGGGGGCGTGCCCAGGGGGTAGGGCACGCCCTACACCCTCGTGGATGGCTCGGGACTCTTCTGGTCCATCTCCGATGCTCCGTGGGCTTCTTCTAGTCCATAAAAAATCGTCAAAAATTGTCACGTCAACTGGATTCCGTTTGGTATTCCTTTTCTGTAAAACTCAAAAACAAGGAAAAACAGAAACTGGCACTGGGCTCTAGGTTAATAGGTTAGTCCCAAAAATCATATAAAATAGCATATAAATGCATATAAAACATCCAAGATGGATAATATAATAGCATGAATACTTCATAAATTATAGATACATTGAAAATGTATCTGCAACCACTTTACCATGCCACCGCCACAGCTCCACTGCCTCGCGTCGTCGCCGCGTCGACCATCATCTTCTTCTTCGTTGCTGCAGCGCCCGTCATCTTCTTCTCCGTCGAGCTTCTCCTTGCCGTCCCTGTGCCATGGCGAAAAGCGGATGGCTGGGGTATAATATCCATGACGACCACGTCGACTTCCTCCACACAACGCAGAGGCTGCCTCGTTCCGACAACGTGGGCATGCGTATTCCCCCCCGAGCCGGAGATCTCACCGCGGCCGGAGCCCGATGAGTACGTCATCTTCCGTGCTCACTTTCTCCACGGCTTCGCGCTCCTGGCCAGCGGCTTCTTTCGGGAGTTTCTTCACTTCTATCGGCTGCAGCCGCACCACCTCACCCCCAACACGGTGGTGTGCCTCTCCACCTTCGTCACCTTCTGCGAGGGATACCTCGGTGTCTTGCCGACTGTTGAGCTCTGGGGTAGGTTCTTCTACCTCAAGTTAGGATGTCGGCGAAGGAGGAGCCGGCCCAGTGTGGGGCGTGCGTGGCGGTGAGGCGCTCAGGAGGCGGCACGTGAGTCGGCCAAGCTTTGGTAGAAGTCATACTTTTATGTCTAGAATCTCCGGGACGTCGAATACATCAACCTGCCGGCCTACATGCATGGGCCGCCTGCTGGGTCGCGTGACAACTGGCAGTAGCAGCCGCCCAAGCGCCCCCCTGTCGGCCCCTATTGTCAGTGTCCTCGCCCGGCTAGAAGAGATGACAAGCCGGGAGGGGCTCCAGCTGGCCAACCTGCTAGCCGGCTTCATCATGTGTCGGGTGTTGCCGCTTTAGCTTCGACCGCACCTCATCAGCCAGATGAGCGGACGCCGGGATCCATGTCGGATCTCCACCAAGGAGATGCTGAGGGTGGAGGTGGCCCGCCATGCCAATAACATCTTCAACTGCAAGCTCAGTGAGGCAGAGTGGCGTATCGGCAAGGAGCCTTACAATCGGGCCAACACCCCTCCAGCGGTACGTACCAGATCCGGCTGCTTTATTTGCAATGTTCTTTGTCCCTCCATCTTGACCAGTCGGCTTTTGCGGCAGCGCTTCACGGGCCAAGGCACGCCGGCTCCCGGGCACGAGTGGATGTCGAACCGCGACAATAGCGACGTCGAGGATCCCGAGCTAGGGGTGGACACAATGGAGGAAGGTGGCGAGGAGGAGGTCGCCGGAGGATGTGGCGGAGGAGCAGGCGGACCTGAGGCAGACGGCTCTGTAGGAGGAGGCAAAGGAGGAATCGGCAATGTCCGGGCTTGGCCGAATGATGACGAGGGCGACAAGGAGCGGCGCCCGCCTAGGGGGGCTCGGGAACCTCTACCCCACGGCCGGCTGCCGCACCCGGTGGGCACAAGTGCCGCCTGGCGGGGAGGTACGATAGCCACCTGACCAAGAAGGCCAAATAGGCGGACGCCACCGGGCGGCACGAGGCCTAGAAGGTGGCCGCCGCTCGGAAGGGGCCCAAGCCCATGCCGTTCACGTCTGGGTAAGCGCGCTTGCCGCCCCAACTTCATGTTTTCCTTCTTTCTTGGTGTGTTTCCTTATCTTTGCTTTCTTGTTGAGTAGGACAGCCTTCGCCACCATGCGGGCTTCATCTTCCTCACTGATGGACCCGATGGACGGCTCCGTGGATGCTCGGCATCCGGATCCGGCTACTGCTCTTCGGGAAGCGTAGGAGAGGAATGTGCAGGAGCCCACAGAGAAGGCGCGGCCGACGCCCAAGCGGAGGAGGTGGCGCAGGCAGAGGCCCGGGCCGCGGCGGAACCGGAGGCGGAGGCGGTGACGAAGGCGCAGGCGGAGGCCAACGCCAGGGGAACGACGGATCCAGCTGGCGGCGAGGTCCCGGAGACCGTCACCCTCGAACAGCCGGAGGTGGAGATGGAGGAGAACCGGACGCCGCCTAGGCAGGCCGGGATCGACCAGTCGGTAGCGGAGCCCATGGTCCCCAACACCGTCATCCCTGAGGTGGAGGAGACCCTGCGCACACCGGACACTAGCGGACGAGGAGGCGGAGAGCCCAACCAGCTGGAGGCACAATCAGCCAGTGCTGGGCAGGCGGCGGGCCAGGCCTTAGTGGCGCGTACCCCTGTGTGCCCCTATGTGATGCGGGCAGCATCGGAGCCAAGGCAGCAGGTGGAGGCCGCGACCTCGAGCTCGCAGGGGTCCGGTGCTGGGGCCACGAGTGCCGCTTCCTCAGGCTGGGTAGCAGGAGCCGGCCCCGCCGCCTTGAACTTGGTGGTTCGAGAAATGAAGGACCGGTTCCTCGCCCAGAACGCCATCCTACTGAAGGCGAGGAAGGAGATGCTGGCTACGCGGTCGGCCGTACGGGTATGTGCATCTTATTTTTGCTTCTTCATCATGTAATCTTCCGTGGGGGCGCGTCAGCGCACCCACTAGGTGTAGCCCCCAAGTTCCGAGTCGGTTACTGAGCAGGCGGGTTGGAACTCCAAGGTGTTCTTTTTGTTTGTTGAAATGCTTGCTGCTGTTGCAGGACCTCCACGACATGCGGGTGGCCACGTACAACACACAGAAATATATGCTTGCCACCCAAACTACAGAGCTGGCTCAGAGCCGAAGTAAGTAAGCCGGCTTCCAGTGGGGCGCACAAGCGCACCCACTGGGTGTAGCCCCCGAGATTCGGGCCGACTGCTAAGCAGTCGGTCTAGATCTTCTCCTGTAGCTTATTCTTGGTTTCTGTTGAAGTAGATGGTGACGCTGCTTGCTTGTTTTTATGTTTAAAGCGACTACCACCCAGCTGGTTCAGCGCGTGGAAGATCTTGAAGGCCAGCTCCAGGTTGTGAGGTAGGAGCGTGAAAGTGGCCTTCGCGCGTGACCGACTGGAGAAGGAGATGGCGGACCAGGCCGTGCGGCACACGGAGCAGGTCAAAAAGCTAGAGGCGGACAAGGCAGAGCTCAGAGCCGAGTTCGAGACTCAGCATGCAGAATGGGCCGAGAGGGAGAAGCTCCTCGATGGCGACTACTCCATGAGCGAGGACATGCTTGATGGTATGCCCTTTTTCTTCTGTTCTGACTTCTTGCCACTGGCTGCTGCCGGAGGCCGTCTTCTAACGCCCTTGTCTTCTTGTGTGTAGAGTTGGGGGGGGGGGCTGGTCCTTCCCGAGCAAGGAGTGCATGACCTTGCTCAGCTCCTCGTCGGGCAGGTTGTCCGGGCGCAGCCAGAGCTTGTCTTCTGCGCCCCCAAGCTTCCACAAGGGGGGGGGGGTGTCGTGGTACTAAGTCTGACAGTAAGAGTAGGGGGTACGTATGAGGAGGCGAGGCCCTAGCTACGACGAGGTTGTACACACGATTTTACGAGTTTAGGCCCCTCTCGGAGGAGGTAAAAGCCCTACGTCTCGGTGCCCTGAGGTGGTCGACTGGACTATGGATGTGTGTTACAAGGGGTGCGAACCCTTGTCCCATAGGAGGGGGGTGGCTTATATAGAGTGCGCCGACCCCAGCCATCCTCCGTTACAGGGGTTCAATGTACATTAAGAGAGGGTGTTACTGGTAATGCCATCTATAAAGTGCCATCAATGATCTTTAAGACTACAGAGTGGATGCCTGACCGTTGCCATCCCGAGTGACTCTAGGTCTTCTGTACTCCGATTGGTTTCCTGTATGGTCGAATGACTCCATCCAGGTCGAGTGAAATTGGGGGTATCCGAGTGAGGTGACTGGTCGAGTGGATTGCACTCGATGGCTTCAGTCGATACTACTTGTTGTGCTTTGAATGTCCTTGCTTCTAGGGTAGTGACCTTAGGTAGGGCATATAGGTCAGGTCTATGACCCTACCCTATGTCTATGGCATCATCATTAGCCCCCGAATGGATTGAGGTCCGAGTGAAAAGAAAGTTGATGTTGGCCTTGCCTTGACTCTTGTGCTTCACAAGCATTCATACTGAGTTCGAGGTCCATGCTGAAACTTCGGCTTCATTTTAGTCGCCTTGATCGATTCAGAGGTCGTCGAGTGAACTTATGTTGGCACTCTTTGAGTGTTGCTATGACGCGAAATCTTTGGCGCTATTGGTTACTGCGGATCCCGAATCTCACAGGATTCAAAAATTTGGGGAAGCGCGCAAGGAGGAGCGCGTCGCAGTAAACAGGATGGATAGATAGGGTCACCTTGATTTCCGTGCCACCTTTTTCACCACGTATCTGGTGCACGACTGTTGTGGGATTTGACAGGATCGCTCGGGCCCACACATCATCCACTTGGAAGTAGGTCCTTAAAAGGTGTCGAGGCTGATGCATCTGCACAGTGCACTCCCATTCCCCTTCTTCTTCCTCTGCTTCTCCACCGCGCCCTCTTTCACCCTCGACGCCGCCACCCCGCTAGTGCGTAGCCTGTCACCATGGTGAAGGATAAGACGGCGGCGCTAGAGCGTGCGAAAAAAGCGATGGTGACTGCGAAGGACAAGAAAATGAATCGGGGATCGTCGTCGAGGTCCGGGCTGCCGCCGGGTTGGATTCAGGGAGACTGGATCCGATCCACGCTCCGTCCAGAGGATCTGGAAGATCTGGCCGCTACAGGCTTGATGGCCGCTGGGACTCTGAGGCTGCCGGGGGACGAGGTAGAGCCTCAGCCGCGGGCGGGTGAGTGTGTCCTCCTTGCCACCCATGTCGACCGTGGTTTCTCCCTTCTCCCACATCCTTTCTTCCGGGGTTTTCTGAACCATTTCGGTGCTCAGCTTCACCACTTCTCTCCCAATACCATCACGTATCTTGGTGCATTCGTGTCTATGTGCGAAAACTTTTTGGGTTGTCGACCTCACTGGGGTCTCTTCAAACATATTCGTCTAGCCGCTCGAGTCCACCCGGAGGAGGTTCCTGATGAGACGGTGGCCCTATAGCTTAAGAGCATTACCGTAAACAAAGTTTACCCCAGGGGGCCAGGAGAGTCGATCCATTCGATGCCGATAACCAGCCGAACAAGGTCCGATCCTTGTTACCGAGTGTAGTTCATTCTGTCTTGCAACTGTCTCTGGATCCGACTGATGTTTGATTAACTCCTTGCCTTGCAGGTTTATACTGAGATGTATTCGATGCCGAATGGGGAACAAGCCCAGGAGCAAGTCCAAGAGGGAGCGCAGAAGAGAGCGCTGACTGGAAATCTCCCGACGATGAAGATGAGGAAGAGAGTGATGAGTCGAACGACGAAGAAGAGGAGGTCGACTCACCACCTCGCACAGAGCGCTGATCCAAGCAGTTTCATGATCCAGCAAGTGGGCGTAACAAAGCTGCGGCTCCGAGCACGCAAGTGCATAAGCGCACTCAGACTTCGACTCCGGAGCCGTCAGAGAAGGTCGCCAAGCAGCCCAAGGTTGCCCCTTCAAAGTTTTGAAAGACCTTGCCTAAGATCAAGATGGATGTTCCTGTTGCTTCTGCGTGAGTGTTCTGACTTTCTGTGTTTTCCTACGGACTCACACTTCTGCTCTAACCAAGTGGATTATGAACTTTTCAGTGCTACAACTTCCGGGACCTCCATGGATATTGACAAGGCTCAAGATGATGAAGAGACTGAGGATGCGGCTACTTTCAAAGCTGGTACGATCCTGCAATCTTGAACTTGTTTTGTCGGCTGGATTGTCGGTCGATTGAGCCCCTATGGTTGAATTTTGTTGTAGTTCCACGGGACGTCATTGAGCTTCTAGACGACGATGAAGAAGTGCCTCTGAAAAGTACAGGAAGGAGGGGCAAGGCTTCGAGTAGGAGGACGACCGTAGGCCAGGAGCCTCAGTCGACATCAGCGCCAGAGACGGTGGTCCAGCGATGCGGAGATATGGCTCGGGGCAATGTTTCTTTTGGCAATCTGGTGTTGACTGACCATCCCTCGGCGTCGATTGCTCAAGTCTCTGCTTCGTCTGCACAACTCAATGCTTCAAATCTTGTGATTGCTCCGACTGTACTGCCATCGTCGCTCTTTGTTGCACATCTCACTCCAGATGATCCAGCGGGTGCCACCAAGGAAGCCATACTCCAAGCAAACCTTATGATGGATTAGATGAAGGTGGTGCACGAGGTCAGCCAGGCTACCTACAATGCCAGCTCTGCTCTGCATGTCAATGTAAAGGTCAGTTGATTTCTGACTGATCTCTCAATTTGATTCTTGCCTTGCTACGATGTGGTAGTTGTAACTACTACTTCATTGTCCGTAAGATGTCCCTGGATGAGTGTTTTGGAACCTTTTATGTGCATCTATCATGAGTCTGCATTTTGCCTCCAATCACCCAGTGGGTGCTTTAACTTAGTGTTGAATAGTTCTTCTACTTGAGTCGACCAAGTTGAGTCGAGTGTATCTCTGAACGAGTGGGGGGCACGCAAAGTGCACCCACTGGGTGTAGTCCCTGAGACCGTCTTCAGATGTTTGATGCGGCGGGGGTCTTTATCGAATGTCACTTCATTGTTCTTTCACTCGGTTGAATAGTTTGATCTGAGTGGAATCTAGACCAGTGGGGGCACGCAGAGTGCACCCACTGTGTAGTCCCCGAGACTGCGGTCGACTGCTAACACTCGGTTGGGGTCTGAGAATCTCTCTCTTTTTTTGCATACTCATGCTGGGCAGACCACGCTGAGTGGTAAACTGGACCAGTGGGGCACGCCAAGTGCACCTACTGGGTGTAGTCCCTGAGACTACTGTTGAATGTTTGATTCAGCGGTAGTCTTAGAGCAATTTTTTCTATGATTGACCTTTGTTTCTGTCGACTGACACATCTTATTTGCTGACCTCAGAAATCTTGTGATCTTGGAGCCCAATTTGCTGAATTGGAGGGGAAACAGATTAGTCTCAACCTCGACCTGGAGCTGGCCAAGAATAATCTCCAGAAGGCCCAGGAAGAAGTAGCTACCATGGGAGGTAATAATTCGTCGAGTGTCCACTTTATGACTTTTTTCCTTTTAGTCTCTTGAATCGAGTGACTCCACTTGAAAAGATGTGCATAGTGAAAACCGTCAAATCCAAGCTCATCTGAAGAATGTTATTTCTTTAGAGAAAATGAAGCAGGCTCTAGAGAAGAAGGATCAAGACCTTGCCGTAGCACAAAAGCAGGCGCGAGAGAAAACGGCACTTGCTGACAAGAAGCTGGCCTCAGTCAACAAGTTGGAAGAGGATAACTCCAAGCTGAAGACTGCTGTTACTGAAGCCAACAAGGAGGTTGCGAGGTTGAAGAAGGACAACGATACCTTGACTAACAAGGTTGGAAATCTCACAGCGAAGAAGGGCAAACTAGAGGCTTATCTGGGACGGCTTGCTGAGAAACTGGTCCTGAAGCTTGAAGGTACTTCCTCCCATCCGACTGTTTTGCCGTTGTCAACTCATTATTTAACTGTCGACTCATTGCTTTTCCGACTATGCAGAACTCTGTTAAGACTTCGAAGCAGAGACTGGGCGGATCGAGACAGGTCTTTACCCCATAAACTCTCTTGTCAAAGATGACGTCGCGATGAACATGCTGCGGTTGGAGTCTCGTCTGGACAGTGCTGTGGATTATCTTGCTCGTCTGAAGGTGGCGATGTCGCGGATTGACACTAAACTCTGTCCCCGAGCGGAATTCCAGAATGATCTCGAGTCTCTGATGACTCGACTGAATGAAATCCCTGGTTGAGTGCAAGAGTGGAAGAAAATCATCTGCTCGCTATGGCACTAATGCGGCTCTATCGTTGGTCCGAGTCCATTGTAAGGATATCAGAAAAGACAAGGTGGCAGCTCTCAAGGTTGCCAACACCAAGAAGCTCAAATCCTAATCCTTCATGGACACCTTCATCAACGCTGCTACTCGTATCGCAGACATCATTGACCTTGAGAGCTTCGTCGAGCCAGCGAGTCCTCCTCCTGCCGAGTGAACAAACATTATGCCCCACATTTATTTGCCTTGGAATGCCGAGTGGTTTTGTAACCGTTAAATTCTTTTAGGCCTGATGCTTGAGCACTTCTGCCCGCTGCGGTTCTAAACTTTTACGGGGTTTATCTGAACTTGGTTTTTCTTTGAATATGGCGGCTTTGTCTTTACCACTTCTGGATCTTTTTCAGTTTTCCAGCGGTCTTCACTCCCCACTCAGAGTAGACATTTTACTTGTGATGCAGCTCAGACAACGCGCTCGGTCGGCGCCTTGTCGTCCTTGCAGGTCGAGATGGAGCGTACGTTGTACTTACGATGTAGCTCAGACAACGCGCTCGGTCGGCGCCTCGTCGTCCTTGCGGGCCGAGATGGAGCGTACGTTGTACTTGTGACGCAGCTCAGAGGATTTTTGTGACTTAGGCGAGTGCGGGGTCACAGCTAAGCCTCCAAGTGGGAGGATTGCTCTCCACTCAGAGTGTTTTTTAACTTAGGCGAGTACGGGGTCGCCGCTAAGCCCCTGAGTGGGAGGATTTCTCTCCACTCGGAGTGTATTTTAACTTAGGCGAATCAGGTTCGCGGCTAAGCTACCCACTGGGGGATTTGGATGCAAATGATTATGGGAAATCAATCATTAAGATAATGCAAAAATCTTGTCTTTGGTAAGCAAACTGACGGACTCTTATTACAACTCGTCGATCCGAGCGGTTTAGGTATAGAAAGGGTGAAGCAGCTCTGCGTTCCACGTGCGTGGATCGTCCATTTCCTTGGCTATGTTGTAGATGTGGTACGCTCCATTGTAAAGCACCTTGGTGATGATGAAGGGACCTTCCCAGGCTAGAGCGAGCTTGTGAGGCCGTTTCGGATCCACTTGGAGCACAAGGTCTCCTTCTTGGAACGCTCGACCTCTCACATTACGGGCATGGAATCGATGCAGATCTTGCTGATAGATGGTCAACCGGATCGGAGCCATCTCATGTTCCTCTTCCAGGAGATCAACTGCGTCTTGGCGTGTCTGTTCTGCTTCAGCTTCTGAGAAGAGTTCCACTCGGGGAGCATTGTGCAGCAAGTCACTCGGAAGCACAGCCTCAGCATCGTACACCAAGAAGAAATGGGTTCGATCAGTCGACCAGTTCGGCGTCGTTCTCAGCCCCCATAGGATGGATGGCAACTCAGTCACCCAAGCTCCGGCGGCGTGCTTGAGGTCGCGCATCAGTCAGGGTTTCAGCCCTTGAAGGATCAAACAATTCGCCCTTTCTTCTTGCCCATTCGACTGCGGGTGTGCAACAGATGCATAGTCAACTCGAGTGCCTTGGGAAGCACAGAACACTTTAAACTCATCAGAATCAAAATTGGAGCCATTATCTGTGATAATGCTGTGAGGGACTCCATACCTGAATATCAACTCTCTGATAAAACTGACAGCAGTGCTTGAGTCAAGGTTTTCGATAGGCTTGGCTTCAATCCATTTGGTGAACTTGTCGACTGCCACAAGCAAATGAGTGAAACCACTTCTGCCAGTCTTGAAGGGTCCAACCATATCCAACCCCCAGACTGCAAATGGCCAGACGAGTGGAATAGTCTTCAAGGCAGATGCAAGCTTGTGAGACATGTTGGAGTGGAACTGACAACCTGCGCACTTGTCGACTATATCCTTTGCCATCTCATTCGCACGAGGCCAATAGAATCCTGCTCAGTATGCTTTGGCCATGATGGTACGAGAGGACGCATGGTGACCACAGGTCCCCGAGTGCATATCGTTTAGGATCATTCGACCTTCTTCTGGGGTGATGCAGTGTTGAGCCACTCCTGTGACACTTTCTCTGTAAAGCTGCCCTTTTATCATGGTGAAAGCTTTCGATCGGTGAACTATCTGGCGGGCCTCATCCTCCTCCTCTGGGAGTTCCTGCCTGAGCAGGTACGTGATGTACGGCACCGTTGAATCAGGCATGATCACTAAGACTTCCATGATCAGGTCGACCACAGCTGGGAGTTCAATCTTAGTCGGATTGGTTGAACTTACCGGTTGCGGGGGCTCTTCCTTGAAGGGATCTTCTTGTACAGACGGGGTGTGGAGATGCTCCAAGAACACGTTGCTAGGGATAGGCTTCCGAGTGGAACCTATCTTCGCTAGATCATCAGCAGCTTGACTCTTGATTCGGGGTATGTGGTGGAGCTCTAACCCCTCAAACTTCTTCTCTAACTTTCTTACTGCGTTGCAATAACCGGTCATTGCTGGAGTCCTGATATCCCATTCCTTCATTACTTGATTAACCACTAAGTCTGAGTCGCCGTAGACCATCAAGCGTCGGACACTGAGTGAAATGGCCATACGTGATCCATACAACAGTGCCTCGTACTCAACTTCATTGTTTGAAGAATCAAAGTGAATCTGGAGGACATAACTGAGCTTGTCTCCTCTTGGGGACACCAAGACTACCCCTGCGCCAGAGCCATTCAACATCTTGGACCCATCAAAGAACATAGTCCAATGATTCGATTGAATCTGAGTCGGTTGCTGCTGTTCAATCCACTCTGCGAGGAAATCTGCTATTGCTTGGGACTTGATGGCTTTCTTTACCTCAAACTTGATATCTAAAGGAAGGAGTTCAATCGCCCATTTTGCCACTTGACCAGTTGCATCTCTATTATTCAGAGTTTCTGACAATGGAGCATCGCTGACGATTGAAACCAAGTGGTCTGAGAAGTAGTGTGCAACTTTTTTCATGGTCAGGTAAATTCCATAAACAAGCTTCTGATAATGAGGATATATCTGCTTGGACGGGGTCAAGACTTCTGAAATGTAATACACGGGGCGTTGAACTTTGAAGGTTTTGCCTTCTTCTTCCTGCTCAACTGTGAGCACTATGCTGACAACCTGTCTAGTGGCTGCAATGTAAAGCAGTAAAGGCTCCTTGCTGACTCGAGCGGCAAGCATCGACTGGGTGGAAAGTAGGGCTTTGAGATCTTCAAACACAGCTTCAGCTTCATCATTCCACTCAAACTTGTCAGACTTCTTCATTGGTCGGTAAAGAGGCAGTGCCTTTTCACCAAGGTGTGAGATGAATCGACTTAATACAGCATAAAAACAACTAGTAAGCTTTTGAACATCGTGCACACGCATAGGGTGCTTCATTCAGAGGATTGTGCCGATCTTCTCTGGATTTGCATCGATCCCCCATTCGGAAACAAGAAAACCGAGTAACTTTCCGCCTAGGACCCCGAATGTGCACTTTGATGGATTGAGCTTGATATCACATCTTCTTAAGTTGGCAAAGGTTTCAGCGAGGTCAGTTAGCGGGTCGGAACCTTTGCGTGACTTAACCACTATGTCATCCATGTATCACTACTAGGGAAAACCCTAGTAGTAGTGCTTGAAATATGCATAGCAGTAGCGCTGGTCCAAGCGCTACTGCTACCGCGCTACAGCTAAACCCTAGTAGTAGCGCTGGTACGGGCAGAGCTAGTAGTAAGTATTGTTAGCAGTAGCACTTCCCAGTCCAGCGCTACTGATAACTATCTATAGCACTTATTCATATGGCTCGCTGCTGCTAAGCAAGTGCTACTGGTAAGTATTTCCAAGCGGTACTGCTAATATTTCTGCTTTCACAGATTAGCACCCTCTACATATTTGTGATGTATTTATACAAGCTCTATACAATAGTTTCATCACATCATATTAAACATACACTATTCTCACATATCATAGACATACAGTAGTCTCGTCATACCATCATCATCATCATTCAACACAAATATCATCATATCATCTCGAAAATAGCGATACATAAGTGCGATAATGTCATGTCTCAAATAAGTGCAACTGCATGGTCATGGCACACTCACAAGTTTCATCATCTCTATCTACAACATGATGTAGAAGAGAAGAGTGATCAGCATGAGGAAGCGCGCGACTATGTAGTACCGGCGGTCCCTCCCCTACTCATGCTGGAGTGTCCACCTCAAGTAACTACTTTCCGCTTCGGCTCTGGTGTCAAACCCTCTGTGGCTAGCACCCGGGTACCTGTGCACCTGGGCCTGAGCGGCTGGTCAGTGGTCATAGACTCCTGGAACCCTCCCAACATACACGGTGTAGTAGTCCTTCACCATCTCTGATCTAGGTACCTGCATCATGAGTTGTTGATTTGAATGATAATATGCAACATAATGTACTTAAGAAAACAAAGAGGCATGATTAGCAAAATAAAAGCAACCAATAATAAGCATAAATGACGAAGTTCCTCATACCCAAACTAATTAAATAGAGTGATCTACGCTAGTTCAGGACCACGGTTTAGTTACATCACATAGTTTTGTCGTGCATAATTTCAAAGTTTGCCATAGAAAGACAGTAGTGATAAGGCACGCTAGTTCAGGACCACGGTTTAGTTACATCACATTGTCATTGACAATTAGTCCTCCATGTCGATGTTCCAATCTTCATAGTCAGGGAGGAAGCACCTGAGCTTCGTGAAAGGATTCAGGTCCAGGCACTGAGCGAGTAGCAGTGCTCGGACATCAACCCGTGTGATTGGCCCATGGTAGAACATCCCCGTTGGTTCGAGGACTTGCTTCATGATCACTTGTGCTAGTTCGCACTGTACGTGATAAAACTCAGCTTGGGTTTGATGATCCGGTGCCTTTCCTATGCTTGTGGCCCAGCTGACAATCTCGGCATCTTCAGTAGTAGCTGACATGCGAAGGCGTTGATTATCCCTTATGTACTCCATCTGGTGATGCATGAGGTAGAATCCATCAGCCGTACTGTTGTGCGGTTGCTGGATGCAGCAGATGTCGGTCTTATGGCGGAAAACCAACCCAGTCTTCCTGTGCCTTTTCACCTTGATATATCCACCAGACAGGCTGAAGGTTAACAGGGCACAGTCGAGAACACTCTTTATGTGTGTGTAATCCTTTTTCTTGAGGTTCTTCGACGAGTCCAAGTACATAGCATGGGAGTATTCCGGGTACAGAACAATGAGGACGGCGCCGCCCCCGCTGCACAAATTAAGTACACCTCGAATTAGCCTCCATGCTTGCAAAGGAATGATTAACACATACGAAAGGATATGCATGGATGACTTATGAGGGATGATAAGGTAGGAGAATCGCTTCCTTGTCCTTATTAGCGATCATGAATTCGCCGAGGTACTTGCTCGCATAGTCACGGTGCTCTTTGCAAACTACCAAGAAGCTCCCGTGCATATAGTATGGGTCCGCGATGCAGATATATTTTATGCTCTCCATCCTAATGAAGTAGTTGAGATACAGCACATACATGCGGATGAACTGGAAATCCAGCTTGGTCATGTGGAACATGTTGTAGATGTAGTCAAATCGCAGGAGGAACTGATTTGCAGGCCATTTATCGATGTACAACTTCCCACCCGGCACCTGAGCCACGTAAAGCGGGTATCCTAGATCTTTCGCGACCAGAAGGCTTTTCTCTCTTACCAACACATCTTCATGGAGTCTCTTTAGATCACTGTTCAGTATGTGATCTAGCACTTTGGTAGGTAGGATCGGCCCGCCGGCGACATGGAAACGCTTCTTACCTTCGACAGGTATTCTGTCTACCACCCGGGGTTTCAGAGGCGGCTGGCTGCTTGAAGCACCTACGGCACCTTTAGGGCCTTTCCTGGCCGGTCTCTTCCTTTGCTTCTTGGCGGGTGGCGGTAGTGAGCCCACCATACCTTTCCTAACCACCACCCCCAGTGTCGTCGGGCTAAACAGTGGACGGGCCTCGGGGGGTTGCTGGGTAGAGGTGGCATCTGGAGGCATCTCCTGCGAGGATGGCTTGAAGAGAGACTTTTTGCATTCCGCCTTAGGACGTTCCGGCTCTAGCAAATCAGGCAGCATCAAGTCATCATCTCCATGCTCATAGCCCGAGTCTTCGGCATCCTGAGCCATCAATCCATCATAGGCGGTATTGAAATACTTGTTCGGGTCCCCATCATCATCCCCCATGTCATCATCAACATTTGCTTCTTCGACAGCGGGGGCGACATGATCTGACACTAACGGAGGCTCTCCCTCACGTTGTACGCTACCATCATCCGCCACGACAGGTGTAGGTAATTTAGTAGGTGGGGTCGTGTTCATACCTTCTCGAGAAGGTGGCGTTGACGTCATATTGGGCTCCTCGAGACGAAGAAGAGACTTCGGCCAAGGCAAGAACCAGTTCTTGCATCTGCCAATCATCTTAGGGGTCTTGTCGTCATCGACTGGTATCGGAGGAGGCAAATCCTCGAAGCCCGCTAAGACACTGGCCACATTAACCTTGAAGACGGCATCGGGCATCTCTCGGTTGTGGAACATGCGGTCCTTCGGCTTCACGATGGTTGCCTTCCCACAGCCACCTTCTGGCCCTTGATGTCGTAGAGTAGGGTGCACGGGGTGTCGTCGGCCTACGAAGGAGAAATGCTGGTGAAAAGGGTATGACACGTAATTACCGTGAGGGCGTCGAGCTCAGCTAGTGATGACGGCCCGCCGAGCATGCCAGAGACGGAGGTCGGGCTGCTATGAACAGGAATGGGACCTTTTGTGGTTGCTTGGGCAGGTGTTGGTGCTATGGTGTTCATCGAGTTGCTCCCGACAAAGCTGGGAAGGAGAAAGTCCTCCGGCCGTCCATTTGGATTGCTCTTCGACCAATTGAAAATTGCCGGAATCAAGCTGGCCATCGCGTCAGTGACCAACCCACTGACTACCCCGACCAACTCTTCTTTGGTCTCAGCTTTGGTCTTATTGACCGCAATCGCGACCTTCTTGTCGATGCTCTCCTGAGTGACGACCAACCGTCTCTTCCTTCTTTCCTCTGGCTCCTCGGGGTAGCACTCCTTCCACGAGGCGCCATCTCCGATGCCATGCACACGCCCATAGGACGGTGGCTTGTCCACCGGGACCTTTTTCAGTATGTTCAGGGCCCGGTTGAATGGGGTGTCCCACTTGGGCCTCGCCAACGACTGTGACGACTCGTCGCTTTCGGCTGCCTTTTGGTGCTGCTCTTTCTGCAAAAGGAACGCGGATGGTTTACTAATGTGACAAAACTTGCAGTCAAATTGATTGGAAGCTAATATGATAATGTGGTAATATAACAATTACCAGAAGTCACATGAACTCCCTCGTGTTTGGGTCCGTGTAAAAGATCTTTCTGACTTTGTCCCACTTGTACCGGGCCCTGATCCAGTCATGCTCCAGCAGGTCGGTGAACTCCGCCAAGGGGTCTGGGATCCCAAGACTTTCACGTTTGGCGTCCTCCTTGGCCCAAATGTTCCTCTTAACCTCGTAACCATGGCTTCTGAGGTGGTGGGGAGGCGTGTTCCTGGCCTGGAGCACCTTCATTTTCTCCGACTTCGCCTTGACTTCTTCTTTATCGCGATTCTCATGGAATTTTGCAAACTCCTCTGCCATTATTCTCGGATTATCAGCATTAATCTTGGACCACGATTCATTCCTCGCAATCGCTTTTTTCACCCGAACTTTCCAGGAGGACAAGTCATTGGTGAACGTCACCGTCGCCTTGTCATTTATCTTTGTCAGGGCGACGTCGTCCCATGGCTCTTTATATTTAACTTCATCCTAGCCGGGGAACATGAACCTATTGTGCAACTTCTTTAGGAGCATGTGCTCCATATGTGGTATCTGCTTCAACTTCTCGTCGTTGATGTTGGCGGTTTCCCTGAGGATGCATCCAAGTTGATTGCCCCAGCACTTGCGCGCTTCCACTGGTGCCGTTGGCTCTAACTTCTTGGGGTGCATCTCTATGACCACAATTTTTCCAATGCCAAGCTCGTTTGGTCTTCGTGTCGTCTTCTTCTTTGGTGCTTTACCAGCTACGATAGCATCGTTGCCGGTCTCGGGGGTGGTGTCGGTGCCGGTGCCGGTGTCGGCGTCGGTGTCGTTGTTGGGGCCACTGCCGCCACCATGCAACCCCATATGGTGTTCGTCCAGGTAATCGAAATAGTGATTTGCTGCCTCCATGGGGTCTGCGGGGCGAGCAGAACCACCCACGACTTAGGCGTCGGTAGACATGTTTCCTATGCAACAATTGTAAATAAAAGATATAATGAAGAGAAAAAAGGGGGCCTATATTTGGTCGGAATGTTGATTCATTCCCCTTCCGGCAAATCCCGGGTACTCCATATGTCCTAGTTTCTAGCACAAGTCATGCCGAGGCATGACCTTTGCCAAAAAGTGGACATATGGAGCACCTGAAATTTGCCGGAACGGAAATGAATCAACATTCCAGCAAAACATAGGCCACTCGGATATGACATGGCAACATCATATGACAAATTAACCAAATATGACATAGGCTATCTCAAGAGAACATGGCAACATCATATGACAAATTAACCAAGTTCATATAACATATGACTGTTTTTTATAGCTAATTTATATACCTACAAAAACTAATTAGCTCATGTTTTTTGTAAATTGCAGCTACTGTTTTTTATAGCTAAACAAAATTGCCCTAAACTAAATTGCACTAAACTTAATTCTCGAAATTTCCTAAACTAAATTGCCTTAAAATAAATTGCCCTAAACTAAATTATACTAAACTAAATTTCCTAAACTAAATTTCCCTAAACAAAATCGCCCTAAACTAAATTGCACTAAACTAAATTTGCTAAATGTACCTAAACTAAATTGCTCTCTCTTTGCTACATCTCCTACCTAGGGTTCATACATCCAACACTTAGCTAGGCTAAAAATGAGAGAGAGAGAGAGCAGAGAGAGAGAGGGGAGGGCACGGGATAGGCTTACGGGCCAGGCGGTGGAGAGGGGCGGCGACGTCGAAGTCGAGGGCGGCGGGCGCAGGGGCGAAGTTGGGCGAGGTCAAGGGTGGGTGTAGGGGCGACGACGGGTGAGGTCAAGGGCTAGC
>NC_041389.1:292337156-292341150 GCF_002162155.2 Triticum dicoccoides
GACATTTCACATTGAGCTTCTTCCCTATATTGTTCGTTGCCGAGTAATTGAGCCCCTCCTTGTGACTTTTCTGGAGCCATGGATTATGATCTTTCTTAGGTAATGTAGCCTTGATTCTTCTTTTCACGTATGCTTCATCGTCATCATCATCTTCCCTCGTCGGGTCGCTTTATTGGTCGTAGTCTTCCTCGTTGGCGACTCCATCCATTTCGACGATGCTCCTTTTGGATCTCCTCACGACAACACGGCTGGGATTGGCCGGGTTGGTTATGAAGAAGCATTGTGTCACGTGTTTAGTGTGTACCCATGGCTCATTTTTGCGATGATGTTAACGTTCACGGGAGTGCTCTTCCCGTCGGGTACAGACATGGTGGTGAAATACTTGTTTTCTCTTACGACTTCCTTGGCCCATCTGACACGGAACATCATCGCATAGCGCATTCCAGCATAGTCAAGCTCCCAGATCTCTTCGACCCTTCCGTAGAATCTTTCAGTTGTGCCGTTGGCGTCGGTCACGCATTGAATTGTCACCCTGGAGTTCTGGTAATCATTGTCCATGTCTTTGGCCTCCGTGTAGAACGTGTACCCATTGATATCGTAGGACTGATAGGTCGCGAGCTTGGGCGCAGGGCCATGTGCTAAGGCATGTATGAGCAATCCGTCCAAACTGCCCTCTTCCAGGGGATTTTCAAGAACTTGCTCTTTGAACCAACACAAGGAAGTAGCGTTGTGCTCACAGTAACTTCGTCGTCCATCTTGAGCATCCCCTTATCACGGTACTTCTTTGCGATGATTTCTTTGTGTCGTGCCACATAATCATCTACCACATCTAGGTGTTGTAGCACTACTAAGTTAGCCCTGTCAAATTCGTTCCGTCGATCCGAGTAGTCCACGTGCAATTCCCTATGGCCGTTGTTGTGACCATCTCCTTCGAGCTTCCCATCGTGCTTCTTGACAGGAAAACCAACAACAGGGTCTTCGACGCTTATATAATTCTCGCAAAAGGAGACGCACTCATGCCTTAGATACCCATGGATGATGCTCCCTTCAGGACGGGACTTGTTACAAACAAATCCTTTGATGACCCCATTCATCCTCTCGAACAGTATCATGCTGTGAAGGAATGTCGGCCCGAGGTTGATGATGTCGTCCACGATGTGTACACATAGATGCACCATGACGTCAAAGAATGCGGGCGGGAAGTACATCTCAAGCTCACATAGTATGACAACGATCTCTTCCTGTAGCCTTCGGAGCTGCTTCACACTTATGGACTTTCGAGAGATAACGTCGAAGAAGTTGCAGAGACCAGTAAGCGTGTCACGGGCGTGCTTGTCCATTATCCCTCTAATGGCAACCAGGAGTATCTGCATCATCATCACGTGACAGTCATGAGACTTCATCCTGCTAAACCTTTTCTTCTTGGGGTCTAGAAATCTGCTTATCTTCCCACAGTAACCGGAACTGACTTTGATTCCCATAAGGCACTTGATGAATTGATTGATCTCCTTCGCACTTAAGGTGAAGCAAGAAGGGGGGCAATAATTCTCCTCCTTCTTGTTGAATTTTCTGCCCCTTTCCCCCTCCTCTGTCTCCGTCTCCGTCTCCTCCATCAACTTTTTACGGTGGAGGTCTTTCCTGATCTTCAAATCTTCCAAGTCTTTCCTTGCCTTCGGCCCATCCTTGGTCTTCTCCAACATGGTCATCAGTGTGCCAAGCAAGCTCTCGAGGACATTCTTCATGATATGAATTTGATCAAGGAAATGAGGCGTGTCGTGATTGGGCCAGTACTCCAATTCCCAGAAAACAGACCTCGTTTTCCATACATTCAGCAGCGGCTCTGGCACCTTTTTGATCGGTGCGGGCGTTATTCCCAGTTTCTCAACAGCTCGTTGATTTTGGTGCCGCTCCTCTTACGTGGAGGTCCTCGAAGCTCAGCCAACCCATTGAATAGATCTCCATGCTTTCTCCATGGGTCATCCTTCTCGAGACATCTACGATGCCCCATGTACATGATTTTCCCAGACCCGCCATCTTTCGTTGACGTAAGCTGCTGAGACATTGTATCATCCATGCACCTCGTGCATCCGCAGTATCCGTGGCACACCTTGCTTGAGGTGTACCTGTAACCGAGATAGTCATGCACCGTCGTCATCAGTGCAACACTCATATGGAAATACTCTACTTTGCTGGCGTCCCATGTCCATGCCGATGATTTCCATAACGTGTCTAGCTCCTCTTGCAGAAGCCCCATATATAGGTTAACACTATTTCTCGGTTGATTTGGCCCTTGAATCAGCATGCACATGTGTATGTACTTTGTCTTCATGCACTTCAATGGGGGGATGTTGTACATCCATACAAACATGGGCCATGTGTTGTGGTTGGTGTTCTGGTTTCCAAACGGATTCATGCCATCGGTACTCACACCAAGCATGATGTTCCTTGGATCTTCTTTAGAAAATCCCTATACATTGTTGAATGCTCTCCACTGGCTACCATCTACGAGGTGTCTCAGCCTCGGATCATCTCCATCGTCGGGCTTCTTCCTCTCCGCGTGCCAGCGCATGAGCTTTGCTTCCTTAGGATCTATGAAATACCGCTGCAGACGGGGAGTGATCGAAAAGTACCATACAACTTTCTAAGGAGCTTTCTTTCCCGCCTTCTTGTATCGAGAAGCATTACACACTGGACAATTGTCTTTTTCCACGTGCCCCCCCCCCGATAAATGACGCAATCGTTGATGCATGCATGGTACCTAATGGGCGGCAAATCAAAAGGGCAAATGATTTTCTTGGCCTCCTCGACACTTAGGACATAGGTTCCCCACGGGAAGAACTTTATTATGTATATACTTCAAATGCTCATCAAGGCTTTTGTCTTTCCATTTGTTTTTGGCCTTCGTCTTTAGAAGTTAGAGCGTGAAACTCAAGCGGGTCACCTCGGGATCGCAACTGTCATACAATGGAGTCCTTGAGTCTACTTCAACTTGAGCCAGCTTGGCCTCCTCTCTAGAAGCAGCTCTCTCGCTAGTCGTACTCTTGAAAAGGAGGTCTTGAACATGAGGGTCTTGCACGACTACACTTAGTAGCGTCGAAGACTGCAGCGTGACCACCGCCTCTTCTCCGCCATGTTCGGACTCTTCTTCGCTGTGTCCGGAATCTTCTCTGCCGCCATAATTTCCGGACTCTTCTCCGACGCCATGTCCGGCACCATCGTCTTCGTGTCGATCTGTCATCTCTTCGTCTAGCCCCATGTCGTTATTCCCTGCTGCCATTTGGACGTCCTCATCATCTTCTTCTTCTTCACTTATCCACTTAGTATAGCCATCCATGAAACCATTCATCAGCAGGTGGGCCTTCAAAGTGCCATGATCAAAAGGGTCCAAAAGGACTCCTTCATTGCATCTTGCACACGGACATCTAATCCTAGTCTGATTATTTGCATACATGTCCATCACTGCGGATTGCATGTACCGCTCCACCTTCCATCCACTCACCTTCATGACCGACTGCACGATATAACAAGCAAAAGGGTTATAAAATAAATAATGCATGCATGCTTCAAAGTCATATAAAATTTTGGCATGACCTTGCCTAAAAATAGGATATATTGAGTTTGCTCGAAATTCACTTAAACGGAAATAAATCGACATTTCGGCAAAACATAAGCAACTCGAGGGCATGTCACACTCGCACAAATCTCTCCATATATATATATATATATCCCGAACGCACATATTCTCATTCACACACATATTCCCATTCTTTAAATGAACAACTTTTTTTACTCGCCTATATATCTCCCGAGAGAGACCGGTCGAGAGAGATGATGAGAGAGACCGATCAAAAGAGCACATGTGGATGGCTAAATAGCTAGCTAGATCTAGTTGTTGGGGAGGAGAGGTGAATCTACGCATCTAACTAATGGAAAGGGAGTTATGGTGGAGGGGGCATTAATGGGGAGAGGAAGAGAGGTAGGACAAAAAGAGATG
>NC_041389.1:292341502-292376323 GCF_002162155.2 Triticum dicoccoides
AAAGAGATGTGAGAGAGGCCATTTATGAAGGAGAGTTATGGTGGAGGGGGACATTAATGAGGATAGAAGAGAGGTAGGAGGAAGAGAGAAGAAGAGCAACAATGGTGGAGAGTGGAGAGGGGAAAGGAGGGGGAGAGAGGGCAAAGTGGGGGAGAGGAGGGGGAGGGGGTGAAAAGGTGGCACCAGCCGCAACTAGCAGTAGCACTGCATGCCAAAAAGCGCTGCTGCTATGATATTAGTAGTAGCGCTTGTCATGCAAGCGCTACTACTAAGTGGGGCCCACTAGCAGCTGCGGTGCTGCAAAACAAAGCGCTACCGCTAAACACTTAGCAGTAGCGCTGGATTTTGGGCAACGCTGCTACTACAGCTACCGTCGGTGGCATCATATGGTCCCACATAGTAGTAGCGCGTTTTTATAAGCAGCGCTACTGCTAAGGTGTTAGTAGTAGCGCTTAACAGGATCAGCCCTACTGCTAATTAGCAGCAGTGTTTTCTTTTTTCCAGCGCTACTACTGAGGTCCTGTGTATATGCATTTTCCTAGTAGTGTATGCTTCCACATTCCGACTGATTTGAGTGAGCAGGCACTTCTGAATCATGCGCATGAATGTGGCACCAGCATTCTTGAGGCCAAAGGGCATAGTAACATAGCAAAAACACCCGAATGGGGTGATGAAAGCTGTCTTTATCTCGTTGGGTCCATACAGTCGGATCTGATGGTACCCAGAATAAGTGTCCAAAAAGGACAATTGCTCACATCCCGCAGTTGAGTCGACTATCTGGTCAATGCGGGGCAGAGGAAACTGATATTTTGGGCAGGCTCGGTTGATGTGCTTGAAATCAATACACATTCGAAGTGATTTATCTTTCTTGGGCACCATAACGACATTGGCAAGCCACTCGGAGTGGTATATCTTGCGGATGAACTCGGCAGCCAGAAGCCGAGCCACCTCCTCGCCAATCGCATTTCTCTTCTCCGGGGCGGATCGACGGAGATGCTCTTTAACGGGTTTTGCTTTTGAGTAGACTCACAAGCGGTGCTCAGCCAGTCCCCTGGGTACTCCTGGCATGTCAGATGGCTTCCATGCAAAGATGTCCCAGTTCTCACGGAGGAATTAGATGAGCGATTCTTCCTATTTGCTATTGAGTGTCATTGAGATATGGGTTGGAGCATCATTTGGGTCGGTTGGGTGAATGTGAACCGGCTTTGAGACAGGCCTCTTGGCACGCAGCAAATCACTCGGATCTACATTTTTCTAGTATTCTTGAAACTCTACTGCTGCCATCTGCTCATCGGCGATCTTCGAACCGTTCTGGAGACAATATTCTGCTCTCTGTCGGTTTCCAGTGATCGTGATCACGCCTTTGGGGCCATGCATCTTCAACTTGAGGTACACATAGCACGGTCGAGCCATGAATAGCATAAGCAGGTCTGCCTAGAATGGCGTGATAGGCACTGTCAAAATCCACTACCTCAAATGTCAACTTTTCCTTGCGGTAATTCATGGAATCACCAAAAACCACATCAAGAGTGATCTGACTGAGTAAATCGGCTTTCTTCCCTGGGATGATACAATGGAATATCATGTTGCTCTCACTGAGTTTGGACATCGGAATGCCCATCCCCCGGAGGGCCTCGGCGTACAATATATTCAGTCCACTATCACCATCCATCAAAACCTTGGTCAGTCGGGTGCCCCCAACGACTGGGTAGACCACCAACGCTTGCCTCCCAGGGGTAGCAACGCGCGGCGGGTGATCGGACTGGTCGAATGTAATAGGGGTTTTTGACCACTTCAAATATCTTGTCGTTGCCGGAGCAACCATGTTCACCTCTCTGTTAATAACTTTCAGTCGACTTTTGCTCTGAAGGTCAGAAAAAATCACCAAAGTGGCATTAACATTGGGGTAACACCATCTTCCTCTTTGTCTTCCTCCTTATCAGACTCTTTGTCCTTTTCACTGGGTTAGGATTCTCGGAAGCTCTGAATCAGGACTCGACACCGTCGAGTGGTATGCTTGGGGAGAATCAGATTCCCCTTTTCATCCTTTTTGGTGTGTATATGACACGACAAATCAAGTACATCATTTACTGCTTGATCTTTCACTTTTTAGGGGTCCAAGGCCCCTTGGGCTTCTCTTTCAACTTTCCTTGGTTCAAAACTGCTGCTTTGGTGGGGCCCGCCACCTCAGCCTTTCGCTTCTGCTTCCGACTGGAGTTTCCTCCTCCAGTGTCCTGGGTGATTGGTTTGTTCTTGCCACTCTGGAGTCGCTCCTCTTCTTCGTCGTTATAGTACTTAGAGGCAATCTGCATCATCCAAGCCAGAGTCATGTCTCCGGTCCGACCAAACTTCAGATTGAGCTCTCTGTAGCGAACGCCTTCTTTAAAGGCACAAACTTCTTGGTGATCCGATACATTCTCCACTTTGTGGTGAAGAGTGGTCCATCTCTAGATATAATCTCTCAAGGCCTCATTCTGTTTCTGCATGCAATGCTGCAATTCCGACAAACCGGCAGGTCTCTTGCAGGTGCCCTCAAACATTTTGGTAAACACTCGGGCCAACTCATCCCAACTGAAAATGCTTCTGGGGGCCAACTGATTTAGCCAAGCTCTGGCAGAACCTTCAAGCATCAAAGGGAGGTACTTCATGGCCACCTCATTGCTACCGCCACCAATATGCACAACCACTCGGTAGTCTTCCAACCAAGTGTCAGGCTTCGACTCCCCTGTGAACTTACTGATGCCAGTCGCCAATCCGAAGTTGTGAGGGATCTCAATGGCTCGGATGGCTCTTCTGAAACACTCATGGCCGGAAACATGGACCCTGCTTCCACCGGGCCTGTCTCTATCCAACCCTTCTTAGTATGCTCTATTTCGGTCGACCAAATCTTGAACAAGGACTGACCGCGTCGAACCCAGGCTCTCTTGGGTCGACTGGAACCCTGCGATCATTACCATATGGGCGCCTATCATCATACCACCGGGGCGCGTATGACCCGTCCCTCGGAAGGGGCGAAGGCACTCGACGGTGATTATCACGGGCATACTCACGATCAAACTCTCCATGAGCCCTTCCCAGGTGCCGATCTCGCGGTGATCCTGATCTTCATGCTGCAAAGGCGACCCAGGACTGTGTGCCGACTGAACTATATCTGCCCTTACCGACCTGTTGTGGATCCTGTTCCGCGACTAAGAAACGACGGAGTGCAGATCTCCTGCTGCTCGGAGCAGCGCTCTGATATGCTCCAAGACCCTTCTAGCCTCTGAACGGGACGGCTGAATAGACTCTGCTATACGTGCAGCAGTTGCAAGATTCTAGATCGGAGTGCGAAATACCTAAGGTTCAGGCGGAAACAACTGTCGTTGACTAGATTTAGGGATCAGTCGACAGGTGCGTTCGTCGAGAGAATGTTGGAGATCCAAACGAGTGCACTCAGCCAGCGTGGCGAGGCGCGCAGCCTCCAAGGCCCGAGCCTCGGCGATTTCCCCTATGATGGGGGTCTGGAGGGCCTCCACATTGTGGCGGTGCAGCTCTTCCCTCTGCTGCGAATTGAGGGTTGGGGCTCGTACTCCTCGTGGCCAAATGACGGGCCATCATTGTCACCGTTGCCGCCATTGCGGCGAAACCCGGGTGGGCTGCGACGGGAGTCGACCACGAGAACTTCTGCCGCAGGGTCACAGCTCCCGCTCTTGGAAAAGGTACCTGCAGAGCCAGTCGATAGGTCGATTGGACCGTAGTGAAATTCGTCGGGCTCAATTGCCACGACTTGGGGGGTGGCCGTCTGGTGAGCCACCGCATGCTTCACCCATCACTGGAGCCGCGACTGACCAGATCGCTTGCGGCAGCGTCCAGTGGAGTGAGTAGGTGATGTGAAGACCGACCGGTACAGCGTCGATGGCTATCGTAAGAGGACACCGCAGGCAATCACGCGGAAGTGCGACGATCCGCGGATTGGGAGAGCCTCGACATCGAGGGGGGCTTCTTAGAGCCAGGCGGAGTCGTCGGCGACGAAAGTGAATGCACCAAGTTGGAACTCGCGGCCCATGACCAAACCGCCGCTAGAAACCATGTTGATGAAGATCGGAGAAAACATAACCTCGCCGGAAGTCGCTAAGATGCTATGCCCCACGGTAGGCGCTGAGGGAGTCCTCGATTATGGGGTCCTCGGACGGTCGGACTATTAACATGGGCCAGACTGTTGGGCTATGAAGATCCAAGACAGAGGACTTCTTCCCGTGTCCGGATGGGACTCTCCTTTGCGTGGATGGCAAGCTTGGCGATTCAGATATGTAGATTCATTTCTCTGTAACCGACTTTGTACAACCCTAGTCCCCTCTAGTGTCTATATAAACCGGAGGGTTTAGTCCATAGGGCATGATCATAATCATACATGCTAGACTTCTAGGGTTTAGCCATTACGATCTCGTGGTAGATCAACTCTTGTAATACTCATATTCATCAGGATCAATCAAGCAGGAAGTAGGGTATTACCTCCATAGAGAGGGCCAAACCTGGGTAAACATCGTGTCCCTCATCTCCTGTTACCATCAACCTTAGACACACCATTCAGTACCCCCTACCCGTGATCCGTCGGTTTTGACACCGACATTGCTTCCATTGAGAGTTCTGCTACGTCGTCACCAAAAGGTTTGATGGCTCCATCAATCATGTACAACAATACAGTCCAGGGGAGATTTTCCTCCTCGGACAAATCTTCGTATTCGGTGGCTTCACACTGCGTGCCAACTCGCTTGGCCATCTAGAGCAGATCGACAGCTACGCCCCTGGCTGATGCGGAGCATCCTACGGACATCACCATGTCAAGAGTCCGTTTGGCAAGTGACACATCCGACATCTACTTCGCATACAAAAAGGTGAATCATCTCCTTTACACGTGCTCACTTGACCCCTTCGAGGATGGTATACTACTTGACACTCCGCTCGTGTGCATGCATAGGTATTGTCGGAACGCTACGGATGACGAGGAGAAGTGCAAGTGCCAAGGAACACCTACACCATCCGCGAGGGAAGCGTGGAAGCGAAGACGGAAGAAGACGGAGCTGCAGAGTCCCCAGAGGCCGGACAACCAACATGCCACCGGACGTCCGACAATCCACAGCCACCGGACGACTGGACTATGCTGGACGTCCGACACCTGGAACTCCAGCCAACCCAAGAGTCCTGCCGACGAGATCTACAGTGACCGGACGACCGACCAAGACCGGACGTCCGACACCTCCCAGGCCACGGACGACCGAGCGCCACCGGACAACTAGTGTCATGGTGACATAATGATATTTACGGAAGTCCTCAGACTTCGGGACGTCCGGAGCGTCCCGAGCCTCCGGACATCCGACACCGACCGGACGTCCGACGCCTGTGTGCGTAGCCGCGGGCCTTTGGCCTTTTATCCCTCTCCCACTTACCCCTTCATGGCTTAGACTATAAATAGACCACCTCCACCTCCTTTCTAGGGTAGCAAATATGATAACTCATTCTTAGGTGAGCTTTGCTCCTACCTCCTCCTCTTGAGAGAGAGAGAGAGACCACTCCCATGGAGTTCAAGACCTCCATGTGAGAAGATCCTGTGGGATATCATCAAGACTCCCTCGTGGGCAGATCCGTCTAGGATACCATTAAGACCTCCTCTTGGAGATGAACTCTACCTTGTATCTTTCCTTTTGTTGTTCATGTACCCTTGTGGATCTTGTGTGTTTGATTGTCTAGTGGATGTGTGACTGGACTTGTTCTTGAGTGTTTCCCCTGGTGATTTCTCCCCGTTCTTCCCGTGTTCTTCGTGTTCTTCGAGGGATCCCACTCCAATCGTGAAAGATCAGCCTACACCGGGTTAGCCCTGTATCATATGGTATCATGAGCCACGTTTATCACAGATTTGGAGCCTCCCCTCCTTGTTTTCTAGCTTGATTTTGTTGTGTTCTTCCCCAATTTTGAGAATCCCCACCAAAAATAGCCCCAGTTTTTTTTGTGATTTGTTGGTTTGATGATGTTTTGATTGATTTTGATCCATGGATTTGCTTGGTTTCGAGTGGATCTAGCATTTCCCCAAGTTTCCCTATCTTTCGTCCACGAAATCTCCTCGATTTTGACCCCAAAATTCCGCCCAAAATCGCGTCCCGGAGCTCAAATCCCGCGTTGACCCTGACTCCCGGACGTCCAACTTTTTCCGGACGACCGGAGCCTGCCAACAGAATAGAAATCACGGATTTTTGAGCTCTTCCGGATGTCCGACCACCGGACATCCGTCCATTTACGTACGTCTGTAACCTGTAGATTCCCAATTCGGCTAATTTTTGTTGTGTCCATAACTAATTCATCCAAACTCCGATTTTGACGTTTTTTAGCTCGTTTTGAAGCTATTGACATCCCCCATCACACAAAAATACTACCAACACCATTTGACTCCATCAATTTTTTTCCAAAATTTGGCAAGTTTGCCTAGGCCTTCCACCATATCATCCGCTACACCACCATCGACTTCCGCAATCTAACCCATCTTGATCCCCATAGCATTAGTGGTTGCTTGAGTAGTGATTAGAGTCTCCTAAGGTGTTTCGGCTACTTAGGGACAATTGCTTCTTCATCAACCACCACCACCACTTCCGCATAGGCTTACCCACCATGCACTTCCACTCCAACTTAACCCAATTTTGTTTGAGTTTTGAGTTGTGTCTCCTAAGGTGTTTCAGCTACTTAGGGACGACAACTTAAACTTCAACTCGCATAACCCATCATCCCACTTCCGCATTGCCAAATGCAAACCACCTCCGCTCTCCGCTACCACCATTTTGACATTTGACGTTTGAGATTTTGAGTTTGTGGTTTTTCCGTTTGCTAGGGTGTTTTGGCTAACTAGGAACGGGTCGACATCGGCAACACCGCCTCTCATCATCGCCAAGGATGGTAACCTCGACGACACCATTGTACATTCCCCTTGCAAATTGCATTGATAACCCCTAGCCCATTTTGCGTTACTTGCCTATCGAGACTTGCCATTTGAGTATTTCCGACAACTCAAGAACCCGAGGAGTATCTCGAGTGGGAGCGTTTGATGGACGACTACCTCAAGCTACATCAAGTTCGTCCCGAAGATCAAGTGAAGTGCACCACAAGAAACTTCCATGACTACGCCTCGACATGGTGGCTTCACACACCTTTGGAGAGCTATGAGATGAGTTTTCCCAAGACGAAGAGAGCTTTGCGGCAAGAGTTCGTGCCTCCAACTTACATGGAACAACTTCGACGCCAATTGGAGAACACGATCCAAGGATCCAAGTCCATCAACAAGTACTTCAAGGAGATGAAGATTGCCTTGCGACGAGCCGGCATGGATGACCCCATTTCGATGAAGTTCCACTTCATGATGGGATTGAACAACGACATCTCCAAGACTATCTTCCTCGAGAACTAGAAGTCCCTCGACGACTACTACATTGGTGCTCTCAAGGCGAAACAAGAACTCATGAAGGCCAAGGCTTCTCCACCCCAAGCACACTTGGCGGCGACCAAGCTCTATGAAAAGCATGAGGCTAGTACCACCACAATGTCCAAGCCCGATGAGCTCCAAGACAATGCTCCCAAGTTCGACTTCACTGCCATCCCTCTTTGTGGCATTGATGGTGCCGAGTCTACTTCGAATCTTTTTCAAGACGGTGCGGCGACGAGTACAACTACGGAGACCCTGAAGGACCAAGCTTTGGAGGCGAGTGACAAGGTGGCGAGCAAGGATGATGCTTCCATCTTCGGAGGCGAGAGTGATGATGCGCCATCTTCGGCCCTCATCCACGGTTACGGTGACGAGATGATCGAGCATGGGATTTTCCCTTCGGTTATGGAGGAGAGCGATGATGTGCCATCTTCGGCCTTCATCCATGGCGACGGCGACGAGATGGTTGAGCATGGGATTTTCCCTTCGACCACGGTGATGTATGATGACTTGAGTGACTTGTGCCATCATATTGAGAGTGAGAGTGACTTCACCACTAGCCCCATATATGATGTGTTGCCACAAATCCCATGTGAGGAGAGCCACAACCCCCGCACCACTTGAATGAGATGAGTGACTCCACCATATGTGACTTCGATGTTAGGGAACGTTGCAGAAAATAAAAAAAATTCCTACGGTTTCACCAAGATCCATCTATGAGTTCATCTAAGCAACGAGTGATAGAGAGATGCATATACATACCCTTGTAGATCGCATGCGGAAGCGTTCAAGAGAACGGGGTTGAGGTAGTTGTTCTCGTCGTGATCCTATCACCGGAGATCCTAGCGCTGAACGGACGGCACCTCCGTGTTCAACACACGTACGGTCAGCATGACGTCTCCTCCGTCTTGATCCAGCAAGGGGGAAGGAGAGGTTGATGAAGATCCAGCAGCACGATGGCGTGGTGGTGGATGCAGCAGGACTCCGGCAGGGCTTCACCAAGCAACTGCGGGAGGAGGAAGAGGTGTAGCAGGGGGAGGGAGGCGCCAAGACTTAGGGGTCGGCTGCCCTCCCTCCCCCTCCCTTATATAGGCCCCCAGGGGGGGCGCCGGCCCTGGAGATTGAATCTCCCAAGGGGGGCGGCGGCCAGGGGGGTTGGAGTGCGCCCCAAGGCAAGTGGTGCGCCCCCCCCCCACCCTAGGGTTTCCAACCCTAGGCGCAGGGGGGCCCAAGGGGAGGTGCACCAGCCCACTAGGGGCTGGTTCCCCTCCCACTTCAGCCCACGGGGCCCTCCGGGATAGGTGGCCCCACCCGGTGGACCCCCGGGACCCTTCCGGTGGTCCCGGTACAATACCGGGTGACACCGAAACTTTCCCGATGGCCGAAACAGCACTTCCTATATATAATTCTTTACCTCCGGACCATTCCGGAACTCCTCGTGACGTCCGGGATCTCATCCGGGACTCCGAACAACATTCGGTTTGCTGCATCCTCATATTCATACAACCCTAGCGTCACCGAACCTTAAGTGTGTAGACCCTACGGGTTCAGGAGACATGCAGACATGACCGAGACGGCTCTCCGGTCAATAACCAACAGCGGGATATGGATACCCATGTTGGCTCCCACATACTGCTCAATGATCTCATCGGATGAACCATGATGTCGAGGATTCAAGCTACCCCGTATACTATTCCCTTTGTCAGACTGTATGTTACCTGCCCGAGATTCGATCTTCGGTATCCCAATACCTTGTTCAATCTCGTTGCCGGCAAGTCACTTTACTCGTACCATAATGCATGATCCCGTGACCAGACACTTGGTCACTTTGAGCTCATTATGACGATGCACTACCGAGTGGGCCCAGTGATACCTCTCCGTTATACGGAGTGACAAATCCCAGTCTCGATCCGTGTCAACCCAACAGACACTTTCGGAGATACCTGTAGTGCACCTTTATAGTCACCCAGTTACGTTGTGACGTTTGGTACACCCAAAGCACTCCTACGGTATCCGGGAGTTACACGATCTCATGGTCTAAGGAAGAGATACTTGACATTGGAAAAGCTCTAGCAAAACGAACTACACGATCTTGTGCTATACTTAGGATTGGGTCTTGTCCATCACATCATTATCCCAATGATGTGATCCCGTTATCAACGACATCCAATGTCCATAGTCAGGAAACCATGACTATCTGTTGATCAACGAGCTAGTCAACTAGAGGCTCACTAGGGACATGTTGTGGTCTAAGTATTCACATGTGTATTACGATTTCCGCATAATACAATTATCGCATGAATAAAATACAACTATCATGAACAAAGAAATATAATAATAATCCTTTTATTATTGCCTCTAGGGCATATTTCCAACAGTCTCCCACTTGCACTAGAGTCAATAATCTAGTTACATTGTGATGAATTGAACACCCATAGAGTTCTGGTGTTGATCATGTTTTGCTCGCGGAAGAGGTTTAGTCAAGGATCTGCGACATTCAGATCCGTATGTACTTTGCAAATTTCTATATCTCCATCTTGAACATTTTCACGAATGGAGTTGAAGCGACGCTTGATGTGCCTGGTCCTTTTGTGAAACCTGGGCTCCTTGGCAAGTGCAATAGCTCCAGTGTTGTCATAGAAGAGTTTGATCGGCCCCGACGCATTGGGTATGACTCCTAGGTCGTTGATGAACTCCTTCACCCAAATTGCTTCATGCGCTGCCTCCGAGGTTGCCATGTATTCCACTTCACATGTAGATCCCGCCACGATGCTCTGCTTGCAGCTGCACCAGCTTACTGCCCCACCATTCAACATATACACATATCTGGTTTGTGACTTAGAGTCATCCAGATCTGTGTCGAAGCTAGCGTCGACGTAACCCTTTACGACGAGCTCTTAGTCACCTCCATAAACGAGAAACATGTCCTTTGTCCTTTTCAGGTACTTCGGGATATTCTTGACCGATGTCCAGTGTTCCTTGCCGGGATTACTTTGGTACCTTCCTACCAAACCTACGGCAAGGTTTACATCAGGTCTGGTACACAGCATGGCATACATAATAGATCCTATGGCTGAGGCATAGGGGATGACACTCATCTCTTCTTTATCTTTTGTCGTGGTCAGGCATTGAGCCGAGCTCAATCTCACAGCTTGCAATACAGGCAAGAACCCTTTCTTGGACTGATCCATTTTGAACTTCTTCAAAATCTTATCAAGGTATGTGCTTTGTGAAAGACCTATGAGGCGTCTCGATCTATCCCTATAGATTTTGATGCCTAATATGTAAGCAGATTCTCCAAGGTCCTTCATTGAAAAACACTTATTCAAGTAGGCCTTAATGCTGTCCAAGAATTCTATATCATTTCCCATCAAAAGTATGTCATCTACATATAATATGAGAAATGCTACAGAGCTCCCACTCACTTTCTTGTAAATGCAGGCTTCTCCATAAGTCTGCATAAACCCAAACGCTTTGATCATCTCATCAAAGCGAATGTTCCAACTCCGAGATGCTTGCACCAGCCCATAAATGGATCGCTGGAGCTTGCATACTTTGTTAGCATTCTTAGGATCGACAAAACCTTCCGGCTGCATCATATACAACTCTTCCTTAAGATAACCGTTAAGGAATGCCGTTTTGACATCCATCTGCCATATCTCATAATCATGGTGTGCGGCAATTGCTAACATGATTCGGACGGACTTAAGCTTCGCTACGGGAGAGAAAGTCTCATCGTAGTCAACCCCTTGAACTTGTCGATAACCCTTAGCGACAAGTCGAGCTTTATAGATTGTGACATTACCATCCGCGTCCGTCTTCTTCTTAAAGATCCATTTGTTTTCTATCGCTCGCCGATTATCGGGCAAGTCAGTCAAAGTCCATACTTTGTTTTCATACATGGATTCTATCTCGGATTGCATGGCTTCTAGCCATTTGTTGGAATCTGGGCCCACCATCGCTTCTTCATAGTTTGAAGGTTCACCGTTGTCTAACAACATGATTTCCAGGACAGGGTTGCCATACCACTCTGGTGTGGAACGTGTCCTTGTGGACCTACGAAGTTCAGTAGCAACTTGATCTGAAGTACCTTGATCATCATCATTCATTTCCTCTCCAGTCTGTGTAGGCATCACAGGAACATTTTCCTGAGCTGCACTACTTTCCGGTTCAAGAGGTAGTACTTCATCGAGTTCTACTTTCCTCCCACTTACTCCTTTCGAGAGAAACTCTTTTTCCAGAAAGGATCCGTTCTTGGCAACAAAGATCTTGCCTTCAGATCTAAGGTAGAAGGTATACCCAATGGTTTCCTTAGGGTATCCTATGAAGATGCATTTTTCCGACTTGGGTTCGAGCTTTTTAGGTTGAAGTTTCTTGACATAAGCATCGCATCCCCAAACTTTTAGAAACGACAGCTTCGGTTTCTTCCCAAACCATAATTCATACGGTGTTGTCTCAACGGATTTAGACGGTGCCCTGTTTAAAGTGAATGTAGCTGTCTCTAGAGCGTATCCCCAAAATGATAGCGGTAAATCGGTAAGAGACATCATAGATCGCACCATATCTAATAGAGTGCGATTACGACGTTCGGACACACCGTTACGCTGAGGTGTTCCAAGCGGCGTGAGTTGTGAAACGATTCCACATTTTCTTAAGTGTGTACCAAATTCGTGACTTAAATATTCTCCTCCACGATCTGATCGTAAGAATTTTATCTTTCGTTCATGTTGATTCTCTACCTCATTCTGAAATTCCTTGAACTTTCAAAGGTCTCAGACTTGTGTTTCATCAAGTAGACATACCCATATCTACTCAAGTCATCAGTGAGAGTGAGAACATAACGATATCCTCCGCGAGCCTCAACACTCATTGGACCACACACATCAGTATGTATGATTTCCAATAAGTTGGTTGCTCTCTCCATTGTCCCGGAGAACGGAGTCTTGGTTTTTGCCCATGAGGCATGGTTCGCATGTGTCAAATGATTCATAATCGAGAGACTCTAAAAGTCCATCAGCATGGAGCTTCTTCATGCGCTTGACACCAATGTGACCAAGGCAGCAGTGCCACAAGTATGTGGGACTATCGTTCTCAACTTTACATCTTTTGGTATTCACACTATGAATATGTGTAACATTACGTTCGAGATTCATTAAGAATAAACCATTGACCATCAGGGCATGACCATAAAACATATCTCTCATATAAATAGAACAACCATTATTCTCGGATTTAAATGAGTAGCCATCTCGTATTAAATGAGATCCAGATACAATGTTCATGCTCAAACTTGGCACTAAATAACAATTATTGAGGTTCATAACTAATCCCGTGGGTAAATGTAGAGGTATCGTGTCGACGGCGATCACATCGACCTTGGAACCATTCCCGACGCGCATCGTCACCTCGTCCTTCGCCAGTCTCCGCTTATTCCGCAGCTCCTGCTGTGAGTTACAAATATGAGCAACGGCACCAGTATCAAATACCCAGGAGTTACTACGAGTACTGTAAGGTACACATCAATTACATGTATATCACATATACCTTTAGTGTTGCCGGCCTTCTTGTCCGCTAAGTATTTGGGGCAGTTCCGCTTCCAGTGACCCTTCCCTTTGCAATAAAAGCACTCAGTCTCAGGCTCGGGTCCATTCTTTGACTTCTTCCCGGAAACTGGCTTACTGGGCGCGGCAACATCTTTGTCGTCCTTCTTGAAGTTCTTCTTACCCTTGCCCTTCTTGAACTTAGTGGTCTTATTGACCATCAACACTTGATGTTCTTTCTTGATTTCAACCTCTGCTGACTTCAGCATTGAAAATACTTCAGGAATGGTCTTCACCATCCCGTGCATACTGTAGTTTAGCACAAAGCTCTTGTAGCTCGGTGGGAGTGACTGAAGGATTCTGTCAATGACCGCCTCGTCTGGGAGGTTGATCTCTAGCTGGGACAGGCGTTGTGCAACCCAGACATTTTGAGTATGTGCTCACTGACAGAACTGTTTTCCTCCATCTTACAACTATAGAACTTGTCGGAGACTTCATATCTCTCGACCTGGGCATGAGCTTGAAAAACCATTTTCAGCTCCTCGAACATCTCATGTGCTCCGTGTCGCTCAAAACGCTTTTGGAGCCCCGGTTCTAAGCTGTAAAGCATGCCGCACTGAACGAGGGAGTAATCATTAGCACGTGACTGCCAAGCGTTCATAACATCTTGGTTCTCTGGGATGGGTGCTTCACCTAGCGGTGCTTCTAGGACATAATCTTTCTTGGCTGCTATGAGGATGATCCTCAGGTTCCGGACCCAGTCCGAATAGTTGCTGCCATCATCTTTCAGCTTGGTTTTCTCTAGGAACGCGTTGAAGTTCATGTTGACATGAGCGTTGGCCATTTGATCTACAAGACATATTTTGCAAAGATTTTAGACTAAGTTCATGATAATTAAGTTCATCTAATCAAATTATTTAATGAACTCCCACTCATATTGACATCCCTCTAGTCATCTAAGTGTTACACGATCCAAGTCGACTAGGCCGTGTCCGATCATCACGTGAGACGGACTAGTCATCATCGGTGAACATCTCCATGTTGATCATATCTTCCATACGACTCATGTTCGACCTTTCGCTCTCTTGTGTTCCGAGGCCATGTCTGTACATGCTAGGCTCGTCAAGTTAACCCTAAGTGTTTTGCATGTGTAAAACTGTCTTACACCCGTTGTATGTGAACGTAAGGATCTATCACACCCAATCATCACGTGGTGCTTCGAAATGATGAACTTTAGCAACGGCGCACAGTTAGGGGGAACATTTTCTTGAAATTATTATAAGGGATCATTTTATTTACTACCGTCGTTCTAAGTAAACAAGATGCATAAACATAATAAACATCACATGCAATTATATAATAGTGACATGATATGGCCAATATCATATAGCTCCTTTGATCTCCATCTTCGGGGCTCCATGATCATCTTCGTCACCGGCATGACACCATGATCTCCATCATCATGATCTCCATCATCGTGTCTTCATGAAGTTGTCACGCCAACGACTACTTCTACTTCTATGGCTAACGCGTTTAGCAATAAAGTAAAGTAATTTACATGGCGTTCTTCAATGACACGCAGGTCATACAAAAATAAAGACAACTCCTATGGCTCCTGCCGGTTTTCATACTCATCGACATGCAAGTCGTGATTCCTATTACAAGAACATGATCTCATACATCACAATATATCATTCATCATTCATCACAACTTCTGGCCATATCACATCACATGACAATTGCTGCAAAAACAAGTTAGACGTCCTCTAATTGTTGTTGCATCTTTTACGTGGCTGCAATTGGGTTCTAGCAAGAACGTTTTCTTACCTACGAATAACCACAACGTGATTTTGTCAACTTATATTTACCCTCCATAAGGACCCTTTTCGTCGAATCTGCTCCAACTAAAGTGGGAGAGACAGACACCCGCTAGCCACCTTATGCAACTAGTGCATGTCAGTCGGTGGAACCTATCTCACGTAAGCGTACGTGTAAGGTCGGTCCGGGCCGCTTCATCCCACAATACCACTGAAGCAAAATAAGACTAGTAGCGGCAAGCAAGTTGACAAGATCTACGCCCACAACAAAATTGTGTTCTACTCGTGCAATAGAGAACTACGCATAGACCTAGCTCTGATACCACTGTTGGGGAACGTTGCAGAAAATAAAAAAATTCCTACGATTTCACCAAGATCCATCTATGAGTTCATCTAAGCAACGAGTGATAGAGAGATGCATCTACATACCCTTGTAGATTGCGTGCGGAAGCGTTCACGAGAACGGGGTTGAGGTAGTTGTTCTCGTCGTGATCCTATCACCGGAGCTCCTAGCGCCGAACGGACGGCACCTCCGCGTTCAACACACGTACGGTCAGCGTGACGTCTCCTCCGTCTTGATCCAGCAAGGGGGAAGGAGAGGTTGATGAAGATCCAGCAGCACGATGGCATGGTGGTGGATGCAGTAGGACTCCGGCAGGGCTTCGCCAAGCAACTGCGGGAGGAGGAAGAGGTGTAGCAGGGGGAGGGAGGCGCCAAGACTTAGGGGTCGGTTGCCCTCCCTCCCCCCTCCCTTATATAGGCCCCCAGGGGGGGCGCCGGCCCTGGAGATTGAATCTCCCAAGGGGGGCGGCGGCCAGGGGGGTTGGAGTGCCCCCCAAGGCAAGTGGTGCGCCCCCCCCCCCCCCCCCCTAGGGTTTCCAACCCTAGGAATAGGGGGGCCCAAGGGGGGGCGCACCAGCCCACTAGGGGCTGGTTCCCCTCCCACTTCAGCCCATGGGGCCCTCCGGGATAGGTGGCCCCACCCGGTGGACCCTCGGGAACCTTCCGGTGGTCCCGGTACAATACCGGGTGACCCCGAAACTTTCCCGATGGCTGAAACAGCACTTCCTATATATAATTCTTTACCTCCGGACCATTCCGGAACTCCTCATGACGTCCGGGATCTCATACAGGACTCCAAACAACATTTGGTTTGCTGCATACTCATATTCATACAACCCTAGCGTCACCGAACCTTAAGTGTGTAGACCCTACGGGTTCGGGAGACATGCAGACATGACCGAGACGGATCTCCGGTCAATAACCAACAACGGGATCTGGATACCCATGTTGGCTCCCACATACTCCTCGATGATCTCATCGGATGAACCATGATGTCGAGGATTCAAGCAACCCCGTATAATATTCCCTTTGTCAGACGATATGTTACTTGCCCGAGATTCGATCGTCGGTATCCCAATACCTCATTCAATCTCGTTGCCGGCAAGTCACTTTACTCGTACCGTAATGCATGATCCCATGACCAGACACTTGGTCACTTTGAGCTCATTATGATGATGCACTACCGAGTGGGCCCAGTGATACCTCTCCGTTATACGGAGTGACAAATCCCAGTCTCGATCTGTGTCAACCCAACAGACACTTTCGGAGATACCTGTAGTGCACCTTTATTGTCACACAGTTACGTTGTGACGTTTGGTACACCCAAAGCACTCCGACGGTATCCAGGAGTTACACGATCTCATGGTCTAAGGAAGAGATACTTGACATTGGAAAAGCTCTAGCAAAATGAACTACACGATCTTGTGCTATGCTTAGGATTGGGTCTTGTCCATCACATCATTCTCCCAATGATGTGATCCCGTTATCAACGACATCCAATGACCATAGTCAGGAAACCATGACTATCTGTTGATCAACGAGCTAGTCAACTAGAGGCTCACTAGGGACATGTTGTGGTCTAAGTATTCACACGTGTATTACGATTTCCGGATAATACATTTATAGCATGAATAAAAGACAACTATCATGAACAAAGAAATATAATAATAATCCTTTTATTATTGCCTCCAGGGCATATTTCCAACATTCGAGTGCACCTACTTTGAGGGAGTGAGTGAACCACCACATAGAGAGAGTGAGATAGTTGATAGGTCTCGTGAGGCCATTTGCGTTTCTAACAACTTGACCTCTACCTCTGTTGTGTCTTCTCATTTGGTGCTAGGTCCCATTTATGATGACGCGCCGATCCTCGACGACTTCGTCCTCCCTTTGGACAAGACGATGTCCATGGTGGAATATGATGCACCCCCCACATGGTTCCATCAAGATGAAGATGCCACCACTTGGTCTTTCCCACCTCACCTACACCACGTGAGTGGAATGACAAAGGTAACAAAGGTGACGGTGATGCGCTAGTCCCACTAGTGGACATTCTTGATATTGATTGCTTGCATGATGTTGATCCACCTAGTACCATGCTTCATGCTAGTATGATTTCCCTATGCGATGATTTGCCCATTTATGATTAGTATGATGATTCTCATGTGGAGTCTATTAGTTGTGATGCCATGTTACATAGGATTTCTTGTGACAATTCCCTTGGTCACATCATGTTTGATAATCCGCTTGACTTGTCATATGCTATGCATGAGATTAACCATATGTCTTATTTGCAATCTCTTCATAGTAACTATGCATATGTCATTACAATAAACCCAATTTGCACTTATGGCATAGATGACAAGCCCATGGTCATTGGCATTTGTTTTTCTTGTGATGATATTGATATGCTCCCTTTGCATCATTTATCTCATGTGCCATGCCATGACCACCTAGCTTCGGATATGCATTGTTTTGGATGTTGTCCATGTTCTCCATATGATGTTTCCTATATTGCTCATGAGGAGACCCCCATAGTTTCCTCATACATGTTAGGAGATTTTGATCCATCTTACCCATTGCATGATCCCAATAATTATGTGCACCATATGTTTCCCTTGAATGAAAATGCTATTGATGTGCCATATACTTGCATTCTCAATTTGTGTCCCCATCGTGTCATACATAATAACTATTCTTTCATGATGGATGACATGTTCATATACCATGCATCAAATTTCTTTGAGCGATGCTTATCTTGTGCTAACTCACATGTGCACATACACATCATGATGGATGATGTGTACATTTACCACGCGCACAATTTCTTTGGTTTGTGTCTCTTTTGTGTAGGTACCCTGAATACTTGTCAACCTCACAATCCCACGAGTTGACAACACGAGCTCTAGAGAGCAATGATGACTTGGGATCTCGTGGATTGTTTGTCCCAACGCTCTCTTCGCGCAAAGACTTCGTGCATTTCTTCTACATGGCCCTCACTTGGCTATGGGTTATTATCCGTTACATATTATATGCCCATCTTGCCATGTTCACTTTGCATAAGATGCTCATAACTATGCCTTTGCCATGCACTTGTGACCCATGTGTAACGCCCATGATGGGGCTATATCTCTCATGTGTCGAGGCACGACTTAGAGGCATAACCACATTGTAGGTTTTTTCGCAAGAAGGGTCATCTTCACACAATCCCATGTAATGAACAAGAATGGGATAAAGAGAGTTGGCTCACAATTGCCACTTCACACCATGCGAATTGAAAACGATCGAAGAAAAGAGCATGAATCACCGGGAAGAATTAGAAAAAATTGAACGAAGATACTTTATCTGATTTAGATACATGAGAACAAAGAGATCATGAACTGATCAGAGGATATTTGAACGATGCACCGGTAGGATTTGGAGAATGATAGCTACACGTTGAGACTGAAGAATTATGACATGATGGCCTTCGGAGGAAAGAAATGGAAACAACTCATGAAATGCTCCGAATGGTAAGAAAAGAATTGTCACAATCAAAAACAATTATGAGGATGGCATGAAGCTAGAACCATGAATCTCTGGAAGAATGGGTAAGGATTTAAGAGGAACTCTTCTTCGGTCTTCAAAATTCGAGAATGACGATGGAAACACCACCATGAATTGTTGAGACACTCCGAAAGGGTTAAAAGAAAAAAAGTTCAGCCAAAGATGAAAAGAATTTGAAAACGACCTTGGAGAAGGCATGTGACTGATGAAAATTCATTCTTACGTCAAACTTGGAAATGAATTTGAGAATCGCTCCTGATAATTAGAAGAGTCAGGTAAGATCCTGGGAAAAGACCTGTGGGTTAGGGCCCACTAAAAGATACACCATTGAACGATTGATTGAAAGGGGGGATTGCACCGGTTGAATTAAATGGCTTGAATGAGATAACAACCTCAAAATAACTTGAACGGATTGAGAATGGAAACATTTATCTTCCAAGATATCTTCAACACTCTGGATATGAACTGGGCAAGGTGAATAAATAAGAGAGCCTTGGATAAGAAATTCACATGGGAAGATATGTGAAACAAAAGGAAGAGATATAATCAACACCGAAGCTTGAAATTAATCCACCAGAGAAGAAAAGAGACAAAGAATAATAGACTTGAAACTCCTGAGCATATTCATGGGAAATCACCGGATAAGAACATTGAAAGAAAAGAATGAAGAGACTTCTCATCCATAAGATGGATACTTGATTAAGAAATCTGAGTCCTTGAAGAAACATGGTGGGATGGCGGGAAAACAAAGAAAACTCGGGACGGATGAAACAAACACCGTTGAGAAAACTTAGTATTGATCTCACGGATGGGGAGAATGATGTGATCATCTCGAAGAGAAGCACGCCGATTGAAAATAGAATTGGGATGACAAACTCGGTAAACAAGAAGGATTAGTATTCACATAGCAATATGAGGACACCGTTTAGGAAAGGTATGGATTCAACATTTGACTTCGAAGCAACTCGAATACCACAAATAAAATAAAACAAAGGATTGGCTTGCAGAATAAGCCGGAAACAAACATATGATAGAGATTTCGTCCGAAGTTTTCATGGTGGGGACCACACGGGCTCGATCGTACAGCACCATCATGTACAAGGCAGTGCACATGACATATGAAGCGTCCCCAAATCAGCATAGCCAAGGATTCTTTAAGACACAACGAGGCCACTGTAAAAACGAGCGTGGATAGGCGGACCACTAGATGTCGAATCCCAATCTCATATCATGCATTTGTCGGAAAGAAAAAAACTAGAGCTACTTGAATTGCCACCTATAAAACTCCCAAAACTTTCTGTTTATGCAATCTGGTGTTGGGGATATAGGGGAAGCAATATATATCTCACCCAAAACTAACAAACCCTACATCCAAGTTGTATGCTTCCGTCAACACATAACCAAGAAAACTCCGGAAATTGTGTACCTAAACCTTCGAAAAGCATCTATTATATGAGCTATGGCAATACTCCCTAACTCCCCAGTACTGGGTGGCGTCGAGGTTATCTCACCAACAACTGCATAAAAGAGATTTTTGATGTCAGTGAAACTCAGGTATTCCAGAACTGCAACGATAAAATTGTGACGACAACACCTCGGAGCTCAACTCCCCGGGACACTACCACAACCCCTAAATGTCAGGAGGCACCAAGAACAACGTTCTCGTCACAAGACTATCGGAACGATTCCAAGATACCTGCGTGATCCTAATTTTTTTTAGTGAAATTTGAGGAGAAGAAAGTCAAAACATCTACGTCAGGAGACCTCACCAGAGCGATGAAGGGACTGAGGAGTAAAAATAATCCTACTCTCCGATATATATAATCCTAAGACTCAAATTTTTTTTGATCTAGACTCAACAACATCAGTGATTCGATCAAGCAGGGGCTCCTAAGTCGGGGATGGCTCTGATTACCAACTTGTAACGCCCACGATGCGGCTATATCTCTCACGTGTCGAGGCACGACTTAGAGGCATAACCGCATTGTAGGTTTTGTCACAAGAAGGGTCATCTTCACACAATCCCATGTAATGAACAAGAATGGGATAAAGAGAGTTGGATTACAATCGCCACTTCACACAATACTTAAATAAATTCATACATAATTCAAAATACACACATAGACCGACTACGGTCAAAACCAAATGAAAAGAAGATAACCCCAAATGCTAGATCCCTGATCGTCCCAACTGGGCTCCGCTACTGATCATCAGGAAACGAAACATAGTAACGACCAAGGTCCTCGTTGAACTCTCACTTGATCTCGGTTGCGTCAACTGCACTGGTATCCTCAGCACCTGCAACTGTTTTCATAGTATCTGGTGAGTCACGAGGACTCAGCAATCTCAAAACCTGCGAGATCAAGACTATATAAGCTTATGGGTAGGAAGTGGTAATGAGGTGGAGTTGCAGCAAGCACTAAGCAAATATGGTGGCTAACAAATATGGTGGCTAACATACGCAAATAAGGGCGAGAAGAGAAGCAACGGAACGGTCGAGAAGCTAGAAGTGATCAAGAAGTGATCCTGAAACTACTTACGCACAATCATAACACAAAGATCGTGTTCACTTCTCGGACTCCGCCAAAAAGAGACCATCACAGCTACACACACGGTTGATGCGTTTTAATTAAGTCAAGTGTCAAGTTCTCTACAACTGGACATTAACAAATTCTCATCTGCCACATAACCGCGGGCACGGCTTTCGAAAGTTCATACCCTGTAGGGGTGTCCCAACTTAGCCCATCACAAGATCTCACGGCTAACGAAGGATATTCCTTCTCCCGGGAAGACCTGATCAGTCTCGGAATCCCGGTTACAAGACAGTTCGAGAATGGTAAAACAAGACCAGTAAGACCACCCGATTGTGCCGACAAATCCCGATAGGAGCTACACATATCTCGTTCTCAGGGCACACCAGATAAGCTAAGCGTACAAGTAGCAACATAACCCAAGCTGCCAAGGGACGGTCCCGCACGGTGCTCTAGTTTGGACTAACACTCAGATGAACACTGGCCTGGGGGTTAGAATAAGATGACCCTCGGCAAAAACCCAAGGGAAAAGGCTTAGGTGGCAAATGGTAAAACGAAGGTTGAGCCTTGCTGGAGGAGTTTTATTCAAAGCGAACTGTCAAGGGGGTCCCATAAATCACCCAACCGCGTAAGGAACGCAAAATCAAGGAACATAACACCGGTATGATGGAAACTAGGGCGGCAAGAGTGGAACAAAACACCAGGCATAAGGCCGAGCCTTCCACCCTTTTACCAAGTATATAGGTGCATTAATTAAATAAGAGATATTGTGATATCCCAAAATATCCATGTTCCAACAAGGAACAAACTTCATCTTCACCTGCAACTAGCAACGCTATAAGAGGGGTTGAGCAAAAGCGGTAACATAGCCAAACAACGGTTTGCTTGGAAAAGTGGGTTAGAGACTTGACATGGCAATATGGGAGGCATGGTAAACAAGTGATAGGTAGCATAGCATAGAGATAGAATGAAGCAACTAGCAAGCAAAGATAGAAGTGATATCGAGGGTAATGGTCATCTTGCCTGAGATCCCGCAAGGAAGAAGAACGAGTCCAAGAAGAAGGCAAATGGATGTAGTTGAACGAATCCTCACAACTCCGGAATGAAACCGAAGCTAACGAGAGAAGCAAACCGAAAAGAAGCAAACAACATGGTAAACACACAAGCATAAACATGGCATGATGCACAATCAAGTATGATGCATGTCTGGTTTAATGAGGCATGGCATGGCAAAGTGCAACAAACAATACTACAAGTTAAGTGGAGCTCAATATGCAACGAGTTGCATATTGACAAAACACCACATTAACATATTTAGTTTAATCTCGTTTAAGCTACCAAACAATATTAAATGTTTTTAAACAAGGCAAGAGGTGAAGCATAATTAAACTACCTATCTAGGCAAGTTTAATCCCCATATGCATATTTAGAATTTGGTACTGTTCTGCCCTAAAACATATTTTATTGTTGTTAAACAGGAAAATAAAGTGCACCATGTTAAACTAGGCATTTTCCACCCCATTTACATATAAAGTTTATTTAAAACCGAGCTACGATTATTTTGTTATGAAATAAATCATTTTAACATGGCATTTAAGCAAATTTAAACAAACATCATTTTAAACATTTTAAACATGGATGAAAGTGGAATATTATGAAACTAGAAAATCTAAGCATTTTACATACTAAAATCATTTTAAACCGATGCACCATTTGTGAGTTATTAAATGCATGATCTAGAGGGACTTTTCTGTAAAAAAGGTAAATCACTGGATAATTGATAAAATCGCAGGAAGGAAAAAAACACATGGTGGGCTGAATCTGAACAGAGAGGAGGGGCTTCTCACCGGGCCTCATGGGCCGGTTGGTGGTGAGGGAAAGGCCGGCAGGGGCGCGCTGGCCTTGGGGAGGCGCTGGCCCACGCAGCAGGGCGACGGGAGGATCGTGCGGCCGCTCGGGGCAGCAATCAACGCACGCACGCACAGGCAAGAGGAAGCAGGGGGGGTCGATGCGGTCCTGCGTGGCTGCTGAAGAGGCTCCGGCGACGCTGGAGGTAGCCGGAGGAAGCGGATCCGAGCGGCGAGGTCCTCGAGACCCACAGCATCGAGTCGGAGGGTAGGCAGAGGTCATGGGCGAGGCTGGAGCTTCGAGCTAGAGGCAGCGGAGCTTGGAGCTTGGCTCCACAGAGGTGCTCGAGGCAAGGATCCAGGGCGCTGGACGGCGGGGCTTCGGTTGGTCCTGGAGGCAGCGCAAGGACGACAGGGAGGAGCTGCGGCGAGCTTGAGGCGGATCCGGTGCCAGGGCCATGGATCTGACGAGAGAGGGAGGCGCGGTCATGGAGCTCCAAGTGGCAGTGCCATGGTTCCCTGAGAGAGACGACGAGGGGGTGGTTAGAGAGAGCTTCATCGAAGAAGAGGAAGGGAAGGAAGAGGGAGGTGGAGCACGGGCCTGGGCTCTCGCGAGAGGAGGCGGAGGTGCGAGGGCGCTGGCAGCTGGCTTGGGATGCCGGCGTGAGCGGGTGGCACGAGGCCAAGGGGCTCGAGATCAAGCGCTCCTTCTCGATCTGAATATGGTACGAGGAGGTCCTGATCAATGACGAAGCAGAGGCACGGCACCATGGCGCAGCGGTGGAAGGAGTGGCGAGCATGAGGGAGTGAGAGGCTCGCGGGGCTCTGCTTGCTGGAGGCTGGGAGCGAGGCTGCGATCTGGTTGGGCGGCGTCGGGAATCAAGGGAGTGGGTCGGGGAAGATTTGGATCGGAAGGAGATCAAGAGGCGGAGGCTCGAGCTGTGGTTGGAGGGAGATGGATCTGGGAGGATCCCGATGAAGATGCAAGAGACTGGCGGCGGCGGAGGGATTCGATGGATGGGACAGTCGTCCGAGATTTTAGGGTTAGGTCGGTTTATATAGTGGTGGGATTAGGTTAGGGGCTAACTCGTCCATTCGATTAGATCAAACGGTCGAGAAAAATGGGCTAGGGAGTCCAAATAAGAAAACATAGATGTTTTATAGATGTTTGGGGATGATCCGGACTCATCGGTCACGACAGCACAGTTTGGGTTCGAAGCAGTTTTCGGACAATCGCAAGAGGGGTCGGTGGCATGCAGAGAGGTTAGGTGGTTTGACAAGAGGGAAAACAAAAACACGGTTGGTCTCGGAACGGTCAACGGAGACAAACGGTCTGACAACATGCCACGAAGCCAAGGAGTGAAGCGGCAACTACTAACAGCTACGAGTTTTAAAAAAACATGCGGATGCCATGCGGATGATGCTATGAGATGAGATGCATGACATGAACAAAATGCAAAATGGAAGACAAAAACCCAACCACGGAGGAAAAACATAACACATAGCCGGAAATGGCAAGAGTTGGAGTTACAATTATGGAAAGTTACATCCGGGGCGTTACACCATGCTTTGCACTACACATGATGATTGATTCTAGCACTTGTATGTATATTTGCAAGCTTGGTGGAGACATTGCTTGTTATTGCCATGTTCCATTTATGACCCATTCCTATGATGATACTATGATCTTGCTTTGTGTTCGTGCTTGCGATATGTCATGTGCATTACCTATGCCTATTATTTTCTCACATGACATGATTGCCATGATTTACTCTAGTGTGTTGCATCTTCGCTCCACTTTGATTACTATGCTTGCTTATGTTGCATCACCAATGACTCATACTTGCTCATTTCTTGCGGTTGATGACAACCATCTATATGCTTTGCACATTATTCATATTGCTTCTTGTAATATATTTCCATGTGTTACCTCTCTCATGATAGATGACTTGCCATGTATTGAGTGCAACAATGCTTATAGTCTTTCTTATGAGATTGCTCCCATAGCATTCTCACATATGTTTGGATATTTTGACATATTCCTTGTGAAGCATGCTTGTCTTACTTCTTTGCACCATATACCTAGTGCCATGAATATCACCATTGTTGCATCATATTATTCATGCACTTTTGCTTCTAATGGTTATGTGCAAGAGAAGAAAACCATCATGATGGATGATGTATTTATCTACCATGCGCATACGTTCTTTGTTTTGTTGTGTGCATGTGTAGGATACTTGGACTTCGTGTCGACTTCCACTTCTCATTAGTTGACCATTCGAGCTCTTGAGAGCGAGCCTCATACATTCTACCACGACTCTCTTCTACACCATGTTTCCTACCACTTCGGCATTGTGAAGAATGCACAAGGACACGCTTTCAAGGTGGCATCCTTCTTGATCTTGGATATTGTGGATCATACTTCATGTGTTGCTTGCACCATTTGGACGCATGTTGGAGATATTGCTTTCACCCATGATTGCCACATTTCCATGCCTCATGACATATATACCTTGTGTGTTGCATCCAATTCTTGGACTACTTGCTACTATCATATGGTTGGTTGCACCAATATCATTTCTTCACATATGCATTGTCCCTTTGCTTGTTACATGATTCACTTGATTGCCTCAGACATGATGAACAATTGCTCTTTCTATTGTTTTGAGTGCCACACTATATTCACTACACCCTATGCACGTTATGCTTGGATTGTCTTGCACTTGTCCCATGTGTTTAGACACTTCATTTTATTTGGTGTTGTGAACAGTTCTTATGCCTATCATAGACCTTTAATTGAGTGTTTGATGCTTGTTTGCTATGACCTTGAGGTAGATGCGTATTCTCTTGTCACACATATTTGCATCTCTACCTCACATTTACATGCTTGTTTCCATGATGACCTTGATTTTCCTCAATTTATGTGCTTACATGCCATGTCACAATCCATTGTCACACCATATGCTATGCTTGATGACGACACTTGTTTGGTGAATCACCACTTGAATGATTGGTTTTTCACTAATGCTAAGCACATTTGTTTTTCCAAGTGTTTGTTGTCCTTGCTCATTTTGAAGGAATCCCAAGACGGTGCGACATTGGAGAGTGCCCATTGTGAGCTTGAAGATGACGAGTACTTGGTGAACGTCCACTTCTTCACGGCAAAACCATCTCTTTCCCATGGTGATTTGGTTTTCGATCTGAGGTTGGATCTTTCCCAAGGTGGGGGTGATGCAGAGCATCCTACGGACATCACCATGTCAAGAGTCCGTTTGGCAAGTGACACGTGTGACATCTACTTCACATACACAAAGGTGAATCATCTCCTTTACACGTGCTCACTTGACCCCTTCGAGGATGGTATACTACTTGACACTCCACTCGTGTGCATGCATAGGTATTGTCGGAACGCTACGGATGACGAGGAGAAGTGCAAGCGCCAATGAACACCTACACCATCTGCGAGGGAAGAGTGGAAGCGAAGACGGAAGAAGACGGAGCTACGGAGTCCCCAGAGGCCGGACGACCGACGTGCCACCGGACATCCGACAATCTACAGCCACCGGACGACCGGACTACACCGGACGTCCAACACCTGGAACTCCAGCCAGCCCAAGTGTCTTGCTGACGAGATCTACAACGACCAGATGACCGACCGAGACCGGACGTCCAACACCTCCCAGGCCACGGACGACCGAGCGCCACCGGACGACCGGTGCAACGGTGACAGAACGATATTTACGGAAGTCCGAAGACTTCGGGACGTCTGGGCCATCCCGAGCCTCCGGACGTCTGACGCATGTGTGCACAGCCGCGGGCCTTTGGCCTTGTATCCCTCTCCCACTTACCCCTTCGTGGCTTAGACTATAAATAGACCACCTCCACCTCCTTTCTAGGGTAGCAAATATGATAGCTCATTCTTAGGTGAGCTTTGCTCCTACCTCCTCCCCTTGTGAGAGAGAGAGAGACCACTCCCATGGAGTTCAAGACCTCCATGTGAGAAGATCGTGCGGGATATCATCAAGACTCCCTCGTGGGCAGATCCGTCTAGGATACCATTAAGACCTCCTCTTGGAGATGAACTCTACCTTGTACCTTTCCTTTTGTTGTTCATGTACCCTTGTGGATCTTGTGTGTTTGATTGTCTAGTGGATGTGTGATTGGACTTGTTCTTGAGTGTTTCCCCTTGTGATTTCTCCTTGTTCTTCCCCATGTTCTTCGTGTTCTTCGAGGGATCCCACTCCAATCGCGAAAGATCGGCCTACACCGGGTTAGCCCCGTATCACTGGCCATCAGGTCAGGTTTGGAAGCTTGAATTATGTTGCCGATATCCGCGGAGACTTGATCTTCGCTGGATTAGAGCCCATGATAGCCGCTCCCTGCCACCATGATGAACATGACCTAAATCTGTCATAAGACCGTGCCCAAGAGATAGCGCCTGTACCTGCTCTGGCCTTAGATCCGGAGTAGATTGCGCTATCCGAGGACGGTAGGCTCAACCCCGTCACAGAAGCCGCAGACTCAGCGATGTTAGAGCCGCACACAGATCCAACCTCGAGCGGGGCCTGTGTCAATGGAACCTCGGGTTCATCTCCGGCCATAGGTTCCGAACCACGTGCATCCACGCCCATCGAACTTGATCAGGCGCCGATCATTGAGTTTAGCTCCGCGGACATCTTCGGGCACTCACCTTTAGGCGATGTGCTAAACTCATTAAAAGCCCTCTCCTTGTCAGGGGACTCTCAGCCGAACTATATCTGGCTTGAATTGGAAGCTAATGACGGAAAATTCCGCTTCCCACCCACCACCCACTTCATAGCCACTGTCGAAGACTTAACCGACATGCTCGATGACGACTCCGAAAACATCGACAGTATGGACGACGATGCCGGAAAGGAGAAGGCACAAAAACCACCGCTTACAGGGCGCTGGACAACCACCTCCTCGTATGACGTATACATGGTGGATACACCCAAAGAAAACAACGCCACCAATGAAAATCCAATCGAGGATAAGCCTCCTGAGATACAGCCAAAGCACCAGCGTCAGCGATGCCGCTCTAAGCCACATCATGGTAAAAACAGCAATACCGTCACAGGAAAAAACGATACTCCAGACGATGCCGAAGACAATGAATACCCCGTTGAGCCAACCTCCGAACAGGACGAACGGGAAGATGGGCGAGTTAGCCCTGACGAACAGGCCATGAATGAAGACTCAGAGGACAGTAACTACCTTCCGCTCTCCGAGGACGAGGTGAGCCTCGGCGATGAAGACTTTATCGTTCTTGAGGAGCCCGTCGAACATGAGTGCTTTAAGCGCCGACTAATAACCACTGCTAGGAGCCTGAAAAAGAAGCAGTAGCAGCTTCAAGCTGATCAGATCTGCTCAACGATAGATGGACTAATGTCCTAGCAGCCGAACAATACGGCCTCGAGCGACCAACCAAAAGTTACCCAAAGCGCAAATTGTTACCCCAGTTCGATGACGAGGCGCTGGAGCCCGTCCTACCAGCGCATAATGCGGTTGACCGACCACCACGTGGACGGGACAAAGCGGCAACTCAAGCCGAACACCAGCCCACACTATCTCGCCGTAAAAACGAAATACAATAGCTCGGGGATATACATATGACCTGCGGCATGACCTGGAAAACAGAGCAGGTCAGACCAGATCGATCTATGGATCGCAGGGGCTGGCCATCCGGCTAGACGTGATGGAACATAACCATGCCCGGACCGAAGACCGCAAATGAACTCCATCCGAGCTACGTCACAACTTGGCCCGGTATAGAGGCACCGCACACCCCCTCTGCTTCACTGATGAAGTAATGGAACATGAATTCCTAGAAGGGTTTAAACCCGTGAACATCGAGTCATATGATGGGACAACAGACCCCGCGGTATGGATTGAGCATTTTCTTCTCCATATTCATATGGCCCGCGGTGATGATTTTCACGCCATCGAATACCTCCCGCTAAAACTCAGGGGACCAGCTCGACACTGGCTGAACAGTCTGCCCGAAAACTCCATTGGCAGTTGGGAGGACTTGGAAGATGCCTTTCTTGACAACTTCCAAGGCACATATTGTCAGGACCCCGACTCGATGTCACATCGATCTAGCCGGTAACACCTCATATCCCTTTGCGGCCTCACGCACGGTATCCCCACGGGTGTCGCCTTACCTTTGCCCGGGACCATTTGCGCCTTTTGGCTCACGTATATGATAGTGTCGCTAGCATCCATATGATAAGGAGCCCGGGCTGACATGACTAGTCGTAAACCCAAAGTGGCACAGACTTACAGGGACAGGCGTCCATGACCCAGCTTCGAACGTGTCGGTCATCAGCAAGTGGGTCCGGGATGTAGCACTGGGCTAGCAGGACTCCGGTAAACCGGGCTGTAGCGGGCTAACAGGACTCCGGTACTCAAAGCGTGACATTTCCCCGAAGGGACAGACACAGGAACGAAGAAGGACACATGCCGGCCAGCCTAGGTGTTCCAGAGCAGTAGCAAGCTACCATGGCTCAGCGGTAACACTAGGAGACATTTCCCGGTAAGAGAGGCTACTAAAGATAAACAACTAGATAGTCAGATCCCACACATACCAAACATTTCAATCATACACACAATATGCTCGATATGTGCAAATACAATGAAGCATCACAACATGACTCTACGACACAAGTACTTTATTTAAGGCTCAGGGAGCCATACATAACATACACAAAGGTACGGGTCTCACGACCCAACATACAAGTCATACAGTCATACAAACCAGCAGCGGAAGTAACTTGTCTGAGTACAGACAACTAGTAAAATAAAAGAGGCTTGGGAAGCCTAGCTATACTACAAGGTCCTTCACAAGCTCAGGGTCACCACCTGGGTCTTTAGCCTACTCGTTGATGTCAACGTCTACATAGAACCCATCAGAAGGGGTTGCAGCGTCTTCTGTAAAAATGTAAATTATAGCAACATGAGTACAAAGGTACTCAGCAAGACTTACATCAGATCCTACATACATGCTTAGTATCAAGAAGGGTTGGTGGAGTTATTGCAGCAAGCCAGCTTTGACTCTTGGCTAGGCTATCCTACGATACTCCAACTTGAAATGGTTTTGCGCACACGAGTCCACTACTCACCACTTCAATACACTACCGAGGATCCACCTCCGTCTTCCTACGGAAGAGCCATCCTCGGCACTCACACTTATCTTGAGGCTTTTAACAATTTCCATTTACTTGTCTATGAACTGTATAGGCAACCAAGTAGTCCTTTACCGCGGACGCGGCTATTCGAATAGATTATGATAACCCTGCAGGGGTGTACTTCTTCATACATGTTTCCACCACTTAGCGTCTGCACACGACATGTGCTCGGCAGACTTCAAGCGAAAGCCGACGTGGGTGTAGACCACGACCTACCTAAACACGTAAGCCTCTAGTCTAGGTTTATCGCCTATTCAGGTTCCATCCGCAGGGAGTCCGGCCGGGGTTTCCCATACGGCCCCGAACGATGTGAACAGGGTTCCCGAGATACCTAACGGGTATTCGGTACACCCGGCCACGTACCTACCGCATCACAGCCCACCCCTACGGTCAGCGCTGTCCACGGCCTCCAGTAGGCTACAAACACCAGAAACTACTTGCAACTCCTGGACAGAGAGCTAGGGTGAATAAGAAGTCGAGCGGGGTCATATTTCAGGGCCCAATGCATGGTAGTAGTTGTATCTTAAATCACGCATACAGATCTCAGTGCTTAAGGTCGGCTTCAATGAAACAACCCACCATGTACTCCTACATGGCCTCTCATCGATACCTTTACCAAATCGTGTTCACCACACCACTCTCATTACCGACATAATCATTTCACTCTAGCCCATCACCCAGATGAACCAGACCTGACACGACTCTAAGCATAGCAGGCATAGCAAGGTAGGAACAACACATACATATGGCTCAATCAACTCCTACGCATGCTAGTGGGTTTCATCTAGTTACTGTGGCAATGACAGGTCATGCAGAGGAAATGGGTTCAACTACCGTAGCACACAGCAGTTTGAATCGCGTTGTCTTAATGCAGTAAAAGAGAGCAGGAGCGAGAACATGGGATTGTATCGATATGATCAAATGGTTGGTTGCTTGCCTGATGGTTCGATGCACGGATACGGTTCTTCGTTAGGGTAGTCACGGTACTCCTCGGGGACAGATCCTGTCGTAAAGGATAACGATACACAGGCATCACCAAACAATGTGCAACAATATGATGCATGCATGAAACATGGCAATATGAGTGTGTTGGGCTAATGCAACTAAAGCTACCAACGCTGTCAGGACCCCGACTCGATGTCACATCGATCTAGCTGGTAACACCTCATATCACTTTGCGGCCTCACGCACGGTATCCCCACGGGTGTCGTCTTACCTTTTCCCGGGACCGTTTGCGCTTTTTGGCTCGCGTATATGAAAGTGTCGCTAGCATCCATATGATAAAGAGCCCGGGCTGACATGACTAGTCGTAAACCCAAAGTGGCACAGACTTACAGGGACAGGCATCCATGACCCAGCTTCGAACGTGTCGGTCATCAGCAAGTGGGTCCGGGCTGTAGCACTGGGCTAGCAGGACTCCAGTAAACCGGGCTGTAGCGGGCTAACAGGACTCCGGTACTCAAAGCGTGACATTTCCCCGAAGGGACAGACACAGGAACGAAGAAGGACACATGCCGGCCAGCCTAAGTGTTCCAGAGCAGTAGCAAGCTACCATGGCTCAGCGGTAACACTAGGAGACATTTCCCGGTAAGAGAGGCTACTAAAGATAAACAACTAGATAGTCAGATCCCACACATACCAAGCATTTCAATCATACACACAATATGCTCGATATGTGCAATTACAACGAAGCATCACAACATGACTCTATGACACAAGTACTTTATTTAAGGCTCAGGGAGCCATACATAGCATACACAAAGGTACGGGTCTCACGACCCAACATTCAAGTCATACAGTCATACAAACCAGCAGCGGAAGTAACTTGTCTGAGTACAGACAACTTAGTAAAATAAAAGAGGCTTGGAAAGCCTAGCTATACTACATGGTCCTTCACAAGCTCAGGGTCACCACCTGGGCCTTTAGCCTACTCGTTGATGTCAACGTCTACATAGAACCCATCAGAAGGGGTTGCAGCGTCTTCTGTAAAAATGTAAATTATAGCAACATGAGTACAAAGGTACTCAGCAAGACTTACATCAGATCCTACATACATGCATATTATCAAGAAGGGTTGGTGGAGTTATTGCAGCAAGCCAGCTTTGACTCTTGGCTAGACTATCCTACGATACTCCAACTTGAAATGGTTTTGCGCACACGAGTCCACTACTCACCACTTCAATACACTACCGAGGATCCACCTCCGTCTTCCTACGGAAGAGCCATCCTCGGCACTCACACTTATCTTGAGGCTTTTAGTAGCTTCCATTTACTTGTCTATGAACTGTATAGGCAACCAAGTAGTCCTTTACCGCGGACGCGGCTATTCGAATAGATCATGATAACCCTGCAGGGGTGTACTTCTTCATACACGCTCTCACCACTTACCGTCGTTTACACGACATGTACTCGGCAACCTTCAAGCGGAAGCCCAACGTGGGTGTCGGCCACGACCTACCTAATCACCTAAGCCTCCAGTCCAGGTTTATCGCCTATTCAGGTTCCATCCGCAGGGAGTCCGGCCGAGGTTTCCCATACGACCCCGAATGATGTGAACAGGGTTCCCGAGATACCTAACGGGTATTCGGTACACCCGGCCACGTACCTACCGCATCACAGCCCACACCTACGGTCAGCGCTGTCCACGGCCTCCAGTAGGCTACAAACACCAGAAACTACTTGCAACTCCTGAACGGAGAACTAGGGTGAATAAGAAGCCGAGAGGGTCCATTGGTTTCGGGCCCAATGCATGGTAGTAGCTGTATCTTAAATCACACATACAGATCTCAGTGCTTAAGGTCGGCTTCAATGAAACAACCCACCATGTACTCCTACATGGCCTCTCATCGATACCTTTACCAAATCGTGTTCACCACACCACTCTCATTACCGACATAATCATTTCACTCTAGCCCATCACCCAGATGAACCAGACCTGACACGACTCTAAGCATAGCAGGCATAGCAAGGTAGGAACAACACATACATATGGCTCAATCAACTCCTACACATGCTAGTGGGTTTCATCTAGTTACTGTGGCAATGACAGGTCATGCAGAGGAAATGGGTTCAACTACCGTAGCACACAGCAGTTTGAATTGCGTTGTCTTAATGCAGTAAAAGAGAGCAGGAGCGAGAACATGGGATTGTATCGATATGATCAAATGGTTGGTTGCTTGCCTGATGGTTCGATGCACTGATACGGTTCTTCGTTAGGGTAATCACGGTACTCCTCGGAGGCAGAACCTGTCGCAAAGGACACCGATACACAACCATCACCAAACAATGTGCAACAATATGATGCATGCATGAAACATGGCAATATGAGTGTGTTGGGCTAATGCAACTAAAACCAGAAGGGTTTGAGCAAATTTGAATCAAGGATTCAAATTTCAAATTCAGATATGGCCTTTTAAAGTGCTTTTCCTTGTTCTGCTTAAAACTTCAATTTATCTTGTTTGATCATGCATGAAAATAGTACAGATGGATAGATTGGATTTTTCTGATCATTTTTCATATATAATTTGTCCAATTTGGAGTTACAGAATAAAAGTTATGAATTTTTGAAGTTTAAATAATATTCTGGAATTTCCTGATTTAAATTAAATCCAGAAATTATAGTTATTGCGCCAGCATGACGTCATCATGATGTCAGTGGTCCACTGCGGCTGGCTGAGGTCAAACCTAACGTGTGGGGCCCACACGTCAGTGACAGGGGGGTTAAACAGGGTTAAATTAATCCTAATTACTAATTAGTGGCGCTGGGGCCCACTGGTCAGTGTCAGGGGGTTAACTAACAGTGGTTAGTGCTAATCCTAATTAGCTACAGGGCTGGGCCCACCTGTCAGGGACTCAGGGGGTCCTGCCGTGGTCAAGGTGGGTCAAACCCACCGGCGACGTGACGCCGGCGAGGCCCGAGACGGCGGCGCGATGCGGAATCGCGCTACAGGGCACGGGCGAGGCCGTTCTTGGGCTCGTTGGAGAGCTCTTGCTCCCGCGCGTCGAACGGTGGTGGTGGCCGAGCCTGGGGTGGCCGGTACCGTCGACGGCGAGCTCGTGAGCGGCGGCCGGAGTTCGGGTGCGGTCGGAGTCGGCGTTGCAGGGTGTTTGGAGAGGCGTTGGTGCGTGCTGCGTGCTCCTAGTGAGGCGTGGAGCACGATAGTGTGCTCGGTTGGGCGCTACGGTGGCCGTGGCCACGACGGCGACATCGCCGGCGGCGTGGAGCTCTCGGCCAAGGTGGGGCTAGGGCCTAGAGGTCGAAAGAGACCCGGGAAGAAGGGGGAAACGACTCGGGGGCTCACCGCGGTTGCAGTGGGCGTCGAAGCGGGCTCGGAGACGCGCTGGAGACGGCGAATTCGTCGGCGATGATGGTCGGAGCCCGAAGAGGGGAACGGCGACGTGGCGGCGATGCAGGGCTTCCGGGGGCCCGTGGAGCGGTGGGGAAGAAGAGGGGGTTGTGGCGGAGCTTCTGAGCTAGTCGGGGGAGCGAGGGGTGGCCGGAGATGGCTGCTATGGCGAACGGCGGCGACGGTGGTGTTCGGCCGTG
>NC_041389.1:292377535-292386643 GCF_002162155.2 Triticum dicoccoides
AGAAACGTGGAAGACATCGTGGACCCTGGAGAGGTGCGGAGGTAGTTCCAACTGGTAGGCAACTTCTCCTCGTTTGGCGAGAATGCGAAAAGGTCCAATGTAACGAGGAGCCAATTTGCCTTTGATACCGAAACGATGGGTTCCCTTCAGAGGGGTGACCCGAAGATAAGCCTTCTCGTCAACCTCGAAAGTCATAGCCTTATGTTTTCGGTCATATTGACTCTTTTGACGAGATTGGGCTGTTTTCAACTTTTCACGAACGATGCGAACTTGTTCTTCTGCTTCCTGAATCATATCCGGGCCAAAGGATTGTCTTTCCCCGGTCTCTGACCAGTTAAGGGGTGTTCGACACCGTCGTCCATAGAGAACTTCAAAAGGGGCTTTACCCAAGCTAGATTGATAGCTGTTGTTATAAGCGAATTCAGCAAATGGAAGGCACTTCTCCCAATCCATTCCGAATGAGATAACCGAGGCTCGAAGCATGTCTTCTAGAATCTGGTTGACGCGTTCCACTTGACCGCTCGACTGAGGGTGGAAGGCGGTGCTAAAGGAGAGACGGGTTCCCATAGCATTTTGGAAACTTTCCCAAAATCGAGAGGTGAAAAGACTTCCTCGATCCGAGTTAATTTCCAAAGGAACACCATGGAGAGACACTATTCGGGAGATGTATAAGTCTGCCAGCTGACTAGCGGTTATACTCTCACGAACAGGTAAGAAGTGGGCTACTTTGGAAAGACGATCGACCACGACGAAAATAGCATTATTCCCTCTCTTAGTCCTGGGAAAACCGGTAATGAAATCCATACCAATTTTATCCCATTTCCATTCAGGAATAGCTAAGGGTTGAAGGGTGCCAGCAGGCCGTTGGTGCTCTGCTTTTACACGACGACAAACGTCGCAATTAGCAATATACTGAGCAATTTCTCTCTTCATCCTAGTCCACCAGAACCTCTGGTGTAGGTCCTGATACATCTTAGTACTACCGGGATGAATGGTGAGAGGAGATTCATGAGCCTCCTTAAGGATCAACTGCCGTAGATGCTGGTTCTTGGGAACCACTAGACGGTTCTCAAAGTACACAACACCACGATCATTTGTGGAGAAACAACTAGCACCTCCGCTAGCAATGTTCTCCTTGATCTTAGCTATTCCCTTATCTCACTTCTGGGCAGCAATGATTTGATCCGTAAGAGTAGGTTTCGCCACCAAGGTGGAAAGAAATCCTTGGGGAACAATGTGAAGGTTAAGCTTCCGAAATTCCTCATGGAGAAGCGGTTGACTTTGTTGTAACATCAGATTGTTACAATAGGATTTACGACTTAGCGCATCAGCCATGACGTTGGCTTTCCCTGGGGTGTAGGTTATTCCTAAGTCGAAATCGGTGATCAACTCGACCCAACGTCTTTGCCTGAGATTCAAATCCGGTTGGGTGAAGATGTACTTCAGACTTTGGTGGTCAGTGAATATTTCGCAACGATTACCGAGGAGGTAATGTCGCCAGGTCTTAAGTGCATAGACTACGGCTGGAAGCTCTAGATCATGAGTAGGATAATTCTCCTCATGTGGGTGCAATTGCCGTGAAGCGTAAGCAATTACGTGTCGATCTTGCATGAGAATGCAACCTAGTCCTTGTCGTGAGGCGTCGCAGTAGATAACAAAGTCCTTGGAGAAGTCTGGCGGTACCAGTACGGGAGCAGAGGTCAGGCGTCTTTTCAGTTCCTGAAAGCTGTGCTCACATTGTGGAGTCCATTCGAACTTCTTATCTTTCTTGAGGAGTTCGGTTAGAGGTTTAGCAACCTTGGAGAAGTTCTCGACAAAGCGACGACAATAGCTCGCTAAGCCCAGAAAGCTCCGAACTTGCTTGACCGATTCAGGTGGAGTCCAATTAAGGACGGCTTGAACTCGCTCAGGGTTAACAGCAATACCTTTACCAGATATTACATGACCCAGATAGGTCACTTCTGACAACCAGAATTCACATTTAGAAAATTTGGCATAAAGGCGATGCTCTCGAAGTTTCTGCAACACTAGCCTTAGATGTTCGGCATGTTCCTCCTCGTTCTTGGAGTAGATGAGTATATCATCGAGGTAAACCACGACGAATTTATCCAAATACTCCATGAAGATTGAGTTCATTAACCGAGAAAAGGTGGCTGGAGCGTTGGTTAAACCGAAGGACATGACGGTGTACTCGTATTGGCCATAACGAGTAACAAAGGCCGTTTTAGGAATGTCCCCGTTTCTGATTTTGATTTGATGGTAGCCCAACCTCAAATCCATCTTGGAGAAGACTGAGGATCCAGCGAGCTGATCGTACAGGTTGTTGATCCTGGGAAGCGGATATTTGTTCTTGATTGTGACCAAATTGACAGGTCGGTAATCTACAACCATCCGGTCCGTACCATCCTTCTTCTTGACGAATAGGACGGGGCAAGCCCACGGAGATGAACTAGGGCGGATGAAACCCTTTTTCAAGGACTCATCGAGTTGTTTCTTAAGCTCGGCTAGTTCTAGGGGTGCCATCTTATAAGGTCTTCTAGCAATCGGAACGGTTCCTGGAATGAGGTCTATTACAAACTCCACATCCCTGTCAGGTGGAACACCTGGCAATTCCTCTGGAAAGACATCCGGGAAGTCACGGACTACCGGAATGTCCTCAAGGTCTGGCAAAGGGCTGGCGTTAAGAGAATATAACTGTCGCTTGGCTATTCGGGTCAAGACATTGACTATCTTTCCCGAAGGATGGGTGAGTTGAACAGTCCTAGAGAAGCAATCGATTTGGGCATGATGAGCCGACATCCAGTCCATACCCAGAATGATATTAATATCTGAAGATTTAAGGGCTATCAAAGACGCGAGGAAAACAAGTCTGTCGACTTGGATTTCATTTCCATAACTTACCCTAGAGGTCTGCCATCTAGAACCAGGGGTAGAAATTTCCATAGTGGATGGCATGTCACAGAATGCAACGTTACGCAAACGAGCATAACTTTCGGATATAAAAGAATGAGAGGCTCCTGTATCGAAAAGAACAGATGCCGGGTGGCAATTAACAAGAAGCGTACCGAGAACGACGTTGGGATCCTCTTGAGCTTCTTCGGCAGAGATACAGTTGACATGGCCACGTGAAGCGGTGACCGGCTTGGCGTGGAATGTTTTTCCTGTCGGCTTGCCACGGCCAACAGCTTTAGCAGATTGATTGGGGTTGGTCTGGGGACACTCACGCATATAGTGGCCAGATTCCCCACACTTGAAACAAGTCACGGAACTGGTACGTGGAGGAGCATTGTTAGTTGGACCCCCATAGGGCTTGGCTGGAGCAGACTGTTGAACGGGGCGAGGCGCCTGGAAGGATGGCCTCGGTGTGAACCTGGGTGGCAGGGCGGTGTTGGGTACCCACACGCGGCGCTTCTGAGGACCAGCACCGGATGAGGAACCCATGTCACGGCCATGCTTGCGTGTTGCGTCATAGTCAGTCTGACCAGTTTCAGCACTGATGGCTTTGTTGACCAGTTTCTGAAAAGATGTGCACTCATGCAGACGGAGGTCACGACGAAGCTCAGGACTAAGGCCCTTACGGAACCTTGCTTGCTTCTTGGCATCGGTAGACACTTCCTCAGTTGCATATCGTGCGAGATTACCAAACTCCCTGCTGTAAGCATCCACAGAAAGTCGGCCCTGGGTGAAACTGCAAAATTCTTCACGTTTACGGTCCATGAGACCCTCCGGAATGTGATGTTCACGAAAAGCCTCGCTGAATTCAGCCCAAGTAGTGACATGGCCCGCTGGGCGCATAGCTCCATAATTCTCCCACCATAGACTGGCGGGGCCTTCAAGATGATATGCAGCAAAGGTGACCTTGTCAGCCTCCGCTACCAGCGTGGAACGCAGTTTGTGAGTGATACTGCGAAGCCAGTCATCAGCGTCGAGGGGCTCGACGGAGTGGTGGAACGTGGGTGGATGCAATTTGATAAAATCACTGAGTGACACCACGTTAGTCCTCTGATGGTGTGCTGTGTTCTGTTCAATACGCTCCAACAAACGGTTGGTCTCCCGCTTGTTTCTCTCAGCTTCCATCATAACCTCGGCTAGTGAAGGAGGATGAGGCAGATTTGCATCCCTGGCTTCACTGCCTTCGGCCTGCTCTTGAGAAGCAGGGTTAGCGCGCGTGTTGACCATCCTAGGTAAACAAGACAATGATTTAGTCAGGACGATAAAATTCCGACATAGGGTAAAAATGTAAGGAATAACTCGAAATGCAAGATGATCATCCGTATGACATGGTAGATACAGAAACTGCTTCTTTATTCCATCGTCATACACACCATACAGGGTTTAGTACAAGACCAAACAAAGTACTATTACGGGGAAAAGAGGATTACATCTCATCGGAGGCATTCCAAGCTCCTATACATTATTTTTCTACACCTCCGGAAGGAGTACAAACTAGGTCATATCCCACGAGTCACGCGGGACGATAGACGACACAGCTAGTGCGAACTAGTGATACTACCACTAACTCAGACCGATCCGTAGTAGTCCTCGTAGAAGTCACCTCCATAGCCTGGAAGCTCAACATGATCATCTGGAAACAGACGGTCTCGCGGAGCTTGTGGACCATAGGGGCTAGGATGAGGCCTTGGACCAACAGACGGTGGCCTGCGGGGACCGCGAGGTGGGGTGATGCCTCCTACATCACGCCAAACCATCACGTCTGGCAGAGCAGATCTCACAGGATAGAGATCGCGCATATCTGAACATCCAGCTTGCACCGCCGGTGCGAACCGAGTCAAAGTGGCCCAGTGGTCAGCACGGGTGTTGAAGAGCTCTAACCTTAAGGCCCGATTTTCACGGTCCTTATCCTCGAGCATCTCAGCAGTGGTGCGGGTCCGTGAATCCTCCTGAGTGGGGTCAGCATAGATAGCCTGGAGATACCCTTGTGCTCCCGGAAGTGATCCTGGCATATACCGGAAATCAGAGTCCCGAAATATACCAGACCTGACTCGCATAATGGTCATTATAGAGTAGGCGGCGTCCTGCACAGCCATCTCAATGGTAACCCCGAGTCCATAAGAGCAGTGAAGAGGCTCGGTGGATCCAGGATAAGATGGAAATATCCTGACAGTGCAGAGATACTGGCTTTGATTAAAATCTCGGAATTGCTCTTCGACCGTGTACTCAGGATACCAGCGGTATCCAGCCTCAGTCATTACCCTGACCAACTTGGCAGTATGGCCGGGTACATCTAGGCATCGAGTCAGGCGAACCACTTGATTGAGGTCGCGAGTGGCCATCTGAAAGCACAATCATAATGCAAGGGCATTAGAATTTCTAGCGAAATTTCGGCAGCATAACAGCTGTAAATGCTCAAGAAGGATTTTGAGACATTTGACAAAGGATTACATACACACTCAACATCATCATATCAAAGTTCTGAATCCATTCTAACAACATAATGTGGTAGTAGAACTGAACTAGGCTTGTATCCATCAAACTTATAAGGTACTACTGATTAGTAACACGTGATCCTGATAGAGAGAATAGGTCCTAATTCCTTAACCCCCGGTGAAAGAATGGACTGACTCAGATCAGAATGTCATAAGATAAAGGAGTAAAAAGAGCCTTACGTTCCATCCCACAAACAATTCCCCTACATATAACTAAAGAATTTCTAGACTCAACATCGACCAGTTTGGCTTGGAGAACCTACAGGCAGTCCGGCTCTGATGCCAACGCTGTCAGGACCCCGACTCGATGTCACATCGATCTAGCCGGTAACACCTCATATCCCTTTGCGGCCTCACGCACGGTATCCCCACGGGTGTCGCCTTACCTTTGCCCGGGACCGTTTGCGCCTTTTGGCTCACGTATATGATAGTGTCGCTAGCATCCATATGATAAGGAGCCCGGTCTGACATGACTAGTCGTAAACCCAAAGTGGCACAGACTTACAGGGACAGGCATCCATGACCCAGCTTCGAACGTGTCGGTCATCAGCAAGTGGGTCCGGGCTGTAGCACTGGGCTAGCAGGACTCCGGTAAACCGGGCTGTAGCGGGCTAACAGGACTCCGGTACTCAAAGCGTGACATTTCCCCGAAGGGACAGACACAGGAACGAAGAAGGACACATGCCGGCCAGCCTAGGTGTTCCAGAGCAGTAGCAAGCTACCATGGCTCAGCGGTAACACTAGGAGACATTTCCCGGTAAGAGAGGCTACTAAAGATAAACAACTAGATAGTCAGATCCCACACATACCAAGCATTTCAATCATACACACAATATGCTCGATATGTGCAAATACAACGAAGCATCACAACATGACTCTACGACACAAGTACTTTATTTAAGGCTCAGAGAGTCATACATAACATACACAAAGGTACGGGTCTCACGACCCAACATACAAGTCATACAGTCATACAAACCAGCAACGGAAGTAACTTGTCTGAGTACAGACAACTAGTAAAATAAAAGAGGCTTGGGAAGCCTAGCTATACTACAAGGTCCTTCACAAGCTCAGGGTCACCACCTGGGTCTTTAGCCTACTCGTTGATGTCAACGTCTACATAGAACCCATCAGAAGGGGTTGCAGCGTCTTCTGTAAAAATGTAAATTATAGCAACATGAGTACAAAGGTACTCAGCAAGACTTACATCAGATCCTACATACATGCATATTATCAAGAAGGGTTGGTGGAGTTATTGCAGCAAGCCAGCTTTGACTCTTGGCTAGACTATCCTACGATACTCCAACTTGAAATGGTTTTGCGCACACGAGTCCACTACTCACCACTTCAATACACTACCGAGGATCCACCTCCGTCTTCCTACGGAAGAGCCATCCTCGGCACTCACACTTATCTTGAGGCTTTTAGTAGCTTCCATTTACTTGTCTATGAACTGTATAGGCAACCAAGTAGTCCTTTACCGCGGACGCGGCTATTCGAATAGATCATGATAACCCTGCAGGGGTGTACTTCTTCATACACGCTCTCACCACTTACCGTCGTTTACACGACATGTACTCGGCAACCTTCAAGCGGAAGCCCAACGTGGGTGTCGGCCACGACCTACCTAATCACCTAAGCCTCCAGTCCAGGTTTATCGCCTATTCAGGTTCCATCCGCAGGGAGTCCGGCCGAGGTTTCCCATACGACCCCGAATGATGTGAACAGGGTTCCCGAGATACCTAACGGGTATTCGGTACACCCGGCCACGTACCTACCGCATCACAGCCCACACCTACGGTCAGCGCTGTCCACGGCCTCCAGTAGGCTACAAACACCAGAAACTACTTGCAACTCCTGAACGGAGAACTAGGGTGAATAAGAAGCCGAGAGGGTCCATTGGTTTCGGGCCCAATGCATGGTAGTAGCTGTATCTTAAATCACACATACAGATCTCAGTGCTTAAGGTCGGCTTCAATGAAACAACCCACCATGTACTCCTACATGGCCTCTCATCGATACCTTTACCAAATCGTGTTCACCACACCACTCTCATTACCGACATAATCATTTCACTCTAGCCCATCACCCAGATGAACCAGACCTGACACGACTCTAAGCATAGCAGGCATAGCAAGGTAGGAACAACACATACATATGGCTCAATCAACTCCTACACATGCTAGTGGGTTTCATCTAGTTACTGTGGCAATGACAGGTCATGCAGAGGAAATGGGTTCAACTACCGTAGCACACAGCAGTTTGAATTGCGTTGTCTTAATGCAGTAAAAGAGAGCAGGAGCGAGAACATGGGATTGTATCGATATGATCAAATGGTTGGTTGCTTGCCTGATGGTTCGATGCACTGATACGGTTCTTCGTTAGGGTAATCACGGTACTCCTCGGAGGCAGAACCTGTCGCAAAGGACACCGATACACAACTATCACCAAACAATGTGCAACAATATGATGCATGCATGAAACATGGCAATATGAGTGTGTTGGGCTAATGCAACTAAAACCAGAAGGGTTTGAGCAAATTTGAATCAAGGATTCAAATTTCAAATTCAGATATGGCCTTTTAAAGTGCTTTTCCTTGTTCTGCTTAAAACTTCAATTTAACTTGTTTGATCATGCATGAAAATAGTACAGATGGATAGATTGGATTTTTCTGATCATTTTTCATATATAATTTGTCCAATTTGGAGTTACAGAATAAAAGTTATGAATTTTTGAAGTTTAAATAATATTCTGGAATTTCCTGATTTAAATTAAATCCAGAAATTATAGTTATTGCGCCAGCATGACGTCATCATGACGTCAGTGGTCAACTGCGGCTGGCTGAGGTCAAACCTGACGTGTGGGGCCCACACGTCAGTGACAGGGGGGTTAAACAGGGTTAAATTAATCCTAATTACTAATTAGTGGCGCTGGGGCCCACTGGTCAGTGTCAGGGGGTTAACTAACAGTGGTTAGTGCTAATCCTAATTAGCTACAGGGCTGGGCCCACCTGTCAGGGACTCAGGGGGGTCCTGCCGTGGTCAAGGTGGGTCAAACCCACCGGCGACGTGACGCCGGCGAGGCCCGAGACGGCGGCGCGATGCGGAATCGCGCTACAGGGCACGGGCGAGTCCATTCTTGGGCTCGTTGGAGAGCTCTTGCTCCCGCGCGTCGAACGGTAGTGGTGGCCGAGCCTGGGGTGGCCGGTACCGTCGATGGCGAGCTCGTGAGCGGCGGCCGGAGTTCGGGTGCGGTCGGAGTCGGCGTTGCAGGGTGTTTGGAGAGGCGTTGGTGCGTGCTGCGTGCTCCTAGTGAGGCGTGGAGCACGATAGTGTGCTCGGTTGGGCGCTACGGTGACCGTGGCCACGACGGCGACATCGCCGGCGGCGTGGAGCTCTCGGCCAAGGTGGGGCTAGGTCCTAGAGGTCGAAAGAGACCCGGGAAGAAGGGGGAAACGACTCGGGGGCTCACCGCGGTTGCAGTGGGCGTCGAAGCGGGCTCGGTGACGCGCTGGAGACGGCGAATTCGTCGGCGATGATGGTCGGAGCCCGAAGAGGGGAACGGCGACGTGGCGGCGATGCAGGGCTTCCGGGGGCCCGTGGAGCGGTGGGGAAGAAGAGGGGGTTGTGGCGGAGCTTCTGAGCTAGTCGGGGGAGCGAGG
>NC_041389.1:292387000-292411773 GCF_002162155.2 Triticum dicoccoides
AGATGGCTGCTATGGCGAACGGCGGCGACGGTGGTGTTCGGCCGTGTGAGGGAGAGAGCGAGGGAGAGGAGGGGAGAGCCGGGGGAGAGTGAGAGAGAGCAGGGGGGAGGGGTGGCGTCGCCCAGGGGCATCGAGGCGAGGAGGGGAGGGCAGGCAGGCAGGGAGAGAGGTGGCGTGGCGCGGTGGCGCGCGCGCGCGCCGGCCACACTCCCCTCCCTTTGTCGGGACGAAGACGACAGAGGAGGGAGGTGGGCTGGGCCGCCTGCTGGCTGGGCCGGCCAGCTGGATGGGCTGCACAGTGGAGGAGCCCAGGTAAGCTTCTCCCTTTTATTTTTTTCCGTTTTCTAATTTCTGACATTTGTTTTGATTTAAATAATATATTAAATCATTTATTTAACTTATGCCAATTTTTGCAGGGGCTAGATATATTATTCCAGAGCTCCTTTAGAATTGGCATAATATTTGGACCATATTTCATATATATAGAAATATATTTCCAATGCAAATATTTATGCATTAATTCCAAATGCCCAAAATAAATGTCCATGAGTCACTAAAAATATTGGTTTGATTTTTATCTCTGTCCAATATTTTCAGAGATCAACATGAGCATTTTCTTGGACCCTTTTGGAGAAATTTTTATTTGGGTCATTTTCAAAATGATTCTGAGGGTTTCACAGATCCCCATTTCAAGTTAAATGGAATTTTAAACATGATGCACACATTCTAATGCATGACTAGCTAGGGTGTGACACATATGTCTGACCTCTGGATGCTGACGACTTAAGTCACATAGTTCAATAGCCCGGAGAGTCAACCAAGAAATTCTGGACTAGGTTCTTAACTAAAAAGAACCAGATCATCGACTGTCCAGATGTCGAAGCCCTAGCGGCCTTTAAACACAACATCCATGATGAATGGCTTGCCCGACACCTCGGCCAACAAAAGCCGAAGTCCATGGCAGCCCTTACAACGCTTATGACCCTCTTCTGCATGGGCGAGGATAGCTGGCTAGCCCGTAGCAATAACAATACAAGCGAACCTGGTACTTCTAAAGCCAGAAACAGCAATGGCAAGCCCCAACGCAACAGACACAAGCGTCGAAGCAATGGTGAAAATACCGAAGACACGGCGGTCAACGCCGAATTCAGTGGCTCTAAGTCCGGGCAGTGGAAGAAGCCATACAAAAGAAACAATCCGGGCCCGTCCAGTTTGGACCTCATACTCGATCGGCCATGTCAAATGCACGACACTCCTGATAAACCAGCCAATCATACGAACAGAGAGTGTTGGGTTTTTAAACAGGCCGGCAAGCTAAACACCGAGCACAAGGAGAAGGGGTCACAAAGCGAGGACGATGACGAGGAGCCCCGGCAACCAAACACAAGGGGACAGAAGAAGTTTCCCCCCCAAGTTAAAATGGTGAACATGATATACGCTACCCATATCCCTAAGAGGGAGCGCAAGAGCGCGCTCAGGGACGTCTACGCGATGGAGCTAGTTGCCCCAAACTTCAACACGTGGTCATCCCGCCCGATCACCTTCGATTGCAGGGACCATCCGACCAGTATCCATCATGGTGGTTCAGCCGCACTGGTCCTCGACTCAATCATTGATGGATTCCACCTTACACGAGTCCTCATGGACGGTGGCAGTAGCCTGAACCTGCTCTATCAGGATATAGTGTGCAAAATGGGTATCAATCCCTCAAGGATCAAGCCCACCAAAACCACCATTAAAGGTGACATACCAAGTGTAGAGGCCTGCTGTACGGGCTCAATCACACTGGAAGTGGTCTTCGGATCCCCGTACAATTTCCAAAGCGAAGAATTGATCTTCGATATCGTCCCCTTCCGCAGTGGCTATCACGCACTGCTCGGACGAACCGCATTCGCTCGATTCAATGCGGTGCCACACTATGCTTATCTCAAGCTCAAGATGCCCAGACCACGTGGTGTCATAACCGTCAATGGAAATACGGAACGATCCCACCATACCGAGGAGCACGCCGCGGCCCTTACAGCAGAAGTACAGAGCAGCCTTTTCAGGCAGAACTTTAATTCGGCGGCCAAGCTCTCAGACACTGTCAAATGGATCTGAACTACTCTGTAGCAGGACAGTCCAGCTCGTCAAGAGCTTGACTAGCAATTCGCCCTCCGTCCCAGTCCCGACCAAACGGCGGCATTCGTACCGCGCGTACATAACTAAGCACTTAAAATACCATGGGCATAGATGGAGGCATGATACATCTCCAACGTATCTGTAATTTTTTATTGTTCCATGCTATTATATTACCTGTTTTGGATATTTATGGGCTTTACTATACAGTTTTATATCATTTTTGGGACTAACCTATTAACCGGAGGCCCAGCCCAAATTGCTACTTTTTTGCCTATTTATGTGTTTCGCAGAAAAAACGAATATCAAACGGAGTCCAAACGGAATGAAACCTTCGGGAGAGTTATTTATGGAACAAACGCAATCCATGAAACTTGGAGTGGATGCGAAGAAGCAATCGAGGAGGCCACGAGGCAGGGAGGCGCACCCTAGGGGGGTGGGCGCGCCCCCCACCCTCGTGGGCCCCTCATGGCTCCCCTGACAGACTTCCTTCGCCTATATATACTTGCATACCCTGAAAACATCCAGGAGCACCATGAAACCCTATTTCCACCGCCACAACTTTCTGTACCCGGGAGATCCCATCTTGGAGCCTTTTCCGGCGCTCCGCCGGAGGGGGAATCGATCACGGAGGGCTTCTACATCAACACCATAGCCCCTCCGATGAGTTGTGAATAGTTTACCACAAACCTTCGGGTCCGTAGTTCTTAGCTAGATGGCTTCTTCTCTTTCTTTGAATCTCAATACGAAGTTCTCCTCAATCTTCTTGGAGATCCATACGATGTAACTCTTTTGGCGGTGTGTTTGTCGAGATCCGATGAATTGTGGGTTTATGATCAAGTTTATCTATGAGAAATATTTGAATCTCCTCTAAATTCTTTTATGTATGATTGGTTATCTTTGCAAGTCTCTGCGAATTATCAGTTTGGTTTGGCCTACTAGATTGATCTTTCTTGCAATGGGAGAAGTGCTTAGCTTTGGGTTCAATCTTGCGGTGTCCTTTCCCAGTGACAGCAGGGGCAGCAAGGCACGTATTGTATTGTTGCCATCGAGGATAAAAAGATGAGGTTCATATCATATTGCTTGAGTTTATCCCTCTACATCATGTCATCTTGCCGAATGCGTTACTCTTTTCTTATGAACTTAATACTCTAGATGCATGCTGGATAGTGGTCGATGTGTGGAGTAATAGTAGTAGATGCAGAATCGTTTTGATCTACTTGTCGCGGACCTGATGCCTATATACATGATCATGCCTAGATATTCTCATAACTATGCACTTTTCTATCAATTGCTCGATAGTAATTTGTTCACCCACCGTAATACTTATGTTATCTTGAGAGAAGCCACTAGTGAAATCTATGGCCCCCGGGGTCTATTTTCCATCATATAAGTTTCCGATCTACTTTATTTTGCAATCTTTACTTTCCAATCTATATCATAAAAATACCAAAAATATTTATCTTATCTTATTATCTCTATCAGATATCACTTCCGCAAGTGGCCGTGAAGGGATTGACAACCCCTTTATCGTGTTGGTTGCGAGGTTCTTGTTTGTTTTTTTAGGTATGAGGGACTTGCGTGTAGCCTCCTACTGGATTGATACCTTGGTTCTCAAAAACTGAGGGAAATACTTACGCTACTTTGCTGCATCACCCTTTCCTCTTCAAGGGAAAACCAACGCAGTGCTCAAGAGGTAGCAAGAAGGATTTCTAGCGTTGTTGCCAGGGAGGTCTTCGCTCAAGTCAAGACATACCAAGTATCCATCACAAACTCTTATCCCTCGCATTACATTATTTTCCATTTGCCTCTCGTTTTCCTCTCCCCCACTTCACCCTTGCCATTTTATTCGCCCTTTTTCTCATTCGATCTTATGTTTGCTTGTGTATCCATGTGCCTTATATGTGCTTGCATCTTTGCTTGCTAAAAATCTATTGATATGGATCCACTTAAAGTGTTTTACTTGGATCATCTTCGATCCTTATGCGCTCGTGCTGAAACCCCAATTAGCCTAGTTGATGGGAAATCTTTAGATGAGCATGCTCATTTTGTGCGTCACCGTTTGTCTGAAAAAGGGAGACTCTTATGGGATCAAATAAACAAATTGTTGTGTTATGCTTGGAATCTTTGTGAAATTTATGATTTTACTTGTTGCTCTAATAACCCTAAAAAACACCTTCCCTACCTATGTGAGTTTAATGAAAATAAAATATTATCTTCTTATGCAAAGGGTGTTTATAGTTACTATGATATCAAACAAATTGAAGAATTTGTTTCTTTTAAGGGTGCTTATGAAGTTGCTTCTTTGATTGAAAAGTATGATATTACGCTCTACGAGTCTGAAAACTTTGACATACTTAAATATTGCTATGAAAACTATGCTCATAATGTCAATGTCAAAGAATTTATTGAGAGAATGATCATTGCTTTGGAATAAAATAATGATATGCATGAATCTATAGATAATGATGATTCCGATGATTTGATTGAAATATCCCTTGATGAACATGATGCTTGCTATTCTTGTGGCCATGATGCCAATATTTATGAAGATGAATTTGCTATAGTTACTTATGTTAAACATGAGATCGTGGCTATTGCACCCATACTTGATAGTTCCTTCAATGAAAAGCACGATTGCAATGATGTTATTATAAATTCTCTTGATGTCAATTGTGCTAATAATATGCAAAAACCTAAGCTTGGGGATGCTAGTTTTTCTATGTCTATTACTTGTTGCAATGATCATGATTGGGGTGATGATGTTTCTTATGATCTTGAAAATTTATTTAAGCCTCATGATGAATATGAGATTGATAATAGTCTTTGCAATATTATTGAAAGTGGGTTTGGAAGAGTGTCAACTTTAGATCCCACATATTTGGAGAATTTTCAATTTTATGAAATTTTTGATAAAAGTGGGTTTGGAGAGGTCATGACTTTAGTTAATGTTAATCCCACTATTTTGGAAGAGTGTCAACTTTGCATACATGTGGGTCGTGTTAAGAATATGTTTTTTGATAGCTATATTGTTGAATTTGCTTATGATCCTGCATGTAATTATTATGAGAGAGGACAATATGGTTGTAGAAATTTTCATATTACTAAATTACCTCTCGTTATGTTGAGATTGCTATTGTTTCTTCTTCTTCCTTGCATATGCTAGTTTTTTCTTGCCTTGATAATTTGTTTGCCTATAAGATGCCTATGCATAGGAAGTATGTTAGACTTATATGTGTTCGTCACGTGCTTTATGATGCTCTCTTTGTGCTTCAATTCTTGTCTTACATGTTAGCATCATCGAAATCTCAATGCCTAGCTTAGGGCGTTAAATGATAGCGCTTGTTGGGAGGCAACCCAATTTTATTTTTGTTCCTTGCTTTTTGTTCCTGTTTAGTATTAAATTATTCATCTAGCTTCTGTTTAGATGTGGTTTTATATTTTAATTAGTGTTTGTGCCAAGTAGAACCTATAGGATAATGTTGGGTGATAGTTAATTTGATCTTGCTGAAAAACAGAAACTTTTGCGCATACGAGAATAATTTTAATAAATCACAGAAACGTGATTTGTAGTTGATCTTTTTGTAATAAGATTAATAGATAAATTTCCTAGGACTTCCTATTTTGGTAGGATTTTTAGAGTTCCATAAGTATTCTAAAGTTGCAGATTGCTATAGACTGTTCTGTTTTTGACAGATTCTGTTTTTCGTGTGTTGTTTGCTTATTTTGATGACTCTATGGTTATTATCAGGGGGTATGAACCATATAGAAGTTGAAATACAGTAGGTTTAACACCAATATAAATAAATAAGGATTTCATTACATTACCTTAAAGTGGTGGTTTGCTTTCTTGCACTAACGGAGCTCGTGAGATTTTCAGTTGAGTTTGGTGTTGTGAAGTTTTCAAGTTTTGGGTAAAGATTTGATGGACTATGGAATAAGGAGTGGTAAGAGACTAAGCTTGGGGATTTCCAAGGCACCCCAAGATAAATTCAAGGGCAACCAAAAGCCTAAGCTTGGGGATGCCCCGGAAGGCATCCCCTCTTTCATCTTCATCTATCGGTAACTTTACTTGGAGCTATATTTTTATTCACCACATGATATGTGTTTTGCTTGGAGCGTCTTGTATGATATGAGTATTTGCTTTTTAATTTACCACAATCATCCTTGCTCTACACACATTTTGGGAGAGACACACATGATTCGGAATTTATTAGAATACTCTATGTGCTTCACTTATATCTTTTGAGCTAGATAATTTTGCTCTAGTGCTGCACTTATATCTTTTTAGAGCACGGCGGTGGTTTTATTTTGTAGAAATTATTGATCTCTCATGCTTCACTTGTATTATTTTGAGAGTCTTTTAGAACAGCATGGTATTTGCTTTGGTTATAAAATTAGTCCTAATATGATGGGCATCCAAGTTGGGTATAATAAAAACTATCATATAGAGTGCATTGAATGCTATGATCAATTTGATGCTTGATGATTGTTTTGAGATATGAGGATGGTAATATTAGAGTCATGCTAGTTGGGTAGCTATGAATTTGAGGAATACTTGTGTTAAAAGTTTGTGATTCCCATAGCATGCACATATGGTGAACTATTATGTGATGAAGTTGGAGCATGATTTATTTATTGATTGTCTTCCTTATGTGTGGAGGTCGGGATCGCGCGATGGTTAACTCCTACCAACCTTCCCCTAGGGGCATGCGTGTAGTACTTTGTTTTGACAACTTGTAGATTTTTTCAATAAGTATATGAGTTCTTCATGACAAATGTTGAGTCCATGGATTATACGCACTCTCACCCTTCCATCATTGCTAGCCTCTCTTGTGCCACGCAACTTTAATCGGTACCATACACCCACCATATACCTTCCTCAAAACAGCCACCATACCTACTTATTATGGCATTTCCATAGCCATTCCGAGATATTTTCCATGCAACTTTCCACCTGAAAGTGCAACTATCCCTGGGTGGTTTTGGTAATTCCTAACAACATATAGCTCATTGAGCTAATGCTATTTCAAGATAAATATTTCAGGAAAGCTCAATGTTTGGCATGGCATGGATGAGAAACCTGGACCCCTCAAAATGCTAAGGACAAAAGGATTGGCTCAAGCTCAAAGCACAAGACTCTACATTTTTCATTTTAGTGATCCAAGATCACATTGAGTCCATAGGAAAAGCCAATACTATCAAGAGGGAGTGAGGTGTTGCTTAATGAGTTTCTTGCTCAAAGTGTTTAGTGATATGCTCCTAAAACCCTCAACTACTTTCTCACATCCACATATGTTGCAAACCAAAATTCAAACTCGGACCCACCGAAACTTTCTATCCGGCGCCACCGAGTTCAGTTGACATAGCCATTGCCAGAAACCCTAGTCTTTTCGGTCTCACCGATAGGGATCTCGGTCTCACCGAGATGGGATTGTAATCTCTTTGTTTCCCTTTGTAACGTTTCAGTCAAACCGAGATGAGCGATCGGTCCCATCGAGATTGCAATGCAAACTCTCTGTTTCCCTTTCGTAAAGTTTCGGTCCAACCGAGATGAGAGAATCGGTCCCACCGAGTTTGCCTGACCAACTCTCTGTTTGTCTATTACCAAAATCGGTCTCACCGAGTTTGTGTAATCGGTCTCACCGAGATTACATTATGCCCTAACCCTAACCATATCGGTCCCACTGAGTTGACATGTCGGTCCCACCGAAATGCCTAACGGTCACATTATGAACTAAATCGGTCTGACCGAGTTTCACGATTCGGTCCCATCGAGCTTGGTAAGTTGTGTGTAACGGTTAGATTTTGTGTTGAGGCTATATATACACCTCCACCCACTCTTCATTCGTGGAGAGAGCCATCAGAACACGCCTACACTTCCAACATACATTTTCTGAGAGAGAACCACCTACACTTGTGTTAAGGTCAAGATATTCCATTCCTACCACATAAATCTTGATCTCTAGCCTTCCCCAAGTGGCTTTCCACTCAAATCTTCTTTCCACCAAATCCAAATCCTGTGAGAGAGAGTTGAGTGTTGGGGAGACTATCATTTGAAGCACAAGAGCAAGGAGGTCATCTTCAACACACCATTTGTTACTTCTTGGAGAGTGGTGTCTCCTAGATTGGCTAGGTGTCACTTAGGAGCCTCCGTCAAGATTGTGGAGTTGAACCAAGGAGTTTGTAAGGGCAAGGAGATCGCCTACTTCATGAAGATCTACCCAAGTGAGGCAAGTCCTTCGTGGGCGGCGGCCATGGTGGGATAGACAAGGTTGCTTATTCATGGACCCTTCGTGGGTGGAGCCCTCCGTGGACTCGCGCAACTGTTACCCTTCGTGGGTTGATGTCTCCATCAACATGGATGTACGATAGCACCACCTATCGAAACCACGGATAAAAAATTTCCTTGTCAACATTGCATTTGCTTCCTCAAACTCCTCCCTTTAGGTTCCAAAAGCTGCTTCGGTATCACCGAGTTTACAAATCGGTAGCTCCGAAATGCTTTCTGTGGGAACTAAAACTAAGTTTTTGACTCAATTGTTTTGCAAAACCTATGTGCTTTGTGATGCTCATCCACTCTACCTCATCTATATCTATTCACAGTGTCTGCTGTCAGTGAGTTTGCATAAATGTCTGATCAAAGTGATAGCCAGAACAAGTCTGAAGAGCAAGCTCAATTGAGTGAGGGCACTAGTCTCTCAAGCAGCTATGATGAGGGCAGCAGGAGCACACCCAGCAACTTGCCAAAGGCAGCTACCAGGACAAGGAAGAAGAAAACCTCATATTTTGAAGATGAGGATTATGTTGCTATTGAGGATGAGGCCACCTCAAAGAAGAAAGTGATGAAGAAGGAGTATGGCAGTGCTGCTACCACGAAGACATGCATGAACAAGAAGGCACCTGGCAGGAGAGTGCCTACATCCAAACCTAGGAAGGTTGCCACCGGTGAAACTATGAAGTTCACCATTGAATCTGAAGAAGAAGCTATTGGTGAAGACAAGAAAAAGAAAAGGACAAGAACAACGACTGGCAAAGTTCTTGGCAAGCCCTCCATGAGGAGAGATTCTGATGAGGAAGATGAAGAGGAAGAGGATGCTGCTCCAGCTCCTAAAGCTCAGAAGCTCATGGGAGATGCAATCAGATCAGGGGCTGCTCCATCTAAGCCCAAAGCTGCTCCCAAGGCTGCTGCTCTAGCTCAAAAGCCTAAACCCAAGAGGAAGACCAGAAGTATTCCAGCTGAGGAGAGGAACAAGGCCCGATTGCATGAAGCTGCAGAAGAAGATGATTCACTTGTTTTGAGAAAACTAAAGCCCAAGATCCCTGACCACAATGATGCACATCCTGTTGCAGAGAACTTGAAAATCAGGAAGGATTCAAGACTGAGATTATGGAGACAGTCTGATCCATATGCTGTCAGGATAAGAACTATTGTTGACTACAGGTTTCACACTAAGGAACAACAAGACTTTTATGAGACAATCTTGCTTGACAAGAAGCCTATTGTCTGTGACATGAGATGGGTCAACTTGGAGTACATCAAGGAGAATGAAGATCACTATCCAGGTGTATATGACAGCTTCAAAGCATGTGGAGTTGATACATTTGTTGTCCAGAAGCTCACCAAGTGGAATGATGAGCTGATCATGCAGTTTTACTCCACTGCTCACTTCTACCCAGATGGGAAGATCATCTGGATGTCAGAAGGTACTAGGTACCAATCCTCTGTGGAAGAATGGGCTTAGTTGATCAATGCTCCAGAACAAAATAAAGATGACTTGGATGTTTATGCTGAAAAGAAGAAAGACCATAATACTATGGCACACATGTACAAAGAGATCCCAGATGATGCTTTGGAGACTCATAAGTTTGGATCTGTCCATTTCTTGTTGTATGGTTTGCCTACCATCAACTGGATCCTAAGGCACACATTGCTACCCAAGTCAGGTGATCACAAGATGATCAGAGGACATGCTATCAACTTGCTACATTTGTTTGTGTTGCTCAAAAGTTTAAAGTCATGAGTCTGATTATGGAGACAATCAAAAGAACAGCAGCTGATCAGAAAAGATCTTGTGGGTATGCCCCACAAATTCAGGAGCTCATCAAATCCAAGATGGGCACAGGAAAATATCTATTTGATAAGGAGCACCTGACCATCTACCCTGAATTTGAAGACAACACTATTGTTATGAATGAGAATGAACCATCATAAGCTCAAGCACATGAGAAGAGAGAGAAGGCAAGGGCAGAGAAAGCGGCAAAGATGCCAACTGCTGAAGAGGCATCTCAAGTGTTCTTGAAGAGCAAGCAAGATCAGCTTGGATATCTGATTGCCTCCACCTTGATGATTGAGAAGGGCTTGGCCACCCTAACTCAAAACCAGGAGAGCTTGGATAGGATCATTGAGCAGAAATTCTATGCTCTTGATGTCAAGGTAATTGAGATCCAAACTGCAGTTGAGCAGCTTCAGGAGGAAGTGGAGGAGAAGAAGGGAAAGTCTACTACAGATATTTTTGCTAGAGTGCCCAGAGGACAAAGATCTGCTGCAGTGCCAGTCACAGATACTAGAGCTACAACATCTGCACCAGCTGCTACAGCTCCAGTGCCACCTCCATAAGCCACTCCACCAGCTCCAGCTACATCTATAGACGCTTTCATCCTTGGAGTCATCTCTACGCCACCTCATGAAGACCAAGCCTGAGAGTCATTTAGCACTATGCATTTTTTGAACTTTTTGGTAACTTGTTGCCAAAGGCGGAGAAATTGTATAGATCATAGGCTTCAAGAGAGAGTGTTGCTTTTTATCTCTCTTGTTTTTGGTTGAACTTCTTGATTGTGTGCTTGTGAGATACTTGTTTACTTGTTTGATCATGTGTTTGATCATATGCTACCCTCAATGCTTGTTGGATGATATTATCTCTTATATCCTTATATGATCATTCACTTTGCTTGGTGATGAGTGCATGTGTTCAATTATTATCATTTTGAGCGCTCCACCAAGATGTATGTGACATGGAAGAGTAACCCATGATCCTAACACATTGTGCATTTGTAGTCCAAAGCAAATTTGAAATAATGCACAAATTTGGGGGGGGGGGGCTCTAGCTTATCACATACTTCTCAAAGCTACGATGTTTTTCAATCTTATTATCATTTGTCGAAGCTTTGACTATATGTTGTCATCAATTACCAAAAAGGGGGAGATTGAAAGTGCAACTATCCCTGGGTGGTTTTGGTAATTCCTAACAACATATAGCTCATTGAGCTAATGCTATTTCAAGATAAATATTTCAGGAAAGCTCAATGTTTGGCATGGCATGGATGAGAAACGTGGACCCCTCAAAATGCTAAGGGCAAAAGGATTGGCTCAAGCTCAAAGCACAAGACTATATTTTTCATTTTAGTGATCCAAGATCACATTGAGTCCATAGGAAAAGCCAATACTGTCAAGAGGGGGTGAGGTGTTGCTTAATGATTTTCTTACTCAAAGTGCTTAGTGATATGCTCCAAAAACACTCAACTACTATCTCACATCCACATATGTCCCAAACCAAAAGTTAAACTCAGCCCCATCGAAACTTTCTATCCGGCGCCACCGAGTTCAGTTGACATAGCCATTGCCAGAAACTCTAGTCTTTTCGGTCTCACCGATAGGGATCTCGGTCTCACCGAGATGGGATTGTAATTTCTCTGTTTCCCTTCGTAAGGTTTCGGTCAAACCGAGATGAGCGATCGGTCCGACCGAGATTGCAATGCAAACTCTCTGTTTCCCATTCATAACGTTCCGGTCCAACCAAGATGAGTGAATCGGTCCCACCGAGTTTTCCTGACCAACTCTCTGTTTGTCTATTACCAAAATTGGTCTCACTGAGTTTGTGTAATCGGTCTCACCGAGATTAATTATGCCCTAACCCTAACCATATCGGTCCCACCGAGTTGACACGTCGGTCCCACCGAAATGCCTAATGATCACATTATGAACTAAATCAGTCCGACCGAGTTTCACGATTCGGTCCCACCGAGTTTGGTAAGTTGTGTGTAATGGTTAGATTCTGTGTTGAGGCTATATATACCCCTTCACCCACTCTTCATTCGTGGAGAGAGCCATCAGAACATGCCTATACTTCCAACATACATTTTCTGAGAGAGAACCACCTACACATGTGTTGAGGTCAATATATTCCATTCCTACCACATAAATCTTGATCTCTAGCCTTCCCCAAGTTGCTTTCCACTCAAATCTTCTTTCCACCAAATCCAAATCCTGTGAGAGGGAGTTGAGTGTTGGGGAGACTATCATTTGAAGCACAAGAGCAAGGAGTTCATCATCAACACACCATTTGTTACTTCTTAGAGAGTGGTGTCTCCTAGATTGGCTAGGTGTCACTTGGGAGCCTCCGTCAAGATTGTGGAGTTGAACCATGGAGTTTGTAAGGGCAAGGAGATCGCCTAATTCGTGAAGATCTACCCGAGTGAGGCAAGTCCTTCATGGGCGACGACCATGGTGGGATAGACAAGGTTGCTTCTTCGTGGACCCTTCATGGGTGGAGCCCTCCGTGGACTCGTGCAACCGTTACCCTTCGTGGGTTGAACTCTCCATCAACGTGGATGTACGATAGCACCACCTATCGGAACCACGGATAAAAAATTTTCGTGTCAACATTGCGTTTTCTCCTCAAACTCCTCCCTTTACCTTCATATGCAATTGTTTTAGATTCCGCTGCTATACTCTTAGAATTGCATGTGTAGGTTGATTGCTTGACTTGTGCTAAGTTGCTAAAATCTGCCAAGAACTAAAATTGGGAAACGACTAGATTTTTATTTGGTCAAGTAGTCTAATCACCACTCCCCCCCCCTCTAGACATACTTTCGATCCTACACCACCGTTCCGTTATTTATGACACGCTCCATCGTTGTCATATTGCCTTTTCATGATCATGTAGTTGACATCGTATTTGTGGCAAAGCCACCATTAATAATTCTTTCATACATGTCACTCTTGATTCATTGCATACCCCGGTACACCGCCGGAGGCATCCACATAGAGTCATATTTTGTTCTAAGTATTGAGTTGTAATTCTTGAGTTGTAAGTAAATAAAAGTGTGATGATCTTCATTATTAGAGCATTGTCCCAAGTGAGGAAAGGATGATGGAGACTATGATTCCCCCACAAGTCGGGATGAGACTCCGGACTTTATGAAAAATAAAAGAGGCCAAAGAAGCCCAAATAAAAAAAAGAGGCCAAAGAAGCCCACCAAAATATAAAAAAATGAGAGAAAAAGAGAGAAGGGACAATGTTACTATCCTTTTCCACACTTGTGCTTCAAAGTAGCACCATGATCTTCATGATAGAGAGTCTCCTATGTTGTCACTTTCATATACTAGTGGGAATTTTTCATTATAGAACTTGGCTTGTATATTCCAATGATTGGCTTCCTCAAATTGCCCTAGGTCTTCGTGAGCGAGCAAGTTGGATGCACACCCACTTAGTTTCTTTTGATGAGCTTTCATACACTTATAGCTCTAGTGCATCCGTTGCATGGCAATCCCTACTCACTCACATTAATATCTATTAATGGGCATCTCCATAGCCCGTTGATACGCCTAGTTGATGTCGGACTATCTTCTTTTTTTGTCTTCTCCACAACCACCATCCTATTCCACATATAGTGCTATGTCCATGGCTCACGCTCATGTATTGCGTGAAGATTGAAAAAGTTTGAAAATACTAAAGTATGAAACAATTGCTTGGCTAAAACCGGGGTTGTGCATGATTTAAATATTTTGTGTGATGAAGATAGAGCATAGCCAGACTATATGATTTTGTAGGGATAACTTTCTTTGGCCATGTTATTTTGAGAAGACATCATTACTTTGTTAGTATGCTTGAAGTATTATTACTCTTATGTCAATATTAAACTTTTATCTTGAATCATTTGGATCTGAACATTCATGCCACAATAAAGAAAATTACATTGAGAAATATGCTAGGTAGCATTCCACATAAAAATTCTGTTTTTATCATTTACCTAGTCGAGGACGAGCAGGAATTAAGCTTGGGGATGCTTGATACGTCTCCAACGTATCTATAATTTTTTATTGTTCCATGCAATTATATTACCTGTTTTGGATGTTTATGGGCTTTACTATACACTTTTATATCATTTTTGGGACTAACCTATTAACCGGAGGCCCAACCCAAATTGTTGTTTTTTTGCCTATTTCAGTGCTTTGCAGAAAAGGAATATCAAATGGAGTCCAAACGGAATGAAACCTTCGGGAGAGTTATTTTTGGAACAAACGCAATCCAGGAGACTTGGAGTGGACGTCAAGAAGCAATCGAGGAGGCCACGAGGCAGGGAGGCGCGCCCCGCCACCCTTGTGGGCCCCTCGTGGCTCCCCTGACCGACTTCTTTCGCCTATATATACTTGCATACCCTGAAAGCATCGAGGAGCACCACGAAACCCTATTTCCACCACCACAACCTTCTGTACCTGGGAGATCCCATCTTGGAGCCTTTTCCGGCGCTTCACCGGAGGGGGAATCGATCACGGAGGGCTTCTACATCAACACCATAGCCTCTCCGATGAGTTGTGAGTAGTTTACCGCACACCTTCGGGTCCATAGTTATTAGCTAGATGGCTTCTTCTCTTTCTTTGAATCTCAATACAAAGTTCTCCTCGATCTTCTTGGAGATCTATTCGATGTAACTCTTTTTGCTGTGTGTTTGTCGAGATCCAATGAATTGTGGGTTTATGATCAAGTTTATCTATGAGAAATATTTGAATCTCCTCTAAATTCTTTTATGTATGATTGGTTATCTTTTCAAGTCTCTGCAAATTATCAATTTAGTTTGGCCTACCGCTCCTAGACCCGCATACTTTTTCTTTTTCTTTTTCTTTTCAGGTCTCTTTCTTTCCCAGATCCTTCCTGGTGACCTGATCGACGGACCTATAGAGGGACGGATACACCAAGATGGCAAGAAGCATTGACGTATGGGGGAATTTCCAGGTGGTTTCTTTAAATAATCATTATGCCTGCTTTAAGAACCCGCACGCAGCTCTCCCTTGGTCATGGCATGTTAAATAGCCCTTTTTCTTATCGCACTATTTGCACAAAATATGTTTTGACGTATTAATCAAACAACAATGGAAAATGGTTCGCGGCCCAATTTCTGGAGCGTTAGCCTATTACTTCATTTTTCTTTTTCTTGATATTTTTATCAATTGCACCCATACACTCTGGTACGCCTTAATTCGCTAGGGGATTTATTATGCCCCATAATACGGCAACAAAGTCCGAACACTTTTTTACAGTACAGTTCGGCACCCCGAACTTATAGCATTATATGCATCAGCTCTGAATCATGTCCTTGGTCAATAGTTGGGTTGCCCGGCTCCTGTGCTTACTACCTTATGTTCTGCTATATCGGCTAGGGTAGTAAAGGGAGAACTGCTGCGATTGTGTCCTAGTTCATCCGGATGAGCACCTCAGTAGAGAAAGCTGAAAACTGACTGTCATGATGCGGCGTGAGCCGGTCAGCTGTTCGAGAGGTTACAAATCATTAGCGATTTTTTCCGCATTATGCGATGAATTGGTTTATATCCGAACAGGTGTTTACAGTACTCCAAGTTCGGACTTACGAATACTAGGGGTTGCGCCTAAATTTCTATTGTCAAACTCCTATGGCTATGTGAGGGTGATAAAGCCACATAGTCCGGTTGCCTGGTTTGTTGCACTAAACACCTCCTTGAAGGACCAAAACTTTGGAATAAAGAGTGTTTAGATTCATCCCGAACCCCCCGTACTACCTACATGGGGGCTGAAGCCGACGACTAGCCAACTCCCAGATTTAACAAAACGGCCACACAGAAGGTAAAATCTTAAAATAACAGGCATTATATTATATAACGACTCTATTTCATATTATAGGAAGGGATGACATGAACATATTCGCTCAAAGATTACATCCTTAGCGCATTGTTCGGCCACAAGGCGGGATCCCTCCAAGACACTATCAAAATACAGTTCGGGTGTGCGGTGCTCCTTGCCCTCAGGCGGTCCCTCGGTCATAAGCTTTGCGGCGTCCATCTTCACCCAGTGCATCTTGACTCGGGCGAAGGCCATTCACGCGCCTTTGATGCAGACCGACCGCTTGATAGCATCAAGCCGAGGGCAGGCATTGACCAGCCGATTCACGAGCCTGAAGTAGCTATTGGGAATGGCGTCGGCAGGCCATAGTCGGATTATCAAATCCTTCATGGCTAGTTCGGCCGCCCTATGCAGTTCGACCAGCTGTTTTAGCTGATCACTAAAGAGCACCAGATGTTCTGGCGCAAGGTATTGCGACCAAAATAGCTTCTCCATCAAGCTCCCCACTTCGGCTCGAAAGAATTCCGCAATGTCTGAAATGTTGCGTGGCAGATCCGTAAACACCCATGGAGAAATCCAAATCCGGGTCAGTAAGAGGAACCTTTTCTTCACATATTTCCTCTGCATAATAAAGGCCTTACCTGCTGCGATTTTCTTGGCCGCCTGGATTTCTTGGAGGGCTCCCTGGGCTTCAACCTGGGCATTGTGTGCGCTTTGGCAGGCCTTGGCAAGTTCGGACTCTTGATCCATAATGTCACGCTCCAAGGACTCGCATTTCTTGACGGCGTCCCGGAGCTCCTGCTGGACCTCACTGACCCTCGCCTCGTGCTTTTCACGGGCGGCTTATTCCTTGGCCGCTCTATCCTCGGCCTCGGCCAGCGCCTTCTTAAGGGCCTCCACCTCGGTCGCCTCTCCTACAAATATCATGACACTTTAGTCAGCACAAATCATTCATCCTTACCGAACATATAGAAGGTCATTGCATACCTTGTTTATCCTCCAGCTCCTTTTTCATGCGGCCGAGCTCCTCCTCAGCCCGCTCCAGACTCTACTTCAGTCCGGAGACCTCGGCAGTATGAGAGGTCGCAGCCAGTAATGATGCCTGCTTATTCACATTGACTCAATTGGTTAGTCTCCTGCGAAAATTGTTTGATCCTCTGTCCGGCTTGTCTTTTCGAACACCGGATAGTGTGTCAGGGGCTACTATCTATACTGTGACATTATTTTTACATAATCGCTTTGCTTACCTCAAAGCCTGTTAGAAGGCTTGTGCAGGCTTCGGTCAGTCCGCTTTTCGCGGACTGGATCCTCTCAATCACCGTACCCATAAGGGTACGGTGTTCCTCAACAATGGAAGCGCCTCGCAGCGCTTCCAGCAAAGTATCTGGCGCCTCTGGATGGACAGAGGTCACCAGTGGAATAGGCACACACACCCTTCTTTCGAAAGAGGCTGCTTGCCTGATTCCGGAGCCGTATGGGTCTCCGGAATACATATTCCGCTGGGGGCGAATTGGATATGGCCCCCATCGTTAGTATCCATGGGGCCTTTTCTCCCCCATGTGTCCGGCAGCCGAGGTTTCACCCTCCGACACCTCCCGGATGGCCTCCTGCGTCTCTCTCTTACCTGGGATCCTTCGGGACGACGTCTCGGCGCCATCCATGTCCTTGGGAGAGGAGGCTGCTGGAAGGGTCCCGCTGTCCATCGCCTCCGGGGCCAGTGAATCCTCCAAAGATAAGGACCGCTCGAGGTTGGACCGAGTCGGACTGCGAATGCATGATTCAACACATTAATACTATGAAGTAGTGAGGCCGGATATATGAATGTATCCGGGTTTTTGAGTACTCATGATTTGGCCCGGGTCTTGTCCCTGGGGCGCCACTCCGAGCTGCTGTCGGTGGCCGCTATGGAGTTGTCCGGAAGGGAAGGTTTCCCCTTCTTAGACGCTTCAACCTCCAGATGCGTGGAGGTCGGCCACTTCTTCCCCCCCCCCCCCCCGGGGGGGGGGACTTTCTTCTTCCTCCTCCTCTTCCTCGTCGTCCTCGGTGGCGGAGGAATGAGTTTCGGCGTCTTCGGACGTGATGTCCGAAGCGCCCTTGCGACGGAGACCACCCCTTGTCCCCTTGGCCTTCTTCTTGACCTTCTTCTCCAGCGCTTGATAGGGCGTCGGAACCAGCATCTTCGTCAGAAGAGGGATTTCTGGGTCTCTGGGCAGCAGAGCTGGACAGTGAATCCGCTCCTCCTTCTTTGTCCAGCCCTGATAAAATCGATAGGGAGGCTAAGGCGTGTTCCTCGAGTATGCAAGTAAAGGATACACCTTGAAAACATGGAAAACTTACCGGACTAGCGGGATGGGACAAGTCGTGCATGTGGTCCTCGGTCGTTGCTGGCCGCACCTCGTTGGCCTTGAAGAGCACCTTCCAGATGTCTTCGTGCGCGGTGCCGAAGAAATGCAGCAAGGTCTGGTGCTTGGCCGGTTCATACTCCCACAAGTCCCACAAGTGGCAAGTCCGCCGCTGGCACGGAAGGATCCGGCGAATAAGCATCACCTGAATCACATTGACAAACTTGATTTTCTTGTCTGTCATGCTTTGGATGTGCGTCCGAAGCGTTGTCAGCTCGTCTGGCGAGGACCAGTCCAGACCCTTCTCTAGCCAGGAGGTGAGCCGCATTGGGGGTCCGGACCGGAATTCGGGAGCCTCGGCCCAGTTGGTGCTGCGCGGCTCCGTGATATAGAACCAAGATTTCTGCCACCCTTTGACAGTCTCCACGAAGGTGCCCTCAGGCCATGTGACATTGGGCATCTTGCTCACCATGGCGCCTCCGCACTTTGCGTGTTGGCCACTCACCACCTTCGGCTTCACATTGAAGATCTTTAGGAATAATCCGAAGTGGGGTTGGATGCAGAGGAAGGCCTCACACACGACAATGAATGCCGAGATGCTGAGGATGGAGTTGGGGGCCAGATCGTGGAAATCCAGCCCTTTGTAGAACATGAGTCCGTGGACGAATGAGTGGAGAGGAAATTGTCGTGGTTCTAAGTCTGACAGTAAGTACAGGGGGTACGAATGAGGAGGCAAGGTCCTAGCTACGGTGAGATTGTACACAAGTGTTTACGAGTTCAGGCCCCTCTCGGAGGAGGTAAAAGCCCTACATCACGGTGTCCGGAGGCAGTCGACTGGATTATGGGAGTATGTGTTACAGGGGGTGCGAACCCTTGTGCCAGAGGAGGGGGGTGGCTTATATAGAGTGCGCCAGGACACCAGCCATCCCCCATTACAAGGAGTTCAATGTACATAAAGATGGGGCATTACTGATAATGCCAGCCATAAGTGCTTTTAATGAACTTAAAGACTACATAGTGAATGCTTGACCGTTGCTGTTTTGAGTGACTCCTGGTGTTCAGTAGGTCGAGTGGTTTCTTGTATGGTCGAGTGATTGACTAGTCGTGTGACATCAGGACGGAGGGGTACCCGAGTGATTGATTGGTCGAGTGGATTGCACTCGATGCCTTTATTGGTCACTCCTTGTTGTCTCTTGAGCTTCTTTGCTTCTAGGGTAGTAACCGTGGGTAGGGCGTATAGGTCAGGTCTATGAACCTACCCCAAGTCTATATCATCATCATTAGCCCCCGAATGGATTGAGGTCCGAGTGAAAAGAAGGTTGAAGTTGATCTTGCTTCGACCCTTGTGCTTCACAAGTGCTCATGTTGAACGAGAGGCCCGTGTTGGAACTTCGGCTTCATTTCAATCACCTTGATCGATTCATAAGTTGTCGAGTGGATTTATAATATCACCCATCGAGTGTTGTTTTTGTCGCGAAATCTTTGGTGTGATTGGTTATGGTGTATCCCGGATTTCGCGGGATTCGAAATTTCAGGGAAGCACGCAAGGCGGAGCGTGCCGTAGTAAGCGGGATGGATAGACAGGAGCTCCTTGATCTCCATGCCACCTTTTTTGCCACGTATCCAGCGCATGACTGTTGTGGGATTAGACAGGATCGCCCGGGCCCACACGTCAGCCACTCGGAAGTGGGTCCTTAAAAGGCGACAGGGCCGAGGCACCTGCACTGTGCACGTCCATTCTCCTTCTTTCTCCTCTGCTTCTCCACCGCATCCGGCTCCTCCGCTCTCGATGCCGCCGCTCTGCCACCATGGTGAAGGACAAGACGGATGCATTGGAACGCACGAAGAAGGCGACGGGGGCGGCAAAAGGCAAGAAGACGAATCAGGGGTCGTCATTGCGGTCGGCATTGCCGCCGGTTTGGATCCAGGGCGATTGGATCCGATCCTCACTCCGGCCGAAACATTTGGAGGAGTTGGCTGAGTCCGGACTGATCGCCAACGGGGCTGCGCGGTTGCCAGAGGGGGAGACGGAACCACAGCCGCGACCAAGTGAGTGCGTTCTGCTCGCCACTCATGTCGACCGCGGTTTCTCACTTCCCCCGCACCCTTTTTCCGGGGTTTCTTGAACTTTTTCAGAGCCCAACTCCATCACTTTTCTCCCAACACCATCACATACCTTGTCGCATTCGTGTCTATGTACGAGAATTTCCTGGGTTGTCGACCGCACTGGGGTCTCTTCAAGCACATCTTCACAATCCGCTCTCAGTCGGTGAAGAAAGCAAACACGAGTGATGACAAAACACATGTTATCCAAATGTGTGGGGGTTTGGGTATCCAGAAGAGGAAAAGGAGTTCTTTCCCTTCCATGACCCTTCCTGAGTCGGTCAGGGGCTCGCAGTCGACCTGGTTCTACTGCCAGGACATCGCGACTCCAGGCCAGTCGACTGGACTTCCCCCTTTTACTTTAGATCATGTCCAGACCCCTTCCTCGCTGAAAGTGACCACTGCGGAGAGGGTGGAAACAAACATGTTGGTCGAGAGAGTTATCCAATTGATAAATCAGGGTGTCACCAGCATGGATTTGTTGGAGGTGTTTCTCAGTCGACGCATCCCGCCGCTCCAGGCTCGTGACCACTCTATGTGGATGTACTCTGGAGCCAATGACACCGCTCGGGTTCATCCAGAGGAAGTATAAGCCAAGACAGTGGCCAAGTGGTTGAAGAGTATCACAGGGAACAAGGACAACCCCAGAGGCGCCAGGAGAGTCGACCCCTTCAGCGACAGCAACCAGCCAAACAAGGTTCGGTCTCTGTTACCGATTGTATTTGGATACGCCTTGCGACTGTCTTTGAATCCGATTGATATTTACTTGACTTCTTGTTTTGTAGATTTACACTGAGATCTACTCGATGTCCAATGGTGAACAAGCTCTGGAGCAAGACCAGGAGGGAGAGGATAGCACGGAGGAAAGCGGTGATTGGCAATCTCAAGAAGATGAGGACGAGGAGGAGAGTGATGAGGGACAACGATGAGATAGCTGACTCACCACCTTGTACGGAACGTCGATCCAAGCTACTCCATGATCCAGCGGGCGGGCGTGGCAAGACCGTGGCTCCAAGCACCCAAACATAGAAGCGTACTCGGACATCGACTCCAGAGCCGGCGGAGAAGGTCGCCAAGAAGCCCAAGGTCGCCCCCTCAAAGGCTCGGAAGACTTTGCCCAAGATCAAGATGGATGTTCATGTTGCCTCCGGGTGAGTGTTCTTTCTTTTTGTGTTTTCTTCCACCAACTATACTTCTGTTCTGACCGAATGGATTGTAAACTTTTCCAACCCAGCCTCCGCCGCGATTGACATGGACGTTGACAAGGCCCCAGGTGACGAGGAAGCTGATGACGCGGCCACCTCCAAAGCTAGTAAGTCCACTCGACTCGAATTTATTCTGTCGATTGAATTGTTGGCCGATTGAATTTCTGAGGTTTCTTTTTGTTGCAGCTCCACGGGACATTGTCGTGCTTCCGGATGATGAATAAGAAGAAGTGACTCTAAGGGAGAGGAGGAGGAGGGGCAAGGCATCAAGCGGGAAAGCGCCCGAGGTTCAGGTCCCTCAGTTGACACTGGTGCTTGAGACAGTGGTCGAGCGATCCGGAGATCCGGCTCGGACCAATGTTACTTTCGCCAATCCGCTTTCGACTGATCGTCCATCGGGGTCGACTGCTCAGACCTCTGCCGCTCCAGTACCACTCCATGCATCTGACCCAGTGGCTGCTTCGACTGCCTTGCCATCATCACTCTTCACTACATACCAGACTCTAGACGACTCAGCGAGTGCTGCCGGGGAGGCTCTTCTCCAGGTAAATCTTGTGATGGATCAGATGAAGGTGGTGCATGAGGCCAGTCAGGTGGCTTATAATGCCAGCACCGCTCTACAAACCAACATCAAGGTTAGTTGATTCCGACTGGTCTCTTGAATAATGATAATTGTCGTTGTTGCTTCGCTGCCCATATGGTGCTCTTAGATGAGCGTTTTGGAACCTTTTATGTGCATCTATCATGGGTCTGTGTTTCACATCCAATCACCCACTGGGGTGTTTCTGTCTTAGAGCTGTATAGGTCTTCCACTTGAGTCGACTTAGGTTGAGTCGAGTGTTTTTCGGAACCAGTGGGTGTAGTCCCCGAGACCGCGATCGACTGTTGGTAGTCGGCTGCGGTCTGAGAATCTCCTTTTTTTACTCATGCTGGGCAGACCATGCCGAGTGTTAACCAAACCAGTGGGGGCATGCTAAGTGCACCCACTAGGTGTAGTCCCCAAGGCTACTATTGAAAGTTTGATTCGGCGGTAGTCTTAGAGCTACTTTCATTGTGATTGTCTTTTGTTTCTGTCGACTGAGATATCTTATTTGCTGACTGCAGAGGTCTTGTGATCTTGGGGCTCAACTTTCTGAACTGAACAAGAAGCAAATCAGCCTCAACCTTGACCTGGAACTGGCCAAGAAGAACCTCAAGACTGCTTAGGACGAAGCAGCTATCATGGGAGGTAACCAATCATCGATTGTCCATCCTGTGACTCACTCTTCTCCATGTTTTTCCTTTTAGTCTCTTTGAACCGAGTGATTTCACTCGAACTGATGTGCATAGTGAAAACCGTCAACTTCAAGCTCGTCTGAAGAATGTTATTTCTTTAGAGAAAATGAAGCAGGATTTGGAGAAGAAGGATCAGGATCTTGCTCCGGCCCAGAAGGAGGCGTGAGAGAAAACAGCGCTTGCGGACAAGAAGCTAGCTTCAGTCAGCAAGTTAGAAGAGGAGAACTCTAAGCTGAAGACTGCCGTCTCTGAGGCTAATCGGGAGGTCGAGCAACTGAAGAAAGACAAGGACAGCTTGACCGATAAAGTTGGAAACCTCAAGGCCAAGAAGGGCGAGCTAGAGTCTTATCTGGGACAACTTGCTACAAAGCTGGTCTTGAAGCTTGAAGGTATTCTTGTTCGACTGATGTGTTGTTGTCGACTGACACGTTTTGTCAAACTGTCGACTCACTATTTTTTTCGGCTGTGCAGAACTTTGTCAAGACTTTGAAGCAGAGACCGGGCGGGTCGAGACGGGTCTCGACCCCATAAATTGTCCCGTCAAAGATGATGTTGCAATGAATGTGTTGCAGTTGGAATCACGCATGGATAGCACTATAGCTTATCTTGCTCGACTGAAGGCGTCGATGACTCGGGTTGATGTTGAACTCTGTCCTCAGGTGGAACTCTCACAAGACCTCTAGTCTCTCATGGCTCGACTGAACCAAGTACCTGACCGAGTGCAAGAGTGGAAGAAATCATCTGCTCGCTGCGGCGCTGACGTCGCCCTGTCTTTGGTACGAGTGCATTTCAAGGATGTCAGGGAAGACAAGCCGGCGGAACTCAAGGTTGTGAACACCAAACAGCACCCTTTCCGGTCCTTTATGGACACTTTCCTTGACGCCTCCACTCGCATCGCAGACAGCATTGATCTTGATAGTTTCTGTGATCCAGCAAGTCCTTCTCCTGACGAGTGATCAAAACATTATGCCCCACCTTTATTTGCCTCGGAATGCCGAGTGATTCTGTAACCGTTAAACTCTTCCAGGCTTGGTGCCTGAGTACTTCTGCCTACTGCGGTCCCGAACTTTTGCGAGATTTATCTGAACTTGCATCTCTTCGAATATCATGGCTTTTGTTCTGGTTTTGAACTGTTTCTGACTGACTGTCTTTCGATATCGAGTGAACTTGATCTTTTTACCTTTTATCGAGTGAAGTGTACATTGTACTTGTGGCGCGGCTCAGACGTGGTGTTCAGTCGACACCTCATCGTCCTTGTGGATCCGAATGGTACATTGTACTTCTGACGGAGCTCAGACGTGGTGTTCAGTCGACACCTCGTCATCCTTGCGGATCGGGATGGTACATTGTACTTGTGGCGTAGCTCAGACGCGGTGTTGAATCTACACCTCATCGTCCTTGCGGATAAGGATGGAGCGTATGTTGTATGTGTGGCGTAGCTCAGACACGGTGTTCAATCGACACCTCTTCGTCCTTGCGGATAAGGATGGAGCGTACGTTGTATTTGTGGCATAGTTCAAAGGATGTTTGTGACTTAGGCGATTACGGGGCCACAGCTAAGCCCTCGAGTGGGAGGATTGCTCTCCACTCGGAATGTTTTTTAACTTAGGCGATTACGGGGTCGCAGCTAAGCCCCCGAGTGGGAGGATTGCTCTCCGCTCGGAATGTTATTAACTTAGGCGATTATGGGGTCGCAGCTAAGCCCCCGAGTGGGAGCATTGCTCCCCACTCGGAATGTTTTAAACTTAGGCAATTACGGGGTCGCAGCTAAGCCCCCGAGTGGGAGGATTGCTCTCCACTCGGAATGTTTTTAACTTACGCAATTTTGGGGTCGCAGCTAAGCCCCCGAGTGG